>NC_068432.1:14900071-15219071 GCF_023373465.1 Oncorhynchus keta | reverse complement strand
CCAAATGGACAATGACCCCAAACATACTTCCAAAGTTGTTGCAAAATGGCTTATGGTCAACAAAGTCAAGGTATTGGAGTGGCCATCACAAAGCCCTGACCTCAATCCTATAGAACATTTGTGTGCAAACCTGAAAAAGCGTGTATGAGCAAGGAGGCCTACAAACCTGACTCAGTTACACCAGCTCTGTCAGGAAGAATGGGCCAAAATTCACCCAACTTATTGTGGGAAGGTTGTGGAAGGCTCCCCGAAACGTTTGACCCAATTTAAACAATTTAAAGTCAATGCTACCAAATACTAATTGAGTGTATGTAAACTTAGGACCCACTGGGAATGTGATGAAAGAAATAAAAGCTGAAATAAATCATTATCTCTACTATTATTCTGACATTACACATTCTTAAAATAAGGTGGTGATCTTAACTGACCTAAACATGGAATTTTTACTAGGATTAAATATCATGAATCGTAAAAAACTGAGTTTAAATATATTCTGACTTCAACTCTATGCTAGACATACGATCTGTGTACAATCTGATACATACAAACCGATACAATTTCCCTCACAGCACATTTTTACTCCTGAACTTGTTTAGGCTTGCCATAACAAAAGGCTTGAATACTTATTGACTCAAGATATTTCAGCTTTTAATTTTTAATTAATTTGTAAAAATGTTGAAAACATAATTCCATTTTGACATTATGGGGTATTGCCAGTGACAGAAATAGAAATGTTATCATTTTAAATTCAGGCTGTAACAAATTCAGGCTTTTGGGGGGAGGCACAGTCGGGGTCTCAACATACTGTTCTTTAATGCACTTTAAATAAAGTTTTATTTGATTTAGTCCTATTCTTTAACCTTGATTTTTTGTTGGGAAGGAGACTTGAATTTAACATATACAGTGCCTTGCGAAAGTATTCGGCCCCCTTGAACTTTGCGACCTTTTGCCACATTTCAGGTTTCAAACATAAAGATATAAAACTGTATTTTTTTGTGAAGAATCAACAGCAAGTGGGACACAATCATGAAGTGGAACGACATTTATTGGATATTTCAAACTTTTTTAACAAATCAAAAACTGAAAAATTGGGCGTGCAAAATTATTCAGCCCCCTTAAGTTAATACTTTGTAGCGCCACCTTTTGCTGCGATTACAGCTGTAAGTCGCTTGGGGTATGTCTCTATCAGTTTTGCACATCGAGAGACTGAAATTTTTTCCCATTCCTCCTTGCAAAACAGCTCGAGCTCAGTGAGGTTGGATGGAGAGCATTTGTGAACAGCAGTTTTCAGTTCTTTCCACAGATTCTCAATTGGATTCAGGTCTGGACTTTGACTTGGCCATTCTAACACCTGGATATGTTTATTTTTGAACCATTCCATTGTAGATTTTGCTTTACGTTTTGGATCATTGTCATGTTGGAAGACAAAACTCCGTCCCAGTCTCAGGTCTTTTGCATCAGGTTTTCTTCCAGAAAGGTCCTGTATTTGGCTCCATCCATCTTCCCATCAATTTTAACCATCTTCCCTGTCCCTGCTGAAGAAAAGCAGGCCCAAACCATGATGCTGCCACCACCATGTTTGACAGTGGGAATGGTGTGTTCAGGGTGATGAGCTGTGTTGCTTTTACGCCAAACATAACGTTTTGCATTGTTGCCAAAAAGTTCAATTTTGGTTTCATCTGACCAGAGCACCTTCTTCCACATGTTTGGTGTGTCTCCCAGGTGGCTTGTGGCAAACTTTAAATGACACTTTTTATGGATATCTCCCACCTCAGCTGTAGATCTCTGCAGTTCATCCAGAGTGATCATGGGCCTCTTGGCTGCATCTCTGATCAGTCTTCTCCTTGTATGAGCTGAAAGTTTAGAGGGACGGCCAGGTCTTGGTAGATTTGCAGTGGTCTGATACTCCTTCCATTTCAATATTATCGCTTGCACAGTGCTCCTTGGGATGTTTAAAGCTTGGGAAATCTTTTTGTATCCAAATCCGGCTTTAAACTTCTTCACAGCAGTATATCGGACCTGCCTGGTGTGTTCCTTGTTTTTCATAATGCTCTCTGCGCTTTTAACGGACCTCTGAGACTATCACAGTGCAGGTGCATTTATACGGAGACTTGATTACACACAGGTGGATTGTATTTTTCATCATTAGTCATTTAGGTCAACATTGGATCATTCAGAGATCCTCACTGAACTTCTGGAGAGAGTTTGCTGCACTGAAAGTAAAGGGGCTGAATAATTTTGCACGCCCAATTCTTCAGTTTTTGATTTGTTCAAAAAGTTTGAAATATCCAATAAATGTCGTTCCACTTCATGATTGTGTCCCACTTGTTGTTGATTCTTCACAAAAAAATACAGTTTTATATCTTTATGTTTGAAGCCTGAAATGTGGCAAAAGGTCACAAAGTTCAAGGGGGCTGAATACTTTCGCAAGGCACTGTAAATGATTAATTTGTAGACAAACAGTAGGTTTTTGACAATGAAAAACAATTCAATATCACTTATACAATACAGTAAGTAGCCTATTATCTTGTTGACAAGTTAACAAATAATATGTTGGATTCACGTCGCCATCTAAACCCCAAAAGTTCCAGAATAGGATTAAGCCAGTGACTCAGATGAAACTATCCAAGCATTAGATATATTTCAAATGTTGATAATTGGTTGTGTTGCCAACCAAACACAGTTCAATAATATTTTTGTAATACAGTAAACAACCTACAGTTAAGGCTATTTTACAAATTAATGTAACAGTATTTATTCAACCAGAAAATGAGTAACACACCCACTGTTAGGCTACTGTAACTATAAATGTTTTCTTATGTAATCATAGAAAGTGTGCATGTTCAAGATGGCATGCAAAGGTCCCAGGTCTGTGGATATTTTCACAATTGCTGTTCTTAATCTTGAACACTATTGATCACTTGCACTATGTACTTTTATTGTAATCTAAACTGCAATAATTTGGCTGCGCTATTAGATGAAGCACAGTGATAACACTTGAAGTTGTATAAAAATAAAATATCTGACATTGTATTCCCATTGGAACTTTGAACATTTAAATGTTTGAAAACTCATTGATAACACATTTTGATGACACCACAACCAATCTTCTAACATCGTTTTCCCATTGGAATTAGGTTGAGCTTTTATAGTGCCTTGCAAAAGTATTCATTCCCCTTAGCGTTTTTCCTATTTTGTTGCATTTGCACTTTGAACATCCCACGGAGCACCATTAAATCCATTATTAAAACATGGAAAGAATATGGCACCACAACAAACCTGCCAAGAGAGGGCTGCCCACCAAAACTCACAGACCAGGCAAGGAGGGCATTAATCAGAGAGGCAACAAAGAGACCAAAGATAACCCTGAAGGAGCTGCAAAGCTCCACATCGGAGATTAGAGTATCTGTCCATAGGACCGTTTTAAGCTGTACACTCCACAGAGCTGGGATTTACAGAAGAATGGCCAGAAAAAAGTAATTGCTTGAAGAAAAAAATAAGCAAACACGTTTGTTGTTCACCAAAAGGCATGTGGGAGAATACCCAAACATATGGAAGAAGGTACTCTGGTCAGATGAGACAAAGAATTTTGCTTTTTGGCCATCAAGGAAAATGCTATGTCTGGCGCAAACCCAACACCTCTCATCACCTCGAGAATCACCATCCCCACAGTGAAACATGGTGGTGGCAGCATCATGCTGTAGGGATGTTTTTCATCGGCAAGGTCTGGGAAACTGGTCAGAATTGAAGGAATGATGGATGGCGCCAAATACAGGGAAATTCTTTCTTGAGGGAGACCTGTTTCAGTCTTCCATAGATTTGAGACTGGGACGTAGGTTCACCTTGCAGCATACTGCTAAAGCAACACTCAAGTGGTTTAAGGGGAAACATTTAATGTCTTGGAATGGCCTTGTCAAAGCCCATACCGCAATCCAATTGAGGATCTGTGGTATGACTTAAAGATTGCGGTACACCAGTGGAACCCATCCAACTTGAAGGAGCTGGAGCAGTTTTGCCTTGAAGAATGAGGAAAAATCCCAGTGGCTACATGTGTCAAACTTATAGAGACATATCCCAAGAGACTTGCAGCTTTAATTGCTGCAAAAGGTGGCTCTACAAAGTATTGACTTTTTGGGGGGAGGAGGGGTGAATATTTATGCACGCTCAAGTTTTCAGTTTTTTGTTTTATTTCTTGTTTGTTTCACAATAAAAATATGTTGCATCTTCAAAGTGGTAAGCATGTTGTGTAACTCAAATGATACAACCCCCCAAAAATCATTTTTAAATCCAGGTTGTAAGGCAACAAAATAGGAAAAATGCCAAGGGGTATGAATACTTTCGCAAGCCACTGTAGATGGTTGAAAGCATAGTGATAACACCTTGGGATTTCAACAAACATCTGGGTGTCTTTTTGAGTGGGTGAATAATGGATGAAATCTCATTGATCAATGTCTCCTCCAAATATTACCAAAACCCGCAATCTTCCGACTATAGGCCAATTAAAACCATCGAAATCCACCAGATTATCGCCAATTGATCTCTCGTTAAACCATCAATACGCACTAAATCACCCTCACAGCTGATCTCAATTGCAACCAACATTGGACAACGCTAAAGGAGGATGTCAAGGTTATCTTTTGGTCTTGATTGCAGCTAACCCCCCTGGTTGACATTATCATCTGAAAAATGTAGTCCTTTTTTATGAGCAGACTAAGTGTGATTTAGCTATTTGACAATCCTTCCGCACAATTGAAATAAAGTATATTTTACACATTTTAAGAATGTAAAGCTTGGGTGTAAAGAATGTAAAGAATGTAAAGCCCTGAACTGTTCACATCTAAAATTGGTTACTAAATCAAGCCAATCCTGATTGAGTTAATATAATGTGTTTTCGTTAAATTAGTCTAATCAATGTATGTCAAATGACAAATAATATTCTCATGTGGCCCAAACATAGACGTCCATAATTTGCTGTATTGTACTGTACTCTACTGTACTGAACTATACTGTACTGTACTCTACTGTGAGTATCTTTCTTACAATTCACTGGTTCTATATTCTAACAATAAATATTTGTGATTAATTACCAACCTTGCTATTTTCCTTATAGATCGATATTTCATTGGAGCCGAGAGTAGATAACTCAAATGCAACAGTCTGGTATCTAACTTGTTTGACAGTAACAACGGGAGATTAACTGATCTGCTGGTTTATTCTTGTGGGTTTTTGTTTGCAAGCAAGTTTATTTTAACACGCAGTGCTTACCAGCAGCTGCTCGTTAAGTTCTGTCTTTTGTTTGCAACTGACCCTATGTGTC
This sequence comes from Oncorhynchus keta, assembly GCF_023373465.1. Classification (NCBI taxonomy): domain Eukaryota; kingdom Metazoa; phylum Chordata; class Actinopteri; order Salmoniformes; family Salmonidae; genus Oncorhynchus; species Oncorhynchus keta. Next base: position 15,213,754 of record NC_068432.1, on the reverse strand, counting down.
TCCAACACTGGTTCAAGCGATTCCGTCTGGAATCTAGTTATGTGAATCAAGTGTATTAGTACTGGGATGAACCAAAAGCCTGAATAACCAATAGCTCTCCAGAACCGGAATTGTAGACCCTGCCTTAGGCACTGCTGATAAGCTGTTCAAACTCGTAAGTTGCTGACAGTATGAGAGTGACCAAGGCTGGCTTTCCAGACTGTAAATGTGTTGTAGTGATACAGCTCAATATTTCACAGAGCTGGCAGCTCGACACCAAATTGCACCGTCTCTGTAAACGCAATAAACTTTGTAATCTGAGGTGAGCAGATTCATATCCAATTGCCTGTGTTTACCACGACAGAGGTCAACACAATGAAAAACAATAAGTCTCCATAAGATGGGCGCACTAAAGGCTTCAGGTGCTCTATTTTCTCTGACATTATTATTGCACAATGATAAGCTATTACTGGGGAACCAGCCATTTGACTGCAGAAGGAATCCTGGCTCAGAGTGTAAAATCATCTTCAGTTTGAGCCTCCCAGGTTGCCCACAGGTCATAAGGAATAGTTGTTGTTCTGTCCCTGAGAATGGCATGGCCTGTAATTAAAGGAAAATGAGTTCCGCTTTTTGATTCAGACCGCCTCAATTTCGGCCAGGTGCACTGCAGGTAGCAGTCAGAGAGAGAGAGAGAGAGTGAGAGACAGAGAGAGAGAGAGAGAGAGAGAGAGTTCAAAAGTTGATTATGTTTTGGGTTCTCTGTACGGATGACAATCACAAACTCATTCTGCTTTGCAAAGAATTCTAGTAGAAAGCCAATGCATTCATTTTTGACAGAGCACAGAAGTAGCCAGTTTTATTATTACAGACTTCTGAGAGAGAGACCTTTTTCGGTGTCAGAAAGCATCACAAGCGGACAAAAAGCAATAAAAGAACATACACACCATTTCCCACAATGTTTTTCTGGACATATTGGAAATGTTTTCCTTGGTATGAAGTGTTGAACAGAAAACTGTTGAACGAAAGGGGCAGAATTTACAATGTTACAATATTATTATGGGGTCACGACATCTAAAGGAATTGGAGAACTAGCTAGCTTTAACCTTTAATTATTTGAGATTTGGCAGCGCCTTCTTAATTATAAAGTTGGATTGACTTGAATCGAACCCTTTGCTCTTAACAACAGATGCTCTTAGTCTGTGACAATGTCAGTCTGTGATGATGTAAGAACACTTTAAACATCTCTACCCGGTACAGCCAGAAGTGGACTGGCCACCCATCGGAGTCTGGTTCCGCTCTGGGTTTCTTCTTACGTTTCTTAGTTTTTCCTAGCCACTGTAATTCTGCCTCTGCATTGCTTGTTCTTTTGGGGTCTTAGGCTAGGTATCTGTAAATCACTGCGTTTAAAATAATTACAGTGATAGCTCCTCTCTGTCACTCTTCACACTGTTGTAGTTTAAGACATCCCATTTGAATGGAAACTGTACATCAGTTTGGCACTGAACTTTACTTGTATTTCATTTTTACATTGTTCATACTCGGACCAACTCCTTGTGACGCCAAGGATGTCATAATATTCGGACACCATAATCACTAGTAATCCTTTTCAATTTCATCATGTCGCTACAATGCACTAGAAAGGATTTCACTCCGTGTTCAACATTCTTGGTTTTGAGATTCACCTGCAGATTTCACGTGAAACATCTCCGAAAACATTGCCGACTTGTGAAGCCAGGGGGTCCCTGGGAAAAGAAGCATATCATTGAAATCTGATTCGCAGCACAGCAGGGCGCCAGAGATCCTCTTACACGTGTGTTAGAAGGGCTGCATATAATACTGCATTGATTAAGCTTGGTTTAAGTATCTCTGCCTCCCCTCCCCATCTCCTAGCAGGATGTGGCTTTGAGAAAAAAAACAAGGCCCATTTACCATCAGTTTGAGAGGATGGTCACTGAGCTGGGGAGGCTTTCTTGTTTACACAAGACAGACTCCACACATGAACATGCAAAGCAGTCCAGGTGTAGGGAGAGAAGGCAAGGCATTGTTGATTCCTTTTAGTGTGGGCTTGTTTTTCAAGAAGTCTAGCCTCGATTGCTGTTTCACTGCCTGTAAGGGCCTGGTTGGCACACCATTGTCCCCAATTAAGGATTGGTTTTACTGACAGCAAGTCCACATGCGTTTAAAAACAGACTCACAGTGACTTGCAGTTGTATACTTGTATGTGTGTGTTTGTGTGTGCGTACATTTGCATGTTAGGGGGAGAGATTGAGAGAGATTTAACATACAATATTTTGGAATGTAATTGAGGCCATGGGCCTTATTCAAATACAACCAGGTGTTCTGGGATATGAGTAAAAATGAACATTGTTGCTCCAGCCCAAAGAGAGAACAGTATTTCAATGAACAAGCAGTTGAGTTTGTTTCATATCTGAACATTTACATTTTGTACTTATCCCGGTTTCCTGGTTTGATTGAATAGGGTTCAAGCGTCAAGTAACCACCTATAAAATCTAAAGTTTTATCTCATTAAAATCCTCAACAGAATATTTTTCTTAATTGAAACAACCAAGACCAAGTATTAACCAGAATTCCACATTAATGCAAAAACCAGAGAGATGTGTATGCGTTGAAGAAACCACCTTTTAGGAAGTAACAACATTAGTCACCTTTGGGTTAATGGAATTGAAAAGTCTGAGGTTCACTGTCCCTTTCAGAAGTTGCTAGCTGTTTTCCCATTTTCTTTACTGGTGTTAAATACAGTGCCTTGTAAAACGATTCATTCCCCTTAGCGTTTTTCCTATTTTGTTGCATTACAACCTGTAATTTAAATGGATTTTTATTTGGATTTCATGTAATGGACATACACAAATAGTCCAAATTGGTAAAGTGAAAATCAAAAACATTTACCTGTTTCAAAAAAATTCAAACGGAAAAATGGTTTGTGCATATGTATTCACCCCCTTTGCTATGAAGCCCCTAAATAAGATCTGGTTTAACCAATTACCTTCAGAAGTCACATAATTAGTTAAATAAAGTACACCTGTGTGCAATCTAAGTTTCACATGATCTGTCACATGATATCAGTATATATACTCCTGTTCTGAAAGGCCCCAGAGTCTGCAACACCATTAAGCAAGGGGCACCACCAAGTAAGTGGCACCATGAAGACAAAGGAGCTCTCCAAACCGGTCAGGGACAAAGTTGTGGAAAAGTACAGATCAGGGTTGGGCTATAAAAAAATATGCGAAACTTTGAACATCCCACGGAGCACCATTAAAATCATTATTAAAACATGGAAAGAATATGGCACCACAACAACCCTGCCAAGAGAGGGCTGCCCACCAAAACTCATAGACCAGGCAAGGAGGGCATTAATCAGAGAGGCAACAAAGAGACCAAAGATAACCCTGAAGGAGCTGCAAAGCTCCACAGTGGAGATTGGAGTATCTGTCCATAGGACCACTTTAAGCTGTACTCTCCACAGAGCTGGGTATTACGGAAGAATGGACAGAAAAAAAGCCATTACTTAAAGAAATAATAAGCAAACACGTTTGGTGTTCTCCAAAAGGCATGTGTGAGAATACCCAAACATACTGTATGTAAGAAGGTACTCTGGTCAGATGAAACTAAAATGTAGCTTTTTGGCCATCAAGGAAAATGCTATGTCTGGCGCAAACCCAACACCTCTCATCACCTTGAGAATGACCTTCCCCACAGTGAAGCATGGTGGTGGCAGCATCATGTTGTGGGGATGATTTTCATCGGCAGGGACTGGGAAACTGGTCAGAATTGAAGGAATGATGGATGGTGCTAAATACAGGGACATTCTTTCGTGAGGGAAACCTGTTTCAGTCTTCCAGAGATTTGAGACTGGGACGGAGGTTCACCTTCCAGCAGGACAATGACCCTAAGCATACTGCTAAAGCAATACTTGAGTGGTTTAAGGGGAAACATTTAAATGTCTTGGAATGGCCTAGTCAAAGCCCATACCTCAATCCAATTGAGAATCTGTGGTATGACTTAAAGATTGCGGTACACCAGCGGAACCCATCCAACTTGAAGGAGCTGGAGCAGTTTTGCCTTGAAGAATGGGCAGAAATCCCAGTGGTTAGATGTGTCAAGGTTATAGAGACATACTCCAAGAGACTTGCAGCTGTAATTGTTGCAAAAGGTGGCTCTACAAAGTATTGACTTTGGGGGGGTGAATAGTTATGCACGCTCAAGTTTTCCGTTTTTTTTGTCTTACTTCTTGTTGTTTTTCACAATTAAACATATTTTGTATCTTCAAAGTGGTAGGCATGTTGTGTAAATCAAATGATACAAACCAACAAAATAGGCAACAAAATAGGCAACAAAATAGGAAAAATGCCAAGTGGGGTGAATACTTTCGCAAGCCTCTGTAGATGAATAAAGACCAAACAACATAAGAAAGTGCCACAGTCTCTTCCCATGAATCAGATCCCACAGAAAAAGCAGTGGTAGGATAGTCTCTTACATTATTTAGGAGGGAATATAAATAAAATATTTTTGTAACCAAGCAATTAGGAATCAGCATACAGCGTAAATACTTTTGACAAGGTTCTCTATGTGGCATGATTCACAGCCTAATTATGGTCAAAATCTTCATGTACACAATACTGTATATACAAAAGTATGTGGACACCCGTTCAAATTAGTGCATTAAGCTATTTCAGCCACACCTGTTGCTGACAGGTGTATAAAATCGAGCACACAGCCATGCAATCTCCATAGTAAAGCATTGGCAGTAGAATGGCCTTACTGATGAGCTCAATGACTTTCAATGTGGCACCGTCATAGGATGCCACATTTCCAACAAGTCAGTTTGTCAAATTTCTTCCCTGCCAGAGCTGCCCCGGTCAATTGTAAGTGCTGTTATTGTGAAGTGGAAACATCTAGGAGCAACAACAACAGGCCACACAAGCTCACAGAACGGGACAGCCGAGTAATGAAGTGCATAGCGTGTAAATTTCATCTCCCGATATCCAAACTGCCTCTGGAAGCAATGTCAGCACAAGAGCTCTTAGTCGGGAGCTTTGTGAAATGGGTTTCCATGGCCGCACACAAGCCAGATTACCATGTGCAATGCCAAGCGTCGGCTGGAGGGGTGTAAAGCTCACCGTCATTGGAGCAGTGGAAACGTGTTCTCTGGAGTGATGAATCACACTTCACCATCTGGCAGTCCGACGGAGGAATCTGGGTTTGGCGGATGAAAGGAGAACGCTACCTTCCCTGAATGCATAGTGCCAACTGTAAAGTTTGATGGAGGAGGAATAATGATCTGGGGCTGTTTTTCATGGTTTGGGCTAGTTCCCTTAGTTCCAGTGAAGGGAAATCTGATTGCTACAGCATACAATGAATGACATTCTAGATGATTCTGTACTTCCAACTTTATGTTTGGGGAAGGCCCTTTCCTGTTTCAGTGTGAATGCCCCTGTGCATAAAGCGAGACCATACATAAATGGTTTGTTGAGATCGGTATGGAAGAACTTGACTGGCCTGAACAGAGACCTGACTTCAACCCCATTGAACACCTTTGGGATGAATTGGAATGCAGACTGCAAGCCTGGCCTTACACCACTGCTCCTCTCATCTATCTGTATTGGGGTGAATGGTGAAGATAATGGCTCATGCTGTGCGTTTCTACTAGCTTTTGAATTGTGCAACTATTTTATTTTATTTTAAAGAGAGGCCATTTGGTGTGTCATAATATCCCGGAAGTAATGCCGCATTGGGAGCTAAATTTGAAATGGAGTACATTGAATACATGGAGCAGGCCGGAGAATGTCGCATTAAAACACTATTTAAATGTATTTCCGGAAGGACTGTGATCACCATTCAATGAATACATTAAACATAAACTTCTCATGGTAGTGGGGAGATATTTTATATATTTTTGACTGCAACCCTATATTCCTGGCAGCACTGGTGTGAAGGGGAGGAATGGCAGAGCAGACCATCATATGACCCTAAATATTTTGATGTGCAACTTGGAATTACAATTTAAGAGGACCAGTTCTTCTATAGCGAAACATAATCTCATATTTGTACCACTTGGGAGCGATGTTGTCAGACTACATATCGTTGTTTCCTCTTCAGAGCGCACAAGTGATACATTTGATCATTTCACTTGACCATGAGAACCACAAGTTCTTTCAAGTTTTGCAATGTATGTTCTGAAATGTTGTATAACACTCAAATGTATAGGCTATGACATGCCACTGGAGAAGCCTATAGGCCTACTATTTCATTTTTTCACTGCATCTAAACTGATTTGATCCCCCTCACCTACTGAAAGAATGCAAAACTAGTGCAAAGCCCGCCACATGAACTCCAGCCCAGACCACCCACTCCACCACTGCTTTGATCTCCAATTAGGTCGGAGAAATCAGACAATTAAATCAGACAATTAAATGGTGCTCACCGTGCGCTTTGGGAGGAGTGTCATGCCAGGGGCTATTATGAACAACTCCCCAAATGAGCAGGCGTGGGGTGGGATGGTAGGGTAGGAAAGGTATTTGTCTGACTGTTCCTATTGTTGGTTTCCTGCTGTGTTTTCTATGTGTTTTGTTTTGGCCAATGTGATGTGTGAGTAGTGCTAAGATGTCCTCCTTTGGGACAAAGGTGATTGTCATAATTCAAATGCATTGATATAGCTTCATTCAGTAAATGAATCAAAGTTGAATGCTGGTATTATGTTCTCCTTCATTGCATGAGGAGTGTTGGCTCATAAACTGAAGGGAACGTATAAGATTGATTGGCTTCTTTCTCTTGTTGATACGTTTCACACCTTCGCAATCCAGACACACATTTGAGTTACGTACACACACATGGGGACTTCATTAACATAATGTAGGATGTGATGGATAAATGGTCTGCTCTATTCGCTACATAAAATTGTATAGGAATAATATTAGGAAACAAGAATCTCAACCTAGAAGCAAGCACCAACAGCTTAATACAATTTTAAAAACATACAACGTACAAACTTACAATGTTAGTGGGGATATTTATGTAATAAAAACAAGAGAATGGAATATAATTGGATAAATACATTGAAAAGATTAGTTAAGATACAGCCAGCACTTGCGTGTGGATCGCTATTTCTAAAATCAATATGGACAGAGTCAGGTGCAGAAACTTGAGTAGACAAATTTACTAACCAGTAGGCTTTGTAGGAGCACTAAGAAATAAGATGTAGGCTTGCCTGTTTGACAGACACAATTATGTTATCCATATATTTGTCTGTATAGCGATTTCCTCCAATGCTGTCGCCATGCACTCCTTAAATAGGCCTATACCTTCTTTCTGCGTCGGACTCAGGCCTCATGTCTGGGGTGAGAAATCCATTTCTGAACGTAGCATACTTGGATTTATAATGACATATCAGATCGAATTATATGCAAACAGTGACAGTTTCGTTGTAAACAAGAGACACTGGTTTGGCATTGGAGAAAAATGGTAAGTTGAATATCTTTTATGGTAGGTAGGACTATTAATAGAGACATTGGTGATTGTACCGCTGTATTCAGATCAAAATTATGTAATTGAATTGATTAGCCCACTAACCACGTGTTAAATGTGAATGGCTATGAATTGGGAAACTAGTATATAAGCTATTTGCAAATAGCTAATTATGTTCTTGCCTGCCGACTATAGCTAAACGCTCAGGAACAAATTGTCTGGAGCGCAAACCTATACATTTTCAGGTAAGACCCAGATGCCGACAACATTGAAGTAACAACAGTTTATTAAGCGAAAGGGGTCTGGCAAAGGGCAGGTCAAGGGCAGACAAAGGTCAGTAATCCAGAAGGGTGGGGCAAAGGTAAAGGAAGACTGGCAGGCAGGCTCAGGGCAGGCAGAATGGTCACCACTGGGAAAACTAGGAAACAGGAACAATCGAGAGACAGGAGCAGAGGGAAAAACGCTGGTAAACGAACTGGCAACAGACAAACAGAGAACACAGGTATAAATACACAGGGGATAATGTGGAAGATTGGCGACACCTGGAGGGGGGTGGAGACAATCACAAAGACAGGTGAAACAACCTAGTTACAAACCCCCATTCTATATTGTAAATTCAATCACCCCTTTCACCATCAACATCATTTCGAACATTCAGAAATGTGTGGATACTGTGCTAAACTTGAAGTGAAATTATGTTGTTGCTCGCCAGTGCGCTCTGAAGAAGAAACAACAATGCAATGTAGCCTAACAACATCACTTGTAAACTGCCCATATGTGAGATTTGTTTCACTATAGAAGCAATGGTCCTCTTAAATGTTAAATCCAGGTTGCATATCAAAATATTTAAGGGCATGTAAGATGGTCTGCTCTTCCCATAACAGTTATGCCAAAAAGTATAGGGTTGTTATATGATTGAAATGGGAAAATAATATACCTGTGAAAAAACTATGAAATAGCTCCCCAATACTGTCTGATGTACAGTATTTAAATGTATTACATCGGTGGTCACCAACCTTTCCTGAGTCAAGATCTCTTTTGCAGTCAAAAAGCAAGCTGAGATCTACTGCTCCGATGTTTTTTAAAACATGACTTAAAAATCGAACATTAACCTAATAAAACAGTTCTGTAATGAATGAGGTTTGGGCAGTAGGCCTAATAGTACTGTAATGACCTGACTAGATCATAAAAGAAACAATTGTCCAGACAGAGGCTTGAGTTTACGAATTGACGGTTTATTACACCAACTTTACACAGGCTACTGTTTGGGCCGTAGCACACGCCAAATAGATGACAGATAACCCACAAGCCAATCGTGACCTTCTCTTGTGAAACCCAGACGTAAGAGAGAGAGAACAAAGGCTGAACCTGGTCTTAACTTCCAATGCTCCACCCCCCTGCCCAACCCCCCTCCACCCACTCCGCCAACCACCAGGATGCCCGGCATCAGAACATTCCAGGCATTCCCGTGATTGGCAGATAGCAGGTTGATTGACAGGTCGGACCCCGCGAACACCGGGTACTGGTCAGTACAACACAACCACCTCCTAGCCTAACACATAACACACAGCTGTCTGTGCGGGTCGCTACAGTACATTATCACAGAATATTGGCTATATGCCTGGCCTGCCAATATTCTTATTTTCAGACTCTGTTATATTTCGAAACACAAGCTTTGATAACAAAATAGATCAGTTGGTGTAGCACTTGCTAGTAGGCACTGCGGAGCATACATTTAAATAATTCGCTTTTTTTTATTTTACTGGACTGATGGTGTGACACCTACATCTGATGATAACTGAGACGTCGGGAAAAAAATGAGGTCAAATCATGATGTCAGTGATCCTCAGGTCGGAAACTCGGAGCTCTAGAAAATGCCCTATTGAAATACTGACCAGAGAGAGGGTAGACAGCATCCATCCACCTTATGGCGTAACTCGAGTCGGACCGCATTTGCTTCGTGCTCCGTATTTGCCTCATGCACAAATTAATGTTGTTCCTATGACCAGAGAAAGTTAAATATTCCTTGATATTATTATAGACACGTCGATCTGCTAATAATAATAAAAACGCAGGGCTATCGATACACTTGGCGACTCATTAATTGGAGCTGCAGCGCGAGTTGAATAACAGATACGCATGTTTTATGTTGTGTAAGTGTTGAATAAAAACAGGTTTGACAGTGCTGAATAATAAAAACGTAAACATGAACTCATTCATAAAATCAGCAGCTCTTTGCTGTATTCGTTGATAGTCTCTCTGTGGTCATGGTTTTAAAAGTTATTACATCTTACATAGGCTACTGTCAATATTTGCTATGGCTGGGGTCGCAGAAGCTCTGTAGGCACTGTGATTTGAGCTATCCGATTTGCCAGTGCAGTTGGCCTACTCGATTTTGTCACAGATCTCCCGGTCCGCCGGGTAGGTGTAGTTTATATTTTCAGACAAATTAAATGGTTGAAAATGGCAACATTTTGCTTACCCGGTGCGCAGTGCTTCGGAATTCAGTGCACTTGCGGTCAATAGCTCAACACGAATTTCAAAAAAGGAGCGCAAGCCTTTATCGTTGGCTTTTCTATATACATGTTTGGTGATTGACTAGGAATGCCTTGAAGATCGACCAGATCGCAATCGACCGGTTGGTGACCGCTGTATTGTATGAATAGTGACCACAGCCTTTCCCGAAAATACATTTAAAGGGTGTTTTAATTCGCTTATTTCCACCCTGCGCCATATAATAAATGTTATGTGTCTCCTCAGCTCCAAATCATGCTCAAAGGGTTAGAATGTGGTTATTGCGCTGCTGCTTTGTCCATTATTTGCTTCACACATCCCCCTGGTGCGGTGTGTGAGCTGGGCATTTTACATATTTCCTGTCACTCTCCGTTTCACATCTAATAGCCTACCGTGATCCCTCACCACAATGGGTACACGTTACATTTTTTTTGTTGTTGTTGCTGGAAAGCAGATGGCATATCACCTTTGTTATCTCACTTATACCACAAAGATAATCGTGGTGTGTGTTATGAACCGAGTACAAGCTGTGAAAGTCATGTGCTCCCTGTTATTGTGCTGGAAGGCTGCTTCAAACCCACAAATGAGGGAAGCAATGCCATCATTGGGCTAAGTGTTAGTTAATGCTGAGCATAATTAAGTATTGCTTCACTTTTTCCATTCCCCATGCAGGAAACAACCCATTGGGCATTTTCCATGTAATTCAATGTAATTTCATTGCAATGACATGGAAACAATGTTCATTCAACCAGTGTGTTCCCAGTGGGAATGTGGTAAACTTATCTGAGCTTAGATGGCATTTGTCAGCACAGCCCGTGTTTGTTAGAGCAACTGGCTTCAGATGAAAGTGGGAGATGACATGGGGAAAGAATTCAGATTAATCAGCGATACTGACAAGTCTCATCGAGAGCTAATTGTCTGGATCATGGTTCTTTGCATAAAGCACTACAATTATACTTGATTATTCGAAGTCTTCGTCACAGCACACAGGGCAAAAACTGGTTGAAAGGTTGTTTCCATGTAATTTCAACAAAAATGTTCAATATGATGATGATCAATCAATGTGGAGAACTGATTGGATTTACAAAAAGTCATCAACTTAAGGGAATTATATCCAATGACAAGGTGAAATGTTTTGTTTATTTTCACGTTGAATTTATGTTTGTTGATAACTCAACCAAATGTAACTCAAAATTAACATTGAACTGACGTATGTGCCCAGTGGGAGAGTAGCTGTGAGTGTCTAGTGTGATTAAGATATGATTATAGTTCAGCAGTGGCTGAATTAAAGAACAGCAATGTTGTTGTGTGAACAGTACACACATTTTGGATTTGCTTGCACTCTTTAGATATAATCTCAGAGGATAAATCTTCAGTTTAGGACTGTCCAGTCATGAAATGTATTATACTGAACAAAAATATCAATGTAACATGCAACAATTTCATTGATTTTACTGAGTTACAGTTCATATGAGGAAATCAGTCATTTGAAATAAATGTAATAGGACCTAATCTATGGATTTCACATGACAGGGAATACAGATATGCATCTGTTGGTCACAGAAACCTTAAAAACATGGGCCTCACAATGGGCCTCAGGATCTCCTCATGGTATGCCTGCACATTCAAATTGCCATCGATAAAATGCAAATGTGTTCATTGTCCGTAGCTTATGCCTGCCCATACCATAAACCCACCGCCACCTTGGGGCACTCTGTTCACAATGTTGACATCAGCAAACCGCTTGCCCACACAATGCCATACACGTGGTCTGCAGCTTGTGAGGCCTGTTGGACGTACTGCCAAATTCTCTAAAACGATGTTGGAGGTGGCTCAGGGTAGAGAAATTAACATTCAATTGTCTAGCAACAGCTCTGGTGGGCATTCCTGCAATCAGCATGCCAATTGCACTATCCCTCAAAACTTGAGATATCTGTGGCATTGTGTTGTGTGCACATTTTAGAGGGGCTTTTATTGTCCCCAGCACAAGGTGCACCTGTGTAATGATCACGCTGTTTAATCAGCTTCTTGATATGCCACACCTGTCAGTTGGATGGATTATCTTGGCAAAGGAGAAAGGCTCACTAACAGGGATGTAAACACATTTGAGAGAATGAAGGTTTTTGTGCATATGGAACATTTCTGGGATCTTTTATTTCAGCTCATGAAACATGGGACCAACACTTTACATTCTTTTATATTTTTGTTCGGTGTAGTTGCATGGTGACCCCATGATATGAAGATCAATAGATACAATATCTTGTCAAGTGTAGATTATACATTTTGATTTAACAATACATTATATATTTAGATTCCATAAAAAATGTAGAATCACATCATGAATAATAAATAGGTGGTCCAGTTAATAAATCTCCCCTTTTGACACTTATCAGACTAGAAATCAGTTTTAGCTTTAACCCATTGGGGAAATGAGACACCTCATGGAATGAGAGGCCTTAACTTCCATGTCCTGTGGCTTGGCTTCTAGTATCAGACCTTCACTCCATCCGTATTAATTCAGATTGATGAAAGATAAATAAAAGGCAATGGTATCGTCTGGATGATGGACAGCTACGTATCAGAAGTTGATCAGGTTATCTCCAATGGGCCACACATTCACCACAGGGACATCGTCTTGCTTCTATTCTTTTATATTCATGGCAGATGCTGCAAGTAATACTGCCTCCGTTACGGGTGTTAGCGAAATGTTTTCTGCGCTCGATTGAAAGCAGCAAAGTCCCTGCGCTCCTGGGGAATGCGTGTAAAATAATGTAAATTGTCGAAACTGATAACAACAGTGGTGTCAAGGCTGATCAACACGGGGGATGGCCCCGGCTTATGGAAAATAAGAACTTGTGAAGGGGTGAAGGGAATGCAGGTCACCACATTTGTTTATACAGGGTCAATGCACTGTACTGTATGTAAAAGTGTGCTGTGATGTAATATAGTTTGTATTCTTGATCTTTAATTTGAAATCACGGGAGTCATTGTTTTTTTTTCTGGTATTTACACTATTTAAGTCTTTCTATTCTGTATCTATTTGTATATTTGATCAAATTTTAGACATGGATTTGTATTTGGGTGTGACGGTACATAGTATGCCAATCTATGTACAGAGTTGATATCAATTTCCTGTGATTTATACTGCTGCAATAAACAGCCATTATTAAGAAATCTGATATGGTATCCATACACAGAATCTGAGATGCTGTTATCGACAAATTAATCTGCATGTGATTGGTTATGGTGCTGTGGCTGTTGGACATTGTGTCATTTGTAATGTTAGTGTGTATTAATGGAACACAATTAATCTAGAACGTGATTGCAAATTACGCAGAGACTTGTAACGGGAGAAAAGTTGACCACAAACAGAGGTCCACTTCATATCATACAGTAACTATCTGCCACGTGATGTCATCCAGTATATGTAGCATAGATAATACAAGAGCAGCATTGCTGCATTGCATTGACAGGCCCCACTACCAACTGAGAAAATAACGAAAAAATGAATTGAAGAACTCTGGCTGAGTGGCTTATTGTGTTATTGCATGGGTGGAACTTTAAGAAAATACCTATTTCCTGCACCATATATCCAGGAGACACGTCGTCCTCTTTCATCTGCATTGGAAATCCCAAAACATACATTTCACCTCAGCCAGGACAAGAAATGCTGTTTCCCACGTCAATGCTCACATGTCTGAATGGACTGATAGTAGTTCAATTCTGACAAGGAATTTCAATAATCGAGTGATGCATGTGCATGATTCTGGATCCCACTGGATTACCAATAGCATCTCCATGACTGCTTAGAATTTATGGATTGCTTTTATATCGATACCGTCAGATCTTAAATTGGCAAACCTTTGTGTTAGAGTACTCTGTTGATTAAACCACCTCTTGTAGTTTAATGTTCAGATTCTCCTTAAAAACATGTTGTACAGAGAGGGGGTCATTTGAGTGAGTGTTTATGGTCGTACATTTGGGTTATTCTTTTCAACAAAGTACAAAACAAGAATAAAATGTATTTGCATACATGCTGTCTGAAGCAACAGAGCAAATGCCTTCAACATCCACTTATTAATTGTGATTTAGAAAGAACAGTGCATGTGTAAGGTGTATATTCAATTCAAATCTGGCACACAATATACTATAGTGTGCATTGAACTGTAAAACACGTTTTGGCAAAACTTCAGTCGGTTTATGGATGTGTTGGAGTGTGAGTTTCTCTAATGCAACACAATCCCCATAGTGCGTAGGAATCTGTGCCACTGTCAAACATATCAAGCTGCTATTTTTAGGTAATGAAATGGAGACAATGTTCCCGTCGTTACAGTACCTCTGTACTCATGTATACCTTTGTAGAATGGGAACAGAAAGAAGCTATTTTAATGTTATTCCCAATCAGCAACAGGGATATTGAGGGTTATTTCCAATCTGTGCTAACATTGGAGATTTTGTTAGGTTTTTATTATTAGGTTATTCTAAGGGCATGTCATCAATCCATTTTGTGTGGTGCTAGCTATACATCATCAAGCTATATTGTTCAGAATTCTTTGTTGGTCTATGGTGTGATGAAACATCCCGATTTGGTGAGCAGAGTGGTAATTAAGGTTTGTGGACACAAACCTGTTTATTGGCAGGCCGTTTCCCATTCCTTTTTATTATTGACAGACTGTATGGTCACATACTGCAGCGGATCAATCATCCACTCGACTAGTTAGCCATCATGGTGGGCAGGAACCTTCAAGGGAGTCTTTTGTAGGCTGACACAAAACGAATGCTACTGAACTCAGCCTGACAGTCTTGACACAAAATAATGCACCAAAGAAATGTTCTTCTACACCAATTTTTTTATTTTTTTTTTTATTTCACCTTTATTTAACCAGGTAGGCTAGTTGAGAACAAGTTCTCATTTGCAACTGCGACCTGGCCAAGATAAAGCATAGCAGTGTGAACAGACAACACAGAGTTACACATGGAGTAAACAATTAGCAAGTCAATAACACAGTAGAAAAAAATGGGCAGTCTATATACAATGTGTGCAAAAGGCATGAGGAGGTAGGCGAATAATACAATTTTGCAGATTAACACTGGAGTGATAAATGATCAGATGGGCATGTACAGGTAGAGATATTGGTGTGCAAAAGAGCAGGAAAGTAAATAAATAAAAACAGTATAAAAACAGTATGGGAATGAGGTAGGTGAAAAGGGTGAGCTATTTACCTATAGACTATGTACAGCTGCAGCGATCGGTTAGCTGCTCGGATAGCTGATGTTTGAAGTTGGAGAGGGAGATAAAGTCTCCAACTTCAGCGATTTTTGCAATTCGTTCCAGTCACAGGCAGCAGAGTACTGGAACGAAAGGCGGCCAAATGAGGTGTTGGCTTTAGGGATGATCAGTGAGATACACCTGCTGGAGCGCGTGCTACGGATGGGTGTTGCCATCGTGACCAGTGAACTGAGATAAGGCGGAGCTTTACCTAGCATGGACTTGTAGATGACCTGGAGCCAGTGGGTCTGGCGACGAATATGTAGTGAGGGCCAGCCGACTAGAGCATACAAGTCGCAGTGGTGGGTGGTATAAGGTGCTTTAGTGACAAAACGGATGGCACTGTGATAGACTGCATCCAGTTTGCTGAGTAGAGTGTTGGAAGCCATTTTGTAGATGACATCGCCGAAGTCGAGGATCGGTAGGATAGTCAGTTTTACTAGGGTAAGCTTGGCAGCGTGAGTGAAGGAGGCTTTGTTGCGGAATAGAAAGCCGACTCTGGATTTGATTTTTGATTGGAGATGTTTGATGTGAGTCTGGAAGGAGAGTTTGCAGTCTAGCCAGACACCTAGGTACTTATAGATGTCCACATATTCAAGGTTGGAACCATCCAGGGTGGTGATGCTAGTCGGGCATGCGGGTGCAGGCAGCGATCGGTTGAAAAGCATGCATTTGGTTTTACTCGCGTTTAAGAGCAGTTGGAGGCCACGGAAGGAGTGCTGTATGGCATTGAAGCTCGTTTGGAGGTTTGATAGCACAGTGTCCAATGACGGGCCGAAAGTATATAGAATGGTGTCGTCTGCGTAGAGGTGGATCAGGGAATCGCCCGCAGCAAGAGCAACATCATTGATATATACAGAGAAAAGAGTCGGCCCGAGAATTGAACCCTGTGGCACCCCCATAGAGACTGCCAGAGGACCGGACAGCATGCCCTCTGATTTGACACACTGAACTCTGTCTGCAAAGTAATTGGTGAACCAGGCAAGGCAGTCATCCGAAAAACCGAGGCTGTTGAGTCTGCCGATAAGAATTTGGTGATTGACAGAGTCGAAAGCCTTGGCGAGGTCGATGAAGACGGCTGCACAGTACTGTCTTTTATCGATGGCGGTTATGATATCATTTAGTACCTTGAGTGTGGCTGAGGTGCACCCGTGACCGGCTCGGAAACCAGATTGCACAGCGGAGAAGGTACGGTGGGATTCGAGATGGTCAGTGACCTGTTTGTTGACTTGGCTTTCGAAGACCTTAGATAGGCAGTGCAGGATGGATATAGGTCTATAGCAGTTTGGGTCCAGGGTGTCTCCCCCTTTGAAGAGGGGATGACTGCGGCAGCTTTCAATCCTTGGGGATCACAGACGATATGAAAGAGAGGTTGAACAGGCTGGTAATAGGGGTTGCGACAATGGCGGCAGATAGTTTCAGAAATGTGTGCTGTGCGGTTATAGTTCTGAATAGTAGCTAGGAATCAGAATTTCATGTTGCAATTTTTGTCCATGATGTGTACAGTGTGGAGCTTGTTACTCTCAAATTACTATTGCTCCTTTGATAGGCGAGAAACTGTTAGACCGTGGTAGGAAACATTTGTGGTGAAAAAAGTTTAGAATGGCTAATGTGATGCAAATGAAATGGACTGTTCAACATAAAACTGATGTGAAAAAGCTCTGATGATTCACACTGATTGTGTGGGGCTATGCATGTTTTTTTGAAAAGAAGAATGCTTCCCCTCTTCATATGGATCCTTTTTTACTGCTGAAAGTAGTGTACGTGCTATAATATGTAGGGTTAGGGCTCATCAGTGGCAAACTCTGAAAATGATATCCCAAGATACTGTGCTGAAGAGCAAATAATTAGTGTTTGAATCATATTGGCTTGTGCTCATATATAATATGCTGTTATGTTGAGCAGTGAAAATCGTTTACTGAAGTCATTCAAACTAGGGATATCGTGACAATTGATCTTTGATGCTATAATGGCACACCCTGTGAACAGTTGTTACATTTTGCTGCCTTAAATTTTTTTAACTAAAACGTTATTAAACTATACTTTTATTCCTACAGATCCACACAACCTGCTCCAAAGTCATCCATTGTTTTTCTCAAAATTGCTCAAGCTCAGTAACTTTCGTTGGGTATCATTGATGGCCATCAATATTCAAACCTTGTCTCTGATTTTCAAGCAGATTTTAATCAGGACTGAGACTGGAGCCCTCAAGAACACTCAACACCTCTTGGAAAGTGATTCTGGTGTGTCTTCCACATTAATACTTGTGTAATTGTTCCAATGAAATATAATTTTGAAAAAATGTTCCTTTATAATAAAACATTGCGTGCATCTATTATCGCATTTATGTAGTGGCATACAGTTTAGCAGAGATGTTTTTAGGATTTCCACGCATGGGAACATTGCCTTTTATGAACACATTTCAGTGGCTATTCTGACTGTGACTTACTGAGAGCAATAAAAACTACCTGGTTTTGAATGCAAACAATAGCCCTGGCCAATGAAGAGACACACAGGCCCTGATCTATGGATTTCACATGACTGGGAATACGTATATGAATCTGTTAGCCACAGATACCTTTAAACAAAGTAGGGGCGTGAATCTGAAAACCAGTCCGTATCTAGTGTGACCACCATTTGCCTCATGCAGCACATCTCCTTCGCATAGAGCTGACCAGGCTGTTGATTGTGGCCTGTGGAATGTTGTACCACTCCTCTTCAATGGCTGTGCGAAGTTGATGAATATTGGCGGGAACTGGAACACGCTGTCGTACAGGTTGATCCAGAGCATCCCAAACGTGCTCAATGTGTGACTTTTGTGGTGAGTATGTAGGCGATGGAAGAACTGGGACATTTTCAGCTTCTAGGAATTGTGTACAGATCTTTACAACATGGGGCCATGCATTATCATGCTGAAACATGAGGTGATGATGAGGGCCTCAGGATCTGTAAGTATTTCACTCTAAGGGCTACACCTGTTGTATTCGGTGCATGTGACAAATAAAATTGGTTTTGATTAGATATATGGCATTGTGTTATGTGACGAACACAAACAGCACATTAGAGTGGCCTTTTATTGTCCCCGGCACAAGGTGTAATGATCATGCTGTTTAATCTGCTTCTCGATATGCCACACCTGTAAGGTAGATGGATTATCTTGGCAAAGGAGCAATGCTCACTAACAGGGATGTAAACATTTGAGAGAAATAATCTTTTTGTGCATATGGAAAGGATTTTATTTCAGCTCATGAAAAATGGGACCAATACTTTACATGTTGAGTTGGTATTTTTTCCTGTGTATATCATAGGCTACAGTAAGCTACTTAAATTAACTTTCCAGTGGCTCTGCATCACCACCAAATTCTGAAGAGGAAGCCTAAGCTACTCATTGGTGATGGCTGATGTGCGCACGCACGTAGCATTTCTCAAGATAAGCTACTTGGAGAATCAGTCCAAAATAATGGCCTTTCCAGCATTTGTTTTTACATGACCCTACATATGATGGGATGTTAATTACTTAATTAACTCAGGAACCACACCTCTGAGGAAGCACCTGCTTTCAATATGGGCAATTCCATGGTAACGGAATTACACTTTGTCCAACAAAACAAACATTGATTACAGATTTGAACAAACCATACAACTCTACGCACAAGGGAAGAAAAAAAATGTACACAAATAAATATCACAAAAACACATTTTACTGGAAGAACTGTGCAGATGCAATGTTTGGTAACAGAATTACGGTAAAATCTCACACAGGTGTTTATGCGACCACGTTTTCCAAAAACTGTTAAATATCTGCTCCGAATTAAGATTCAAAGGCTTCTGCAAAAATAATGGAGTGTCGGCTAGGACATGACACCTTGAGTTTAAAAATATATATTTTGCATATCAAAGCATGTTTCTAATCATAGCTGAAGATTAAGTGCTATGGCTCCTACAGCAATCTTATTTTTTTGACTGTTTAGGCATTTTACGAAGGGGAATAGTTTATAGATCGGGTCTTCTGGGTGGGGAGCAACCAATGGGTGGGTTTCCCTGTGGGTCCTGCTTTTTAGTTCATATCCATGGGCTTATCAACACTTTTTAAAAAATATTTTTTTTTAAATAAATAAAAATGAACCTTTATTTAAGCAGGTAGGCTAGTTGAGAACAAGTTCTCATTTGCAACTGGAACCTGGCCAAGATAAAGCAAAGCAATTCGACACATACAACAACACAGTTACACATGGAATAAACAAAACATACAGTCAATAATACTGTAGAACAAAAGGAAAGAAAAAGTCTATATACAATGAGTGCAAATGAGGTAAGTTAAGGAAATAAATAGGCCATGGTGGCGAAGTAATTACAATATAGCAATTAAACACTGGAATGGTGGATCGGCAGAAGATGAATGTGCAGGTAGAGATCCTGCGGTGCAAAGGAGCAAAATAAATAAATACCGGTATGGGGATGGAATAGGTAGATAGATTGGCTGTTTACAGATAGGCTAAGTACAGGTGCAGTGATCTGTAAACTGCTCTGACAGCTGGTGCTTAAAGCTAGTGAGGGAGATGTGAGTCTCCAGCTTCAGAGATTTTTGCAATTCACTAAACACTAAAGATAACAATTCCATCACTAGCTATTCTCTTGTGGAATTTGCTGGGACATTTAACAGTCATATCAAATGTTCCAGATGTCTTGATATTCTAGAAGAAGCCATATTGATATAGTAATGCTCCAAAAGCACACCTGCTCCAAGCACCTAGAATAGAGAACCATTTATACAAACGGACTGCTTTTTCATCAGCCCCAAACAAAACTAAGGATGTAATCATAATGATACATAAGAAACTCACAGTCACCAGCCTTGGTAAAGGTGAAGACCAAGAAGGCAGAATCACTTTCCTTTAAATGTATCCATATGGAAAGAAAATTGCTTTTATTAATGTGTAAGCTCCAAATTATTATGATCCTATGTTTTTTGATTCTCTGAACAGCATATTGTTAGAATTAACTCAATTCCAACTGGTTAGTGGGACAGACATGAATGCCATTTTGGACATCTAATAAGACCAACTACAATCCATACGCAACCAAGGCTCTCCAACATATGCTCTCTGATTACAACCTCATTGATGCCTCCAAATAAAACTGAGTACACTTTCTATTCAAACAGTCAAAAAGCATTCTCAGAATCGATGTTGTACTATACTCAATTTGATTTGATTAAGAAAACAGAAATTCAGCATCTGCTCATCATTCTTACTACTGCCAGCTAACAATGTCAGCATTTCCTAAAATAGCCACAAGATGGCGCTTTAATGTTTCCTTATTAATGTTTCCAATTTTAAACTGAATTGATACTGATTAGAAAAAATTAAGTTGAGGATCCTCAGATTTTATAGGACGCCATCAAACATTTTATTCAAAACAATGCAACTGCATTTGCATCTGGGCTGATTAAATCACAATTATAAAAGATATCAGAATTGGAAAAATTGTTAATGACAGAGCGTTCTCAACAAATACTTTTTTTCAGACCAAATAGAGACTACAATCTCCAAAGTCATGCAAAACTATTGATAAGACAGTGTGCAGAATTTGCCATCCATCTAGTTAGACTCAACCATTATTTCCATGGAATTTGCCCCAGTCGTTTACTGGCCAACATGCTTCGCAGTAATGATCAATTAGCGGATATTGCAACCATCGAATCTGAATCAGGTGAATTACAATCAGAACCCAAATGAATTATCCCATTTCTATAAAGAATTGTACACTTCTGATTGTAAATCAATACCAAGCCAGATTGAGTCCCTATTAAAAGATATAAGACCTCAACTGAGGAAGCCGGCTTGCTGGGAGCCCAAATCTCTCTCCATGAACTCAAAAGGGCATTGGCTAACATGAGTAAAGGCAAGTCACCTGGTTGAACAGTACTCCTCCATTGGTTTATTTAAAATTGTTGAACCAATTTGGTTAACTATTTCTCAATGATTAACACAACCATTTACTAAGGTTCATTTGGAAGGGATGTAAATACAGAGCTAATTTAACTGTTTTTATAAAACAAAAAGTAAGGACGCCACCCAGTGCTCTCACTATTGCTCCATATCTTTGATAAACACAGATTTAAAACTATTTTCAACAATTATTTTGTCCTGTCGAAACTTGGAACATCCAATTGGTACATCCAGACCAAAGCAGGTTCGTTAAAAAACAATTATCCTCAGATAACCTTTGTTGTCTAATACATATCTTACATGATTCATCAGAAATCAAAGCTCCTTAGGCAGTTCAAACTCTCGACGCAGAAAAAGATTTTGGTAGACTAGAATGGTCATATCTTTGGACGGTTTTGGAACATATGGGACTCCAATTTCATTAATATGATTAAAATACTATATGGCAAACCCTCAGCCATAGTAATAAGAGGCAATATCTGCTCTGCTCTGCTCAGAATAAGTAGATGTAGGAGGCAAGGTGACCCCATCTCACTTCTGTTATGTTTGTCTATGGAGCCTCTGGCCCAGGCAATTTGAAAATCTAAGAAATTACACCAATATCTCTCAATTCTACAGATGACGTCATCTCATTATACGTTGACTATATCTTACTTTATCTACTCAATATATATATCTATATATATCAACTCTCCCAAACGCTTTGAACGTCATAGACAAATTCAACTCCACAAGTTATAAAATAAATCTAACCAAATTTGCCCTACTTTCCCTCAAGAACCTGACAGAGGACCCCATCTTTACTTATTGAATCCCATTTTTTTCTCATTTGAAATACTTTGGAATAGATCTATTTATTTATTTAGATAAAACCATTGCCAAAAACTTAAACAGAACGCTCAAATAAATTCAATCAGACCTCATAGATAGACTAACATCCTAGTCTCTCTAACCAGGAGAATTACTATTGTGAAAATAAATATATTGCCTCGGTTGAATTTCGTGAGCTCAATGCTTCCTATGTCTCCCATTTCCAGCTATTGGGATGAATTCCACACTGTGTTATACAAATGTATATGGAAAGGTAAGAGATCTCTGATTAAATTAACAAATTTACAGCGAGGGAAGATGCTGGAGGACTATCCATTCCAAACTTCAAATTGTATTTCTAGGGCACAAGCATTTTGCCCAATTATAAATTGGTTTAGGCATAACACTTCCGCTCCCTGGCTGAGAATGGAGAGAAATATGATGGCTCCCATTGCCCTGGAAAAAGTGGTGTTCATTGATCTCTTAAGAATGTAAACTACGCTTCTGGTTCTATAATTGCTCAAACAATTTATTTTTGGAACAAAATGTAAAAATTATGCAACTGGGAAATAAAATGGCCCAGACTCCAATACTTAACAATAATGCCTTGCACATCACCCGAATGGTCTAAATGCCATATCTGCACCCTTGACGATATCATGGATAATATTGCTTAGAGGACATTCCAAGATCTGAAAGAAGCATTTATATTACCAGGTTACTCTTCTTTTTTCTTCATCTCCAATTTAGGTTAGCTATGCTGACATATGAAGTTCCATGGGATACCCAGCTGTCGAACTATCCAATGATGGAATTTGTAAAAAGATGATCTGATCTCCCGAAAGGACTAATCTCTGTAATATATAAAACCATAGGAAAGATCATACTCTGAGATTTTCATTAAAACAATATGTGCCACAGATCTAAATGTAACTGAATCATCCTTTAACTAGACAAGGAATATGGAAACATATGACTTTGGCATCCCGTAATCCAAATCATCAATTTATTATTTTCAAGTTTGCACATTCAATTCATATGATGTGGGCGTGCCCTGCAGTTAAATGCTTTTGGGATGAAGTTACAAAATTCATTTCAAAGAGCATGAATTTAAATATTAAATGCTCCCCAACCATTATGCTACTTAATGATGATGGCTCCTTGAATCCCTCAATCAATCAGGGAAGATTACTGCACAGCTGCGAAAATAATGTTGGCAACCACCTCACTCTCTCCCATTTTACCTGCTCATACAGTTAGTATTAGAAGTTAGAACGGGGGGTTGGGGAGGGGGATACTTTTTTGTTTATTTTCCTTGCATACAAAATATGAAAACTTCTTGTTGTTCTTTATCTTTGTATGTATTTAAAATATATATATATATATACTTCCGGTCAAAAGTTTTAGAACACCTATTCATTCAAGGGTTTTTCTTTATTTTTTACTATTTTCTACATTGTAGAATAATAGTGAAGACAGGTGACTACCATCATGTGTCACCTGGAATGCATTTCAATTAATGTGTTTGAGCCAATCAGTTACATTGTGACAAGGTAGGTGGGGAAGATAGACCAATTGAGTAAAAGTCCAAGTCAATATTATTGCAAGAATAGCTCAAACAAGCAAAGAGAAACGAAAGTCCATCATTACTTGAAGACATGAAGGTCAGTCAATAACGGAGTTTCTTTAAGTACAGTCGCAAAAACCATCAAGCGCTATGATGAAACTGGCTTTCATGAGGACCGCCACAGGAATGGAAGACCCAGAGTTACCTATGCTGCAGAGGATACGTTCCTTAGAGTTACCAGCCTAAAAAAATTGCAGCTCAAATAAATGCTTCACAGAGTTCAAGTAACAGACACATCTCAATATCAACTGTTCAGTGGAGACTGTGTGAATCAGGCCTTCATGGCCGAGTTGCTGAAAAGAAACCACTACTAAAGGACCCCAATAAGAAGAAGAGACTTGCTTGGGCCAAGAAACACGAGCAATGGACATTAGACAGGTGGAAATGTGTCCTTTGGTCTGGAGTCCAAATTTGATATTTTTGGAATCAACAGCCATGTCTTTGTGAGATGCGGTCTAGGTGAACGGATGATCTCCACATCTGAATTTCCCACAGTAAAGCATGGAGGAGGAGGTGTTATGGTGTGGGGGTGCTTTGCTGGTGACACTGTCTGTGATTTATTTAGAATTCAAGGCACACTTAACCAGCATGGCTACCACAGCATTATACAGTGATACGTCATCCCATCTGGTTTCGGCTTAGTGGGACTATCATATGTTTTTCAACAGGACAATGGCCCAACACACCTCAAGGGTGTGTAAGGGCTATTTTACCAAGAAGGAGATTGATGGATTGCTGCATCAGATGAACTGGCCTCCACAATCCCCCGACCTCAACCAAATGTAGATTTAGAAGGAAAAGCATTCCAGGTAAAGCTGGTTGAGAGAATGCCAAGCGTGTGCAAAGCTGACATCATGGCCAAGGGTGGCTATTTGAAGAATCTCAAATATAAAATATATTTTGATTTGTTAAACACTTTTTTGGTTCCTACATGACTCCATATGTGTTATTTCATAGTTTTGAATTCTTCATAATTATTCTACAATGTTGAAAATATTAAATGTAAAGAAAAACCCTTGAATGAGTAGGTGTTCTGAAACTTTTAACCGGTATTGTATATTTGACCGGTAGTGTGTGTGTGTATATATATATATATATATACAGTTGAAGTCGGAAGTTTACATACACTTAGGTTTGAGTCATTGAAACTCGTTTTTCAACCACTCCACAAATTTCTTGTTAACAAACTGTAGTTTTGGCAAGTCAGTTAGGACATCTTATTTGTGCATGACACAAGTAATTTTTCCAACAATTGTTTACAGACAGATTATTTCTTATAATTCACAGTATCACAATTCCAGTGGGTCAGAAGTTTACATACACTAAGTTGACTGTGCCTTCAAACAGCTTGGAAAATTCCAGAAAATTATGTCATGCCTTTAGAAGCTTCTGATAGGCTAATTGACATAATTTGAGTCAATTGGACGTGTACTTGTGGATTTATTTCAAGGCTTACCTTCAAACTCAGTGCCTCTTTGAGCTGAGTAATATATTTCAACCAATGGAAGTTTAAAAGATAATTAACAAAATTGAAATAATTAAAATTAAACTAAATCAATCCCAGTTCAGAACTATTGACTTTTTGAGTGAACTTTGGAGATGGTGAACCTATGGAAGTCCTTCGGCAAAAGCATGTGGTTTCAGTGCATGCATTCAATCAGAAAACGCAAAGAAGCAAAATGATTATACTAACATGATTTATTTTACCATCGTAAAAAAGGTAGAAATTGAGTTATGCCTAATATGACAATTCATATTATTTTTCCAAAATTAATTATTGTGGGTAACAAATATCCCCATACTGGTCATTTCAATAACCCTGCTCTGTGTCAATTTTGGCAAAACACAGCATTGGGTTAAATTCAACCCAGTGGGGTTGTGCTTGTAACCCAGCGCCTGGTGTTGAGTGCTTGACACAGCTGCTGGGAAAATGAGACTATATTGCTGGGTTAAAACAACCCAGTGTGTTCTTCTCTACCATCCCACCCCTCCCTTTCCTACACACAGTCAAGATACAATGTTGAATGTCAAATCATTCATTTGTATTGCCTGCAATTTCAGAACATACACCACAGAATGTCAAAGAATTGTACACAGTGTACAATATGTAAATAGCAAATTGAAACAAAGCCCTATTGTGTAAGTATGTGCTATTTCATAAAATAAGATTTAATGAGATATAATTGATTATTACAATTTATGTATATGATTTCATGAAACAAACAGTCGAAACATCAGACTAAAGCCTCAGTTGAACTTGATGTTTACACTCAGATTGCAATCTGAGAAAAACAAAGCATGCGTGCGTGTAAAGCCCAAATCACACGTAAAACGAACTCAACTGCGTAAACATTTGCACGCGAGATTAGAGTGTCAATTCGCATACAGTACACTGTGTAGCATATGCCATAATAAACAGCTGTATTTGTTATGTTCACTATGTAGCCCTGAATTATATTGTTCTGTGTTCCTTTCCTTTTGACTCAATGTATAGGTCATACGGAGCCAACGTACCTTCCTGCGCTAAACAGTTGTGTTAGTTTACGAACGTGAGGATAGTGGCAGCTAATACACCCGAGCAGTTTATAAAGAATGTAGCTAGTCTCGTTCTTTCTACGAACAGTATTTTCTCTTGAAATCTGTCTTTTGGGTTCCTTGAGTTTCCCAGCCGTAGCCTGCCAAGGCTATATGACTGTGATCGAAATCAACATAGAGAGGGATAACATTGTTTTTTTCAAATATGTATTATTGGCACTGACAGTATTGATATTATCAACACAAACTATACATGTCACAATTCCAGACGTAACAATACACAAAGAGTGTGTTTTCAGGAAATGTATCCGTTCATTCCACCTGTATTGCTTAGCGCAGACGTGAGAAAAATAGACTTCTAATTTTGTACGCTATGACACCGTTGATGCTCGCGGCCCATCTGTTTTCATCCATTCACTACCATGCATTCTAATTCCAGCTTGAACACACTCGTTCACGCGCGTAAAAAGGCTTTTCTGTTGATTTGGGTTTGACACCGTCTGTTTTAAGTGTTATTAACACAGACAGTGCCAGATCTAATCAATAGATAAATGTATTCACATTCAGTGACACAGTTCAGCTATTTTAGGTGACAACACACACACATCATGATGTTTTCCCATACAATAATGGTCTACATTTGGGTGTCAAAACAAGTGTAAAATATTATGTTTAAGTCATTCTACTAAGGACATTGACTAATTGCGTATTGAATGGCGCATTACGTATTGGCGCTTTACGTTTTGAAAATAAATTGTGATAGAATGAACGCGTACCAGAACACACTTTTGCCAGCTTAAACAAAAAATACCATTATATATTATCATACAAATATAAAGGATTTATGTGCAACAGAAGTTGAACCAAAGGCAAACAAGTACATACTGTACAGTAGGCAAAAATGCATTGAGACAAAGTAAATTTAACAGAGCTATAAATAGTGCCTTAATATCATAGTAGCATTAGAATATAAAGGGGAAAAGGGATACCTAGTCAGTTGCACAATTGAATTCTTCAGGAGGCTGAAGAAATTTGGCTTGGCCCCTAAGACCCTCATTAACTTTTACAGATGCACAAATGAGAGCATTCTGTCAGGCTGTATCACCGCCTGGTACAGGCAACTGCACCACACGCAACCGCAGGGATCTCCAGAGGATGGTGCAGTCTGCCCAACTCATCACCGGGGGCAAACTACCTACCCTCCAGAACACCTACAGCACCTGATGTCACAGGACGGCCAAAAAGAACATCAACCACCCGAGCCATGGCCTGTTCACCCTGCTATCATCCAGAAGCCGATGTCAGTACAGGTGAATCAAAGCTGGGACCGAGAGACGCAAAAACAGCTTCTATCTCAAGGCCATCAGACTGTTAAATAGCCATCACAAGCAGGCAACCACCCGGTTACTAAACCCTGCAACTTAGAGGCTGCTGCCCTATATACTCAGACATGGAATCAATGGCCACTTGCATAATGTTTACATACTGCTTTACTCATCTCATATGTATATGCTGTATTCTATTCTACTGTATTTTAGTCAATGCCACTCCGACATTGCTCGCCCTAATATTGATATATTTCTTAATTCCATTCTTTTACTTTTACATTTGTGTGTATTGTTGTGTATTGTTAGATATTACTGCACTGTTGGAGCTATGAATAAAAGCATTTCGCTACACCCGCAATAACATCTGCTAAAAATGTGTATGTGACCAATAAAATGGGATTTGATTAAACCAAAATGTGTCTTCTGCATTTAACCCAGCCCATCTGAATCAGAGAGACACTCATGGCTCCTCCACCCATTGATTTATTAATTCACACAAACACAAACACATCAGCCGGAAAGGCAGTGCTTCCTCCAGTCACTTCTCACACTACATAGAAGAGTAGATATACTTATCCACTATTGTTCAGTGGAAAGAAAATCTATGCTCGTAACAGTTTTACTGCAGAAGATTCTGTTCCAGGCAGAGGATACACTGTAGTCTGAAGGAATTACCATGCTGGAGCACATAGTCTGGGAGAGTTGACTTCAAACATATAATAGGACTTCAAGCACACATTGAGTGGCTCAAACAATGTTCCTTGCTCCAATGCCTGTCCACTAATGACTGTAAACCCCTGTGAGCAATCCCCAAGAGCCGACACAAATGGGTAGGGTCTGGTTACCTCTGCCTGGAGCAGATACTCAACCATTTTGGTCCCAACTTGTTAGATAAAAATCATAACATTTTTTTGGTAACACTTTACTTGATACCCAGTGTCATAACATGTTATCACGCGATCATAATCATGTCATATGTCATAATAGCTCATTTGTAATAACCTGTCATGACCCATATATTTATATATGTTGTGACATACACTATATATACAAAAGTGTGTGGACACACCTTCAAATTAGTGGATTCGGCTATTTCAGCCACACCCATTTCGGACACACAGCCACACAGTCTCCATAGACAAACATTGGCACTAGAATGTCCTTAATGAAGAGCTCAGTAACGTTCAACGTGGCACGGACATAGGATGTCACCTTTCCAACAAGCCAGTTTGTCAAATGTCCCTTCTAGACCTGCCACACCTGTTATTGTGAAGTGGAAACGTCTAGGAGCAACAATGGCTCAGCGGCGAAATGGTAAACCACTCAAGCTGACAGAACATTGTCTGTTGTCGATTGCAATACTCACTACTGAGTTCCAAACTGCTTCTGGAAGCAAAGTCAGCACAAGAACTGTTTGTCAGGAGCTCCATAAAATGGGTTTCCATGGCCGAGCAGCCGCACACAAGCCGAAGATCTCCATATGCCTGGCCAAGCGTCGGCTGGGTGGTGTAAAGCTCATTCCAATTGGAATCTGGAGCAGTGGAAACACTACCTGCCCCTGTAACGTTTAAATAATGATCTGAGGCTGTTTTGCATGGTTTGGGCTAGACCCCTTAGTTCCAGTGAAGGGAAAACTTAATGCTACAGCATACAGTGACGTTCTAGAGGATTCTGTGCTTCTAACTTTGTGGCAACAGTTTGGGGAATGCCCTTTCCTGTTTCAGCATGACAATGCCCCTGTGCACAAAGCGAGATCAATACAGAAATAGTTTGTCGAGATCGGTATGGAGGAACTTAACTGGCCTGCAGAGAGCCCTGACCTCAACCCCATCGAACACCTTTGGGATGAATTGGAACGCCGACTGCGAGCCAGGACTAATCGCCCAACATCAGTGCCCGACCAAATCCATTTTAATGCCCATGATTTTAGAATGAGATGTTCAACAAGCAGGTGCCCACATACTTTTGGTCATGTAGCATATATTGCGTTATTTTATGGCTGGTTATGACACCTACAAGTATCAAACCCCACATTTATGGTGGCAGTAGCTTCGAGGTTAGAAAGGCAGGATGATAACCAGCAGCTAGAGGGTTACCAGCTAAAACATCTCTGTATACTACCTACTGCTGTTGTGCCCTTGAGCAAGGCACTTTAGTTATAAGTGCCCATGAGCTGCTCCCAGCCTGTGATGTGTGTGTTTTTTGTGTCCGGTTGGTCACTGTGACAGAATATCTATGCAAATTACCATTACAGCAAGTATGATAAAATGAAGGCCAGAATATCTATGGTAGCTGTGCATGTAACATATCTAGTCCCAAAGTGGCTGAATGGTTCTAAGAGGGTCTGGTGAAGTTAGGTATTTCAAGTTTCCATGAAGGTTATACTATTGGTTATTGATGGTTTTACACAGGGTCAATCAAAATCATTGCTTCTTTCCCCCCAAAAGTCTGTCCCCTCTCGCTCAAAAAGTTAACCAGCTAATGAGTGAAACAGTTCCGGCACTGCTAACTTTAGCTAGCTACCGTTACAGACAATGACATAGTTTGTTAGCTTGCCAAATGTCGTCGAAAGAGTTACTGAGTTCCCCTTCAAAGGACAACAGGGCTAGATTGTTGAGATGTACAGTAAGCATGCAAGACTGATTGGTGCTTTGATACGGTCTGTAGTGGAGAAGATTTTTCCTAACACTACATGAAGTCATAGGAAGGCTGATGATGCTGGCCCTTAGTAGTTTATTGATGTTAGGGAAAATGTCAGGGCTGCAGCTGTCCAAAACTTCACTTTCTGATGCAGTTGCTGAATAAACACGGTTAATTCAGCATCCTCAGAGATATGATAGTGATCACGTGTTAATTCAGCATCCTCAACAGGGATGTGATAGTGATCACCTGTTAATTCAGCATCCTCAACAGAGATATGATAGTGATCACGTGTTAATTCAGCATCCTCAACAGAGATATGATAGTGATCACGTGTTAATTCAGCATCCTCAACAGGGATATGATAGTGATCACGTGTTAATTCAGCATCCTCAACAGAGATATGATAGTGATCACGTGTTTATTCAGCATCCTCAACAGAGATATGATAGTGATCACGTGTTTATTCAGCATCCTCAACAGAGATATGATAGTGATCACGTGTTTATTCAGCATCCTCAACAGAGATATGATAGTGATCACATGTGACCAGCAGTGATTATTTCAGTGCAAAAGTCCTACACTCTGGCAGACAGGCAGCTGCAGCTCTCATTATTCCTTATTGATCCTCCTTGATAATGTAGTGATACCATATGATTGTGATAGAACCAATTCCATCCCAGGAACATCCTACTGCATTTTTCAACATTTCTGAGTAGTTAGGACACAATACAAAGAACAAATCAAGTTAAGGTATAATTTTTTACACTGGCCCCAATGTTCAATCTGTTAGGACCTCTGCCCAACCTGTCCCTGCCGTGGCTTTGCCTCTGAGTGCTTCACCATTCCAATTATGTAAATATATTTTTGAGGTGAAGGCCTTCTTCTCCCAGCTGATTAATTTGCTATGGCAATGGACTGATTAATGGTAAATGATACATCTTTGATGCATATTTACAAACAGACAAACCATATAAGATATCACTCCTCTGTCAGCATGATTTATTCCTTATATGATGATATTTGGACAATTGGATAATTGACTGGTTACAATTTGTACGAAGAGCTTAACAATGATACGGAAGCACTGAATGACAATCTTTTTAAATGTCGCTTTTGGCAGTTACAGTTGATATTGGAACTTTGCAAAATGTTATTTGGCTATTTATAATCATGTCCATTTGCTGTGGTAGTTATTCCTTTATTTGTAATCTAAGACCGTTACCATTTGGTCTGCTAAACACGTTTTAGGACATTTTGCTATGCAAATGTACACCAATCAGACTTCCAAGGACAAACTACACCATTGTGGCCTGTTATTGGTCTGTTCATTGTAGTTTTTGGCTATGTTCTGAAAAACAAATGACCTTTGTTTGATATGTGTATGCAAAACAAACATTGAAATAATTGCTGTGGTATACTCCCAATGAGTATAATATCTTTACATCATGTTGTTCATATAGGCTACTGTAAATACATTATTTGACATGTAAGCTTTTCTGTCCATGATATTATGTCATAATAATGCCAATAATGATTGAGCAGGTAGATAGAAAAGGAATCCAAGAACTGTAAAACCCAGAGTCCATTCTATTTCTCAATATAATTTGGAATGTTGTGTTAAATATTTAGTTCTTTAAAGATTCTCATTAGGTGGGGAAATAGGTCCCAGAGAATACAATAGAGCTATGAAGAAATTCAGGCAAGATGCAACTGAATAAATATGCATTAGCACCAAAGCAAGCCATCTGTCTTCTATCACCTGTCTGAGAGAAATATCACTATTAACTTCAGCTGGAATTCTTTCCAGCAGTGAAAGCTGTGTGGTTAGAGCAAATTGCAAATAAGTGTAAAGCATTTTTTTTTAGAATACTGTTTTGACCTTATCATTCTTTCATTATGGCGTTTTACAGATATTTTGTTAATTATGTGTCTAATTAGTTCAAAGCTGCCAAATGATGATGCGCACAGACAGTTGTCAGATGCCTTTTAGCATTGCAGTTCAATGAATTGACAATAAGCAACATTCCTAATCTTTTTTTTGTGTGGAATTTGTATTATAGTAGATAACGCTGTCGTACATTCCGGCATATGAAGATGCCCAGATATAACCAGTTTTAATACAACATATTATAGGTATTAGAGACATTTATCGTAAAGTGGCAATATTTTATCGGTAATTACACTAATATGCTCCAGATGAAATGCATCTCCCCAACTGTTAGCTTATCGGTATAACTATAAACCGTGCTCATCGTGAAATCCTCTTCACCTTATTTAATGTACAGATACACTATGTGAGGGAACATCGAGTCATGATACACCCAGACTATGATGTATTACACACAATCATGAATTATACACAACAATGGTTCTAAACCAATTTTTAAGAGAAATTAATAGCAAATAAATGCCAACAGAACTCTGTTTGGAATGCCAGCCGTGTATCACAATGTACAAGGCTGTTATTGATGAAAGGCATTACAAAGTCAGGATTAGATACTGCAAACAGTATGTCTACATTGGTGTGGACAGGCAGCTGCACGACACCAATCTGAATGAAGCACAGACAAGACTCCGGAGCAATAACAAACACAAAAGTCTACATGCAGCAGCGGTGGCCCGCTAGCAAGCTATTCACTCAGTAGAAAGGCATACTGTACAGCTCGATAATGTCTACCGTCGCAGCTATTTTGACAGCAACGCCACATCTTTGGTTTGTGAACTGTTATGCCATTGTGGTCGCCAATTAAGTATCTAATTTCAGTAGTAGCAGTTATCATACTGTTTCGCAATTCCATACTGATTTCTAATTGGCATGAGTCAATCTTCACCTCTCCAATGTGATAGCTGGTAGTATGTGGGGTGTCGTGGAAATTTCCACTATTTACCAAATCATGAGAGCAAACCACACACAAGTCAGAGTTAGTTCTCAAAGTCCATCTTTAATTATATGAGCTCTATCACAACCCTGTGACTCTCAGATCAATTCAGTGTCTATCAATGAATTCTCTGAGAGCCCCTTCCACATTGCAACTGAGATCCTTTAATAGCAAAAAACACACATAGCTGGACAGCATAGACATAATTTATCGTTCAGCTTTGTCTCCTAAACTATGTTATTTTCTCAAACTCAGAACCATAAACAAATCCTCCATATGAACAGCCATATATCAAATCCATCCTATCTTGACAAGATCACAGAGACACACTGACTGGCACACAGACTTTGTGGAACCAAGAGATACACGCTTGACCTCTCCCCTCTCTCCAGCCCAAGCAACTTAGTCTTGACATAGAACAGATACTGCAACCCCGCCACAGTATTATACAAAAATAACATTCTGATGAGAAGTAACTTACAAACATATGATGAATATAAAACATCTTACCTATGTTACCAACCAATTCTGATTATTCCCCAACAGGGGTCTGTCTAGATGGCATACAGCTTTTGTCAAAGTGACGTCAAAAGTTGTTTATTTATTTTTTCACTCTTCCTTAACCTTAACCTTAACCTAATTCTCCTAACCTGATATGTTAATTATCCTAACCTGCTGTGTAAGATCTCCTAAACCTGTTATGAAAAGTACATTTTGACAAAAGCTGTATCCAATGTTCCCTCTAAGCTGCGCTTGTGTGCAGGCGCGCAGCTCCCCAGGGACTGCTGCCCAGAAGAAAAATCAGCCCACCCAGGGAAGCACAAGATCAGAAAGTTGAGTGAAGTTCAGAGTTTTCCCCGTTAGATAACACTATCAACATTTCCCTTTACTGTGGGAATTGTGGTCGAATTAACGCAATATTAGCCTCTTTCAATGCAACATACCAAAACAAAATGAACTATGCAAGACTTAGTATGCAAAACTAACTATGCAAGAGATTTTGTTGTAGGCAGAGTGCATCAGAGTAGGATTCTATTGCACTGACAGGCACAACTCAGGCCCATACTCTACACAGACCCGTGTGCCGTAACCAATCAGAGCTGCAGTAGGTCTATATGCAAATAGACCATTGCCATATATGGACTTGTGCCATTCACTTTGAACTGGACTGTTTTACAGCATGAGTGGTTACGATTATTATGCGCTTGTGTTGAGATCAAAGCGAGAGCTGCTTGTAGCTACGTGTGCCTATTTGTTCATAGTCTTTGCAAGTTATTGAGGTATTGGTCCAAATATAGCTAATTTGTAGTCAGCAATGTGGGAGTGATTGCTTCCTACAAAACATGTACATATCTAGCCATCTTTGAAAAGAGAGTCAGGTAAAGAGCTTTTTTTACGTCTTAAAGGGCAGTGTTGTATTTTCAGACAGTCTTGAATAAGCTATGTAGCCAATAGGCAGAGGGTAGTATAATTTGTCTTATTCTCTATAATAAGGGTATGGGAATAATAATGAATTTTATTTTGAAAAGTGGTTTCTTGCATCAAACTAAAGAACATTTTCAGTCTGAAGGACAAGTGGATAAACAGGTTAATGTCAAGCTCTGCATGTTTTTTTCAAGTCTCATGGAATGTTGTCCTACATTGAACACCACACATTGGCTGCTACTGTAGGCTGAATGATAGAACCGCTATTTCCATGTTAAAATGTTATGAGATGCATTTTCTCCATTGTTTTTAATGGTAGGCCACTTTATTACTGTAGGCCTACATTCTGATGAAATAGCCACAGTAGCCTGATTGGCCACTGTTAAAAGAGTAAATTAAAGTGGGTACAGCCTCAGTGTTCACAATAATCACACACCAGAAATTGCACAGATATTAAGGGCTTAGAAAAACGGTAACTGTAATCCGTTACATCACCAGCAAACATATTGTAAAGACATTACAAATACTATTGAAAAACGAGATGATCACTTTTACATTCAGAAAAGATGTTTGAAAAATAATCTTTGACACTTCTGTTTTCTCAATGACATTCAAATCAGCATTGAAAAAGGTGCAAGTTCATGTTTGCTCAACCTGAGAGAGTCTGACTACAGGTCAGAGACCACTATGATGACACACCAAATGTGTTTGATGGATCGTAGGAAAAGAGCAGGAATAGGCTTTTGTAGGCTACAGTCCACACTATGCCTTCCAATGGTGTGACTGCTGTCGGCATCTAAAGATTATCCAACTTGAATAAACCCTTGGAGGTAAGGATGACAGCAGTGTTGTAGTCTACGTCGATAGGGATATCACTTATTGTTGTTATTTACATAGTGCATTGATGTGAATCACACTGCTCCTCTCACATTTAGCTATTTGCGCCTTACGGATTGTGGTTGTTGTGGATGGCTGTTCACAAATATAAATATGTATTTGATTTCAAGAAGTTTAAGCTGCTTATAAATCATTGTTTTTGAAAAATGAGCTCTTGGAACAGCTGCACAGTGCGGATCCTAGCCTATGGAATAAAAGTGGGGTCTTTATTGCTCAATCTAATTCATGTTGATAAAAAAATAAAATCCATTGGCCTAATGGACACATGCTCAAACTCGCACAGTTTTGATAGACTTAAAAGGGGCAATCTGTAGTTGCTACATACCTTTTTGGACTTGTAATTGATGTAATTGAATCATATTATTATATGTAGTAGAAAGCAATGGGTTAGAAGTAGCCTACTTAAATAACCCATAAACATTTTTTTAACATCCATATATGGCCAGCTATGTAAACTTGACCATGGATTTATCCTGCAATTGATGTCGTTCAATTGGTAACAAACACTTTTGTATTCTTCTAATGCCTCTTAAGGGGTAAGTCATCTTAAAGTAATGGAATGTAATCAGATTACGTTACTGAGTTTGGGTAATCCAAAAGTTCCGTTACTGATTACAATTTTGAACAGGTACATTTACATTTAAGTCATTTAGCAGACGCTCTTATCCAGAGCGACTTACAAATTGGTGCATACACCTTATGACATCCAGTGGAACAGCCACTTTACAATAGTGCATCTAAATCTTTTAGGGGGGTGAGAAGGATTACTTACCCTATCCTAGGTATTCCTTGAAGAGGTGGGGTTTCAGGTGTCTCCGGAAGGTGGTGATTGACTCCGCTGTCCTGGCGTCGTGAGGGAGTTTGTTCCACCATTGGGGGCCAGAGCAGCGAACAGTTTTGACTGGGCTGAGCGGGAACTGTACTTCCTCAGTGGTAGGGAGGCGAGCAGGCCAGAGGTGGATGAACGCAGTGCCCTTGTTTGGGTGTAGGGCCTGATCAGAGCCTGGAGGTACTGAGGTGCCGTTCCCCTCACAGCTCCGTAGGCAAGCACCATGGTCTTGTAGCGGATGCGAGCTTCAACTGGAAGCCAGTGGAGAGAGTGGAGGAGCGGGGTGACGTGAGAGAACTTGGGAAGGTTGAACACCAGACGGGCTGCGGCGTTCTGGATGAGTTGTAGGGGTTTAATGGCACAGGCAGGGAGCCCAGCCAACAGCGAGTTGCAGTAATCAAGACGGGAGATGACAAGTGCCTGGATTAGGACCTGCGCCGCTTCCTGTGTGAGGCAGGGTCGTACTCTGCGGATGTTGTAGAGCATGAACCTACAGGAACGGGCCACCGCCTTGATGTTAGTTGAGAACGACAGGGTGTTGTCCAGGATCACGCCAAGGTTCTTAGCGCTCTGGGAGGAGGACACAATGGAGTTGTCAACCGTGATGGCGAGATCATGGAACGGGCAGTCCTTCCCGGGAGGAAGAGGAGCTCCGTCTTGCTGAGGTTCAGCTTGAGGTGGTGATCCATCATCCACACTGATATGTCTGCCAGACATGCAGAGATGCGATTCGCCACCTGGTCATCAGAAGGGGGAAAGGAGAAGATTAATTGTGTGTCGTCTGCATAGCAATGATAGGAGAGACCATGTGAGGTTATGACAGAGCCAAGTGACTTGGTGTATAGCGAGAATAAGAGAGGGCCTAGAACAGAGCCCTGGGGGACACCAGTGGTGAGAGCGCGTGGTGAGGAGACAGATTCTCGCCACGCCACCTGGTAGGAGCGACCTGTCAGGTAGGACGCAATCCAAGCGTGGGCCGCGCCGGAGATGCCCAACTCGGAGAGGGTGGAGAGGAGGATCTGATGGTTCACAGTATCGAAGGCAGCCGATAGGTCTAGAAGGATGAGAGCAGAGGAGAGAGAGTTAGCTTTAGCAGTGCGGAGCGCCTCCGTGATACAGAGAAGAGCAGTCTCAGTTGAATGACTAGTCTTGAAACCTGACTGATTTGGATCAAGAAGGTCATTCTGAGAGAGATAGCGGTAGAGCTGGCCAAGGACGGCACGCTCAAGAGTTTTGGAGAGAAAAGAGAGAAGGGATACTGGTCTGTAGTTGTTGACATCGGAGGGATCGAGTGTAGGTTTTTTCAGAAGGGGTGCAACTCTCGCTCTCTTGAAGACGGAAGGGACGTAGCCAGCGGTCAGGGATGAGTTGATGAGCGAGGTGAGGTAATAAGTAACTACGCTAGCAACTGGTGAATAATTAAGCTAGCAACTAATGGGTGCATATAGAGCCAAATCCTAATTAAGGATTCGGCCCATAGTGAAGTAGCAGGTTTGAATCCTGACCTACAGTACCAGTCAAAAGTTTGGACACCTACTCAGTCAAGGGCTTTTTAATTATTTTTTTTTTTTACTATTTTCTACATTGTAGAATAATAGTGAAGACTTCAGAACTATGAAATAACACATACAGAATCATGTAGTAACCAAAAAAGTGTGAAACAAATCAAAATATATTTTAGATTCTTCAAAGTAGCCAACCTTGACATTCTCTCAACCAGCTTCATGAGGAATGCTTATCCAACAGCCTTGACGAAGTTCCCACATATGCTGAGCACTTGTTGGCTGCTTTTCCTTCACTCTGCGGTTCAACTCATCCCAAACCATATCAATTGGTTTTAGGTGGTGTGATTTTGGAGGCCAGGTCATCTGTTGCAACACTCCATCACTCTCCTTCTTGGTTAAATAGCCCTTACACAGCCTGGAGGGGTGTTTTCAGTCATTGTCCGGTGAAAAACAAATAGTTGTCCCACCAAGCGTAAATCAGATGGGATGGCGTATCACAGCAGAATACTGTGGTAGCCATGTGATTAAGTGTGCCTTGAATTGTAAATAAATCACTGAAAGTGTCACCAGTAAAGCACCCCCACACCTCCTTCTCCATGCTTCACAGTGGGAACGACACATGCAGAGATCATCCATTCACCTACTCTGCGTCTCACAAAGACACAGAGGTTGGAACCAAAATTCTCAAATTTGGACTCATCAAACGAAAGAACAGTTTTCCACCAGTCTAATGTCTATTGATCATGGATCTTGGCCCAAGCAAGTCTCTTCTTCCAATTGATGTCCTTTGGTAGTGGTTTCATTGCAGTAGTCTGATCATGAAAGCCTGTGTCACGTTGTAGAAATGGTCAGAGACAAGCGCAGGAATACATAATAAGGGGTTTTGATACTCCACCCAAAAATACAACATGCCATGAAAAGGCACAGGGACATAGCCCAAAACAAACACATATACAAAAACACAGGGATGTAAACCCAAACAAAAGAGTGAGGTTAATTCTCTAATAAATACATGGGTCGAGACCCGTAATAACGAGTACACAATACACGCAGCACGAAAGCTGAAACAACACACCACAGCACAAGACCAATGAACATGGGAATAATAACCAACAAAACAATGGTGAACAGAGGGCACATATATACAATTACTCATCAGGGGAAATGGGAACCAGGTGTGCGTAATGAAACAGTTCAGTGGCGCCTAGAGGCCGGTGACGTAGACCTCCGGAGCTGGTGCACAGAATGAGCAGTAGTACCAGGGGAATCCGTGACAGCCTGATTCACGCAGTCTCCTCTGAACAGTTGATGTTGAGATGTGTCTGTTACTTGAACTCTGAAGTATTTATTTGGTCTGCAATTTCTGAGGCTGGTAACTCTAATGAACTTGTCCTCTGCAGCAGAGGTTACTCTAGGTCTTTCCTGTGGCGGTCTTCATGAGAGCTGTCACGCTGGTATGAAGAGATTCGGGAGACAGGCGCAGGAATGCATAATAGGGTTCTTTATTCATGTTAAGGTTTTCTTCTGTCGAAGGAGAGGAGGACCAAAATGCAGCGTGGTTATCTTCATACATCTTTAATAAAGATAATGACGAACAATACAAAAACAATAAACGTAACGTGAAAAACCGAACCAGCCCAATCTGGTGCAAACAAACACAGAGACAGGAACAATCACCCACGAACCACTCAAAGAATATGGCTGCCTAAATATGGTTCCCAATCAGAGACAACGATAAATACCTGCCTCTGATTGAGAACCACTCCAGGCAACCATAGACTTTTCTAGACAACCCCACTAACCACAATTCCATAACCTACAAAAAACACACCACATAAATAACCCATGTCACACCCTGGCCTGACCAAAATAATAAAGAAAACACAAAATACTAAGACCAGGGCGTGACAATTCAGCCAAAATTACGACGTGCCGTGTAAAGTCACGGGGACGAAGACCAAACAAACACATAACATAAACACAGGGTTGAAACCCAAACAAAAGAGCGAGGCGTACCTTGAATAAATAACACACGCGCACGATGATTAACACACGGGACGAGACCCGTAATCATCTGCGCAATCCACAATGGCACGAAAGCCAAGACACACAGCACAGGTACTCACACGCACCAACAGGCATTTTAAACATAATGGACAGCCCCATGGTGAACAAAGGTCACATATATACAATTACAATCAGTGGGAATAGGGGCCAGGTGTGCGCAATGAAAGTTCCAGAGGGATCCATGACAAGAGCCAGTTTCATCGTAGCGTTTGCTAGTTTTTGCGACTGCACTTGAAGAAACTTTAAAAGTTCTTGACCTTTTCCGTATTGACTGACCTTCATGTCTTAAAGCAATGATGGACTGTTGTTTCTCTTTGCTTATTTGAGCTGTTCTTGCTGTAATATGGACTTGGTCTTTTATCAAATATGGCTATTTCTATGTACCACCCCTACCTTATCACAACACAACTGATTGGCTCATCCGCATTAAGAAATGAACTTTTAACATGGCACACCTGTTAATTGAAATGCATTCCAGGTGGCTACCTCATGAAGCTGGTTGAGAGAATGCCAAGAATGTGCAAAGTTGTCATCAAGTGAAAGGGTGGCTACTTCGAAGAATCTCAAATATAAAATACATTTTGATGTGTTTAAAACATTTTTGGTTACTATATGATTTCATATGTGTTATTTCATAGTTCTGATGTCTTCAGTGTTATTCTACAATGTAGAAAATAGTACAAATAAAGAAAATCTCTCGATTGAGTAGGTGTTTCCAAACTTTTGACCGGTACTGTTTATAAACATTATAACATATATAAACATTTATTTTACTTCTTTGACCAGCACTTTAACAAACAGGTAATAGTGAGCCAACGTGATATAATAGACACAAAGCCTCACAAAGCTTCATAGCTAGCCTAGATTTACAAGATAATGCCAACCTTTTTCTGTTGTTGACAGCTCTAGAGGGATCGAGGATTAGAGTGCCATTTTCACATTTCAAGAAAAGCCAATAATTCTGTGAAAAGAGGGTATTGAAGTTTTGATGGTTTTCTTGCTTCACTTCTCAATTTCCTCAATCAGCTGTATTCCCTACAGACAGCCCACCAGTGGAGCACATATCTAATATTTTCTGTTGGTCTAGTCTTGGTCAGGACTTGACAAATGGCACTGTCATTATCCTCAGTGTCATGTGTTCACTCTCCAAATAAAGGGCACTCCATCATTCATCCTTGAGAAAGAGGGACCTGTAATAAAATCACAACATTCTGTTTAATTTCAACTTTATATTTTATTATTAAAGAAAATACAGTATAGTGGATATAATAATCCTACTTCTGTCATAGTACTCAAAGGAAGGTATAAGCAAACCTACAAAACAAAGTGTAAAAAAAAAATATATATATATATATTGCTACTCTGTTTTCAGAGTCCACAAGCCAGTGAAAGCATTTGCCCTTAAATAGTAACGCATGGTTTGAGCCCTCTTAAACTAAAATGGAAGTTTATTAATATTGCAACAGTGCACCATTGTCTAGTGTTGTCTTGAGTTTGGTAATGGAAAACAGAGCTGATCTCTATTCCCTAAACTATGGGGTAATGCTATAAAATGTTATACTTTGATCATATTTAAAAGGTCTGAAGAGAGAAGCAATTTCACCTGACACATACCA
Source organism: Oncorhynchus keta (assembly GCF_023373465.1). Lineage (NCBI taxonomy): Eukaryota > Metazoa > Chordata > Actinopteri > Salmoniformes > Salmonidae > Oncorhynchus > Oncorhynchus keta. The sequence continues at coordinate 15,172,398 of NC_068432.1, read as the reverse complement.
ATTAGGCCTTGTGCAAACAGCTTTTAGACAGGCATCTTCAGCTTTAAAATACTATTATCAACCCCTGGAATAAATGCCTGTTACTATGCCTGTTCTTCAAATTCTTCCACACCAATCTCAACAAACCATTTCTGCATGGACCTCACTTTGTGCACAGGGGCATTGTCATGCTGGAACAGGAAAGGGCCTTCCCCAAACTGTTGCCATAAAGTTGGAAGCACATAATCGTCTATAATGTCATTGTATGCTGTAGCGTTAAGGTTTCCCTTCACTGGAACTAAGAGCCTAACTGGCATACATGTGCAGCGCGTGAGTTTCATGTTTGGGGAAGATCATATTCACCATAAAAATGCACCTTTATAATAAAAGCAATACATGCATATTCACATTTGTGGACACTTTTGAGAATGGTGTTTTCCTGCTAATGGAACATTTGCGCTTATAGCCTACTGCCGAGTGTGCATTGCTGTGCTTATAATGTGAAGAAATAGCCCCGTAATTTACATCAGACAAACTGACTTGTTGGAAAGGTGGCATCCTATGACAGTGCCACGTTGAAAGTCACTCAGTAAGGTCTTCAGTAAGGCCATTCTACTGCCAATGTTTGTCTATGGAGATTGCATGCATGTGTGCTTGATTTTATACACCTGTCAGCAACGGGTGTGGTTGATATAGCCGAATCCACTAATTTTAAAGGGTGTCCACATACTTTTGTATATATAGTATACATTCTCAACCACTAAGATGGTATGTTAGAATGGACATAAGGATTAACCAGAAACTATTTTAGTTTGTATTTGGCAAGAACAAAGCTCTGATTTCTTAGTGGTATGTAAAGCAACAGAAACATTGCATCTGAGACCTGAGATGGTTGAACACTGAAAAATAGCTTTGCTGTATGTGCATTAATTCCAGGTTTTGAGTTTTCTTGAAATTTGAGTTTTTCTTGAAAGGCTTTTATTATAGTTATAGTGAATAAATAATTGATCAGCTTTCAGTATCATTCTGCAATCTCAGTGACCCTCTGAATCACAAAACTATAGTTTTGTTGTGATAGTCCCCACAATACAGAATAGATTTGAGTGGAATACCAGTCACGTTCAACTCAGATGAACGCAGACTAATCAATTCAACATACGAAGTGATTGTTCTCTAAATAACAAATGCAGATTGTTGTGTGCAGTTGATTACTAACTTCACACGTGGCAAAACACTATGAAAAGGCAGATAGGGACACGGTGTGTGTTGAAACTAATGGCAGGAGTGAGGTGAGACCTGGCAGAAGATCTTTCATTGCTGATCCACAAGAGACATACTCAGTGCAGCAGTGTCATGACAAGATAGGCTCTCTGGTACGACAACATACACCTTTTGCTTTATTGTGTGAGAGTGCTTAAATTGGTCAAATTTTGGAGAAAAAAAAAATGTTCCTTCTGCATATCACAACTCACCTAGAGTCACGCTCAGAGAGTGGGGTGAGAGTCAGAGTCTGCCATTATCAACAGTAACCCTGGATGTCTTGCTCAAGGGTGCATCAACAGATTTTTCACCACGCGGATTCGACGAGCGACCTTTTGATTACTGGCCCAACACTAACTGCCAGGCTACCATGTGTTTGTATGTGTGTGTGTGTGCATGTGTGTAATGTGGATGTGTGCGTGTGTCAAGCACTCTGAACTGGAATACTTTCATTTAGCTTATGGCACTGTGCCTAAACATAGTATCCCACTCTTGTTAGTCTAATAATGCACATAGTGTCGACAATGACACAACATATACACTTGACCACCAAAATCGACAATTCAGACAAGCCAAACACAGGGAGTTCAGAGAGGATCCCAGGTACGTTGAATAATTACAGTTCAAACTAATGCCCAAATCAAGCTCACAATGTCAGGGCTGCTAATTAGTAGCTCGGGACATTAGATCATTCATTTACATTCTTAGTTTACAACAGAATTGAAGGCTCTCGTTAGTGAACTCCTCTTTAATTTAACCTGATTGTGCTTTCTCATTACTTTTTGTAACTATGTTGTCATCCCGTCCCATGATCCTTTGGGGCTCAAAAGCTTTCCCTCATGTAGCCGTGAAATCCTTCTTCTGTCCTTGTTTCCTCTATTCCTCGCAAAGCTTATTGCAAGAGGAGGTCCCAGGGAGTGACCTTGGATCCTTTCCTCCAATGCCTTTTGAGAGGAGACGAGGTATCAAGAATGGAGGAAGCAAGGATTTGACAGCTAGTAACAGGTAGTGGCGAGATCATTTATATGTATCTCCTATCTGAGGGCGCCCAACAAAGTTGCTACCGTACATTGTAGCCAATGTAATGATGGTCATCAATCCACCTAGCAACTAGAGCCGGGCTATCATTTATCTCTTGGCTGGGGCCCTGGGAGCAGCCCGGGCTACTGACAATGATCTGCAATCACTAAATGTCCTCTGCTGCGATTTGGTGACCTATCCATATCTTAGAGCTGTAGTCCACAGATAAATAATAAGATAGCTACTAGTATACAACATTTTATGCTTAAAGTTTTCTCCAAAGTTGTGTTCTGGTTATGACATGATTAATAATTTAAGGGACAGTCATTGTACTGGAGTGAAAACAATTTCTGTACAAGGCTGTATAGTGAAAGAGGATCTGAGGCTATGGATGATGTTATTTGTCTGACTGTCTTTTTTTTTCTTGTAGCCAATGGAGATCTTTCTAATACATCCTGGTTCTAATGTTACCATATTTCCAGCTGTCAGTATCCATGTCCTTCAGATACATATCATTATGATGATACTGGTGTTGTTGTTTTTTTACATTGGGTTTCACATAAGTTGTTGCTGTGAATCAATATCTCATAAAAAAATAGTTATACTACTAACACCATGTACAGTACAAGGCATTTTCCGTTTTTATCAACCTAATATGTTTGCTTGCACCTTACATGTTATGCTGCTGCTGTGCCAGGTTGATTCTGTATTTTATGTTCTATCTATTCAAGATGTCTCCAAATTGGATCTGCATTTGGCCATTAATAATGTTCAACAATTTAGATTTCCCAGTAGTGCTATTAACCCACTGAAGCATGCTGGAGTCAATCAGTTTGGAAAGTTTAAACTGCATGGCACTCCGCAACCTGATAAAAAAGTGACACAAGGGAAATGAAAATGTGAGGACATAGAAATCGGTCTGAACATTTTGAGAAAATAGGTTTATACTGTCTATTAGAAAGCAAATGAACACAAATTGATGCCGCTGTCACTACTAGTCTGCGTTTCAATCCGGATAGAATGATAGTGTTGGAGTGAGAGTCAAATAGAATTACAGTGTGCAATTCCAGAGTAAACTACATTGAAGAATAATATGACTCCATCAGATACTAAAACCATGTAACATAATGAAATGTAAATGGCCAGTTTGACAGGTATATTTACACTTCAGCGTTGTTTTTAGAGTTCTATTGCCATTGGGGTTCTATTTAGGTCATCTAAAGATTTAGGTGATTGCAGCACACAACCAATTTGAATAGTATTTGCTTGTAAATGCGAAGTATGATGTACTTTTTTAAAACAATTGCTTCTACTATTGTAGCTGGCAACTCAATACCACATACTGAATTGGCTAATGCTTAAGGGTGACCATTTAGGCTATTTAATTATGTTGAATCAATGAGTTGGCATGCCAAAAAACTGTACATTGAAATATCCTGGTTCACAGAATGTTAATTCTCAATATTTCTAAATATTTCTCTCCATGCAGTTCTCCCAAAGAGGAACAAAGTAGATGAATATGTTATTATATTTCATTCAACGCACTAAACCATGATGGGAATCCCATGGTGCATTGCTCAGTTGAAGTGAAATGTTCTCTCCTGCATAACTTACTGGGTTTTGCTGTTTAATGCATAACCTATTAATCAAACTAAATACTGTATGTTGTCTAATATAACCTTTATGATTATTAGATGAAGGGAAGAATTAAGGGTGATGTTTATATACTGTAAATAAGGCATCTGTCTGTTAAATGGTAATAAGGAAACTTGAGTGGAATTCTAGTACTTCTTCTATTGAATGTCCCTCCACTCGAGTGTCTGACACTTCGTTAGCCCAGGGTGTATGATGTCAATGTGGCCTCACCATTAGAGGCCAAGGCAAAAGCCCAGTCCACACAGTAACAGTCAATAATGAGCATGTTGCTCGTTGCGGAAAACCGTCCGTCTGGTCCCTGCAAACACCCTTGAAGCACAGACATCACTCCCCAACATTTGATCAACTCGTTATTCCCTGGTATTTATCGCCTTTCAATGACCTTCCAAAACGGATGATTTTGTGGGCCGCTTAATCAACAGTGTTTGTCCGGTTGGGCTTCTATGGTGGTGGGTAAACTCTGTATATGTCTCAGCCCAGATTCCTAAATGAAGAATTGAGGCCACATCATAAGTAACACTTATCATCGAGGCACACATGAAGGTATGCTCGAGTGCACCACCATATTTTTGATGGCGGACAGAATTGATAGGCCCAGGAAAAAACCTGCTGGATGTCCGCTCCAGTTAAATGGATTTATGGTGTAAGAGCTCATACTATAATCATTAGGGAAGGATGGCGAGGCAGCAACACTGGATGGCTTACAGACATGACTGTCTTCACTGCAGCAGTCGAAAACAATCCCAAAATGACAGTTTTTTGGAAACGAGTGGGTGTGAGCTAAAAAGGAGCTATAAAAGGAGGAAACATATTTTTGTGTCATTCCATTTGAATTCAATCACTTTTTTGACCGCACCCCTTTTGATTTGAACAAAACTTTCCATACATATTTGACCATGGTAGAAGTGGTCAGAAAATGACCTGAATGCCACAACATTCAGAAGATAGAGGTGCTCAAGGTTGACCCATTTTGCATACCCAACCACACCATGAGACATCCAAGTGTTCATCATTGGAAAAGATTAACAGTTGAGTATGATGCCATTTTAAAAGCTTACAAACAGGGTTGTCAAACTATTTTATAAACTATTTACACTTTATTAATGTAGGTATGCATGCATTCATAAAGCCTTTATAACATCTATATAACACATAACATTTGTCATGATATATTGTAAGTAGTTTAAAATCATTCTAAGTCACGGCATGAGATGTTATAAAACCGGTTATATTGGGTGTTAAAAATTACTTTTCATCCTGTTGTCATATGCTCTGTAAACTGTTAATAACAACTACTATTGCACAGTCTACATGATAACTTATGTCATATGTTATTACATGCTGCATAGGAGTCTACATACTAGATGTTGTAACATGGTGTTTTGTAATTTACCTTTATTTTACCTTTATGTCACACTATTACATAGAATGGAATGATGGGCGTCATAACCATGTCATATGCCCTAATATAGTTTGCACAGCCACCTTAAGTAAAGTGACTTGAGGTGTTATAAAGCAGTTATGAATGTGCTGATACCACACGAGGATGCGTTGAGAGTATCACAAAACTTTACTATTCAAATGATCTCCAAGAAACATGGGCAAATTTTGAAACAAAATGGACAACAAAATCAACGTTGCTGGGGCACAACAGGATTTGTGACAGCTGTGAAAAAAAGATGTGCAGACTTCAGTAACAATGACAGCTATATTATTAAATCAATTGTGATAAAATGAGGTAGATAAAATGAGGTAGTTGATGTTGCGAATGCAACATTTTGTTGGCCCACTGATGGCTAGCTAGCTATCTAGCTGGCAACTGCTAGTGCTAGCTACCTACCTAGCAGTGTGCTAGCGCTAGTTACATTATACAGTTGAAGTCAGAAGTTTACATACACTTAGGTTGGAGTCATGAAAACTCGTTTTTCAACCAGATTGCAGAGGTCTTGCAAAAAGAAGGATCAACACTGCAAATATTGACTCTTTGCATCAACTTCATGTAATTGTCAATAAAAGCCTTTGACACTTATGAAATGCTTGTAATTATACTTCCGTATTCCATAGTAACATCTGACAAAAATATCTAAAGACACTGAAGCAACAAACTTTTTGGAAATTAATATTTGTGTCATTCTCAAAACTTTTGGCCACGACTGTATATACAAAGTATGAGGACACCCCTTCAAATGACTGGATTCGGCTATTTCAGCCATACCCATTGCTGACAGATGTATAAAATCGAGCACACAGCCACACAATTTCCATAGATAAACATTGGCACTAGAATGCCCTTACTGTAGAGCTCATTGACTTTCAACGTGGCACCGTAATACAATGCCACCTTTCCAACAAGTCATTTTGTGAAATGTCTGCCCTGCTAGAGCTGTCCCGGTCAACTGTACGTGCTTTCATTGCGAAGTGGAAACATCTAGGAGCAAAAACGGCACAGCCGTGAAGTGGTAGGCCACACAAGCTGACAGAACGGGACCGCCGAGTGCTGAAGCAGGTAGTGCTTAAAGATTGTCCTCGGTTGCAACACTCACTACCGAGTTTAAAACTACCTCTTGAAGCAAAATCAGCACAAGAACTGTTCGTCAGGAGCTTCATGGAATGTAAAGCTCGCCGCCATTGAACTCAGGAGTAGTGGAAATTCGTTCTCTGGTGTGATGAATCACCTTTCACCATCTGGCAGTCTGACGTACAAATCTGGGATTGGCGGATAGCAGAAGATTGCTACCATAGTGCCAACTGTAAAGTTTAGTGGAAGAGGAATAATAGTTCTTAGTTCCAGTGAAGGGAAATCTTGATGCTACAGCATACAATGACATTCTAGACGATCCAGTGCCTTCAGTAACTTTTCTGTTTCTGCGCTTTCCTGTTTCAGCATGATAATACCCTCATGCACAAAGCGAGGTCCATACATAAATGGTTTGTCGAGATTGGTGTGAGCAACAGCATATATTGTTTGCCTGGAACTGAGGATTTGTGTAGTTTCATTAGATAAGAAATGGATTCATTTACATGTCATATAGCCAACACATTCGAGTTTGGGATTCAATCTGATCGCACAATGTTGACAATGCACTCTTTAAAGGGATAGTTGGAGATTTTGGCAAAGAAGCCCTTTATTTACTCCCCCAGAGTCAGATGATATCATTTGTATGTCTCTGTGTCCAGCAGAGGTTGGAAAGTGAAATTATTTCCCAATGGTTTCATTCTGAACGCAACCACACTTTTGTTTTGTTCCATTCCACTGTTCTGACCAGCAAAATAAAGTCCTGAACCTGTTCCAACCAGAAAAAGTAACCAGAACCAGAAAAGGTTTGCACTGGCAAAGATTTTCAGCTTGCAGGCAGACACTGGAATACGTTTCTGAGTGACAGAGTGAGGGCTTTACATGAGCGCTTTGTTGCATTATTTTGTAAAATAACGTTATTAACCAGTTCCCATGCTTTTAAAATAATGGTTCTGTTTTCCAGTATGGATCACTTTCGTTCCAGGTTTCGTGTTCTTTTTCGGCTTTTGGTTCTGTTCCCTGAACCGCTTCCAACCCCTGGTGTCCAATATGAAGGATGTCAGCATTAATAACTAGCATTAGAGCAATGACTGGAAGTCTACAGAAACAGCATTATTATTATGGTTATTATTTTTAGTAGTTACAGTTACAGTCTTGTCTCATCGCTACAACTCCCCTACAGACTCGGGAGAAGAGAAGGTTGAGAGCCATGCGTCCTCCGAAACACGACACTGCCAAGCTGAAGTCAACAATTAGCCATGAAACGTCCATAGATATACTTGCCATGATTATTAATAATATTATGGTTATTCTGATTTGAAGACACACTATGGAAGTTTAGATTCTAATTGTTAATGTCAAATGTGTACTTGATTGTTGGCTATATGGCATATATATGAAAACATTTATATTTCATAAAACGACAAACATTTTCAGTTTCATGCAAGCATTATATGTTTTTGCTCCTGAGTGTGGGGAGGTGTGCCCCTTTACATTTCACGCCATACAGTCAGCATTCATATACAGTATATGGAGGTTTAAGGAAGTTTAGTCATGTTTACATCAAACTTTGACTTGAATGTTGGCTGTATGAAAAATATGTGGGAAGGTGTGCCCCTTTCTGTCCAATGACCTCATTGCTGGACATGTTTTATGCAAGTCAAAATTTGGTCACCCTTCAGAATAAGGAACACATTTTAAGGTACTATGTCCTTATTAGTCCCATATTGAGACAGCTTCCTAAGAGTCTGTTTCTTGTGTAACTTGAATGAATTAACAATGAATACGTATTGTATGTGGCTAATAATTAAGTTATTAATGATTGACCAGTAATATGACTTACAGTATAATGTTTTTATAAGAAAATAGTTAATTGAGGCCTAATACAAGACTAATAACAGAATAAATACCATATTAGCTACTTATATACACACTACTAAGTAGTGGCTAATATGTGTACCTTAAAATAGTGTTACTGTGTTTTCTCGTCAAGTTGCTGGTATTATAATGTGTCCTTAAAAAAAAGATCATTTGAATGGTAAAGTTATGTGATTCTCACAAATCATCCTGTGGTATAAACACATTCATTAATGTAACTTTACTTAAGGTGTCAATACACACTCTATGAGGGCATATGACATGGTTATGACACCCATTATTTCATTCAATGTATTAATGTGACACAGCGGTTAGTAAACTACATAACACCCTGTTATAACATCTGTATGTAGACTGTATGTAGACTGCATGTACTAACATGTGACATAAGTTGTCATAGAGGCTATATGATAGCAGTTGTTATTAACTCTTGAAACTAGGGGGCAATATTTTCATTTTTGGAAAAATAACGTTCCCAAAGTAAACGGGCTATTTTTCAGCACCAGATAATAGAATATGCATATAATTGACACTCTAGTTTCCAAAACTGTAAAAATATTGTCTGTGAGTATAACAGAACTGATATTGCAGGCGAAAGCCTGAGAAAAATCCAATCAGGAAGTGACTCTTATTTAGAAACCTCTGCGTTCCTATGCGTCACTATTGAGCAGTGAAAGGGATATCAACCAGATTCCTTTTTCTATGGCTTCCCTAATGTCTCTAGTGTCACAAGACATAGTTTCAGGATTTTCTTTTGAAAGATTTGCGTGTGCGACAACATTGCGTCAGTGGTCAGCTGGTGGCTCTCAGAGTGATTTGTGCGTAATAGACAAATAGGCCCTTGTATCTCTCGCTCCTACTAAGAAGCCAACTGACCCGGTTGATATATTATCGAATAGATATTTGCAGTTTCCGGTAGATTTCTCAACCAAACGTGAAGAACAAACGGAGGTATTTCGGTTATAAAAATAATCTTTATGGAACAAAATGAACATTTGCTGTCTAACTGGGAGTCTCGTTAGTGAAAACATCCGAACATCATCAAAGGTAAACGGTTAATTTGATTGTTTTTCTGATTTTCGTGACCAAGCTTCCTGCTGCTAGCTGGACATAATGCTATGCTAGGCTATCGATAAACTTACACAAATGCTTGTCTTGCTTTGGCTGTAAAGCATAATTTCAAAATCTGAGATGACAGGGTGACTAACAAAAGGCTAAGCTGTGTTTCACTATATTTCACTTGTGATTTCATGAATATGAATATTTTCTAGTAATATTTTTTGTCCGCTGCGTTATGCTAATTAGTGTCAGTTGATGACAATTCTCCCGGATCCAGGATGGGTAGTTCCAAGAGGTTGTTTAACAGTTGACATTGGAGCATATGACAACAGGGTGAACAGTAATTTTTAATAGTCATTATAACCGGTTTTATAACATGTCATAACATGACTGATAACTATTGAAACCTACTGATGACGGCTTATGACAAATGTTATAACGTGTTACATAGCTGTTTAACATCAATTATCTAAAACGCAGTCACTGTTGCTGCATAACAAATTAGGCCTAATTAGACAAAACAATCAATGTTGTTCAAACAAACACGTAGTGATGTAGCTGATTTGAAAATGAATTGTGATGTTATTTAGATTAACAATAAATGTGAAGTCTCTCAGTCAAAAAATTGAACGACTTGAGTGGCTATACATTAGTATTTCAATAACAAGAAGAGGAAATGTTGTATTCTGATTAAACTAATCGTGGTTCTGACTGAAGGCCTGTATAGTCAGTAGCTCACCAGGACCAATGTTGGAGATCTCTGCTCTGTTCATATTCAACTCAATAAACACTTACTGCCAGTTAAACTGCAACATGGAACAAACTTTTACAGCAAGGGTGTAACGGCGTTCGTCTGTTGAAGAAAGAGAGTCGGACCGAAATGCAGCGTGTTGGTTACTCATGACTTTAATGAAAGAAAACGCGGTACATGAAATAACTGATACTAAATACAAAAACAACAGAACGAAACGAAACCAATTACAGCCTATCTGATGACTACAACACAGAGACAGGAACAAACACCCACAAAATACAAAGCGAAACTATGGCTCCCTAAATACGGTTCCCAATCAGAGACAACGACAAGCACCTGACTCTGATTGAGAATCGCCTCAGGCAGCCAAGCCTAACAACACCCCTAATCAGCCGCGATCCCAAATACTACAAACCCCAATACGAAAACAACATATAAACCCATGTCACACCCTGGCCAACCCAAACATATAACAAAAGCACAAAATACAATGACCAAGGCGTGACAAAGGGTAGTAGTAACTAGTCTAAGAGAAACGGGAGGATGGTACTGTTGTCTCTGCCCATCTAGTCGAACTTATTTAACTTCATGAAAGAAACTAGAAGATTGATTACAACAAAGACGACTTAGTAACTGCATGCCAACAGAGTGGCAGTTGACTAATGAATCTTGTGGGAATTGCTGATGCTCTACAATCTACAGATCATAATGGGAATCCATAGTCAGTTATGTATCCTGTCAGATAAATAAATGCATAACCAATTTTTCAGAACAAATATGATATGATGAGAGATTGCAAAATGAACGAAGAGTCACTGCACTAAAAAACAATCCTATAAGGCTGTATTTCTGGACAGAACAAAGGTTGTTGGCCTTTTGTCAAAAGATATAACTTTTGTTATACTGGTGAATATTGTTATTTTGCTTTTCCTTAGGTAACACTTCAATCACATACATTAACCTTTAGCCTTGGATTTGCATTGCAAGTTTGTACAGAAGTACAGTTCCCCAATAGGTTTGATATCTGTCTGCAAATACTGTCAGATACACCACTGTAGCTGTATTCCCATCCTTCCCTTTCTTGCTCTCCTCTGTCCATGTTTAGTATGCAGTGGAAGTGGAAATGGAATTATGAGCGTTATGATATTCCTCCACTGAAGTTCATTGAAGGTTAGGCACAGAGGTTATGGTCCAATAATCTGTCCTGAATTTAAATCACGTTGTTTGTTTGTTAGGCTTCTCTCTTTTTCAAATACATGTTTCGACTGGGCTTTTCCACAGGGCCTGGCAACCGAAGAATACCAAGGAGATACAAATCGGACTTGGCTTAGGTTCCCAGTGTAAATAGGAATTTTGCACAGGTACTGACATTTAAGGCAATGTACCATGGTAATTGCGACAGAATTTGTTTGTAAAATGCTAAGCATATGTTTTATTTACATAGAATGCATGAATCACTTCTAATTAAGCCTCATGTATGTAATTTGGTGTTAAGTGTGAATAAAATGAATTTATGAGCAAACATTTAACACCAATCAATGGACACATGTGCAAGTATAGTTAAAATATAACTCACTGAAAATGACAATCTGCAACTGGTATATCCATTTCTAAATTATACATACTCATTGATTCTTGAAGAATGTTACTTATGAATACCGCATGAGCTTAGTTCAACTGCTGTACCCCATCAGATCCCAAAACATAATCTTGTTTTACTCAATTGTTAGTCCAGGCCTTGTCTGGACTAACAGTGGAGTGCTGCATCAGATGACCTGGCCTCCACAATCACCTGAACTCAACCCAATTGAGATGGTTTGGGATGAGTTGGACCGCAGAGTGAAGAAAAAGTAGCCAACAAGTGCTCAGCATTTGTGTGAACTCCAAGACTGTTGGAAAAACATTCCAGGTGAAGCTGGTTAAGAGAATGCCAAGAGTGTGCAAAGCTGTCAAGGCAAAAGGTGGCTAATTTGAAGAATCTCAAATATAAAATATATTTTTGATTTGTTTAACACTTTTTTGGTTAGTACATGATTCCATATGTCTTATATCATAATTTTGATGTGTTCACTATTATTCTACAATATAGATAATTGTACAAATAAAGAAAAACGCTTGAATGAGTAGGTGTGTTCAAACTTTTGACTGGTACTGTACATGATAATTAAGTATATCCTATGTAACTATATCGTTCTTACATTACACTTGATTCTGTATAGCCTTTGAACCAGACCATAACATAGAAATAAACTAATTTAAAATGACTGGTTGTTAATGATAGGATGTGCCTGGTTACAATTGTTTTCACCAGGTCCTAGTCTATTTATCAACCCTGTTAGTACATGTGCATTCAATGGTAGTGGCACCTTGTACATTAGTTACATGTAACAAGGTCATATTTTGGTTTGATTTATTAACATGGTAATTCACAGGTGACTTTCAAACGTGTAATTACAAAACATTAGTTACACAGTGGAACAAGAAAATGTGTAATAGCATCAGTAGTTACACAGGTGGAATAACCTTCAGTAAGTGATTGTGTAATTACACAGTCCTTGTTCCAAAGTCTATTGTGGATGTATTGCCTCATTGAGAGCTATCCTCTCTATGTGGTCAGTTCTTTTATCAAGGTCCTGGTGCCTTGATTCAAATACTCAAGGGCAGAGTATTGGTCTGAAACAAAAGCATGCACATCATGTGGGGCCCCAGCAACAGTGTTGAAGAACATTATATTGTATAATAGTGCACAAGGTCTAACTTTATCAAAAAAGTCATACAAAAGCCATATCCTCACACAATATTATCAGTCAGACATATCAGTCAATGAATATCACTCAATTGTGCTTTAGAATAGAATGGACACCATAGAACACTGTAAAAATATGCTGGAATGCTTAACACTCATCCTCTTCTCTCTCTGTTTCTCTCTTTATCTCACAGATGTACTGTGGACAGCAAGGTATCGCGGGTGGCTTGGCTCAATCGCACCACCATTCTTTATGCGGGCACTGACAAGTGGTCTCTGGACCCTCGCGTTGTCCGAATGGACAACACACCTGTGACAGAGTACAGCATAAAGATCCAGAACGTGAATGTACACGACGAGGGGCCCTACGTGTGCTCCATCCTCATGAGCAACAAACCCAAATCGTCCAAAGTGCATCTCATTGTTCAAGGTACTGCACTTTTTCTTCAGTCAGATTCAGCCCATTTTCCATAGTTCTCTTGGGGTTTGTGATTAGAGTTTAGTCAAGTTGTCATCTAGACTTACAGGGCTGATTGATATCACTGTCTTTGCATGGTAATCTGACTTTAGTGGTGAATTTACAGATGCAATATTTGAAACTCGTGGCTGTGATCATTTTGACTTAACCGGTGGGGAGGTATGATGGGTAAAGTGAAGAAAAACCTTTGCCAGGATGATGTAATTAACTGGAACTCACCAAACGTGACTCCCTTAGATTAATTGGGATTTAATCTAGGTTTCATTTCAGATCGTTGATAGATATTGATTTGCGGGCACAGCCAGTTGGATAACCGTGCCCCAGTTTCAGAGCAAGGACTTGCTAAATCATCTGTCAATACCTGGACTTTTGTTATAATTTACAGTGAAATCAATTTCCCTCACGCTCAGTTTCCAAAAACCATTAGCACCACTGCCCTTTGTCGGGTTTTGGGGTACAGAACATGTACACACTCATTTAACATTGAATTAAAACTGAACAAGATGAACTAACGATGAGAGGATCTTGCATTTAGAAAGGGACCAACGCTACAACAGACAATAGTATGCAATCATAAAACTGATAACTGCTGGACTAGACATAATTCGGCAATAGCTATTTCTTGCTCAAGAGTCACCAAGAATTGTTTATTGTCCTGTTTGGAAATGCAGCATTTTGCTAAGAAAACAATGTATTATCTGTTATTCATTAACCTTTTGAATTTAGCCTTGACACTAATTACAGGAAACATTTAAAAAATAATAGCCAGTGCATGTTTGTTTTTTTAAATATTAGATGTTCTCTAATTAGCAGTGGCATGCAGATTAAAACAATTGTTCAGTCTGTGAACCCAGAACAAATTAGTGTACTTAAATAGTTTTTTCCAACTGTAATTAACAGATCATTGATGAGAATGTCAGCTACACCGTATGATTACTCTTCATAATATATCATTAATATATTATTATTGTTTGTTATTGAAGCTTAATTTACAGATTTAAATGCTACCTTATTATATTTTCACACTTCACTATCAGATTGTAAAGGTGCTTGTTTTAAGATAAAGAGAACGGAGTGGCTGTGGATCCGACCTTTTCTCTGACCTTTTTATCTGAGCGCTGAAGGTCCCCAAACCTTCTGCACATGTCCGGATCACTTACTGCGCATGACCAGAGAGAATTTCCAATGCCTCGCAAAGCAGGACGCCTATTGGTAGATGGGTAAAATAAAACACAGGCATTGAATATCCCTTTGAGCATGGTGAATTCATTAATTACACTTTGGATGGTGTATCAATACACCCAGTCAATACAAAGATAAAGGTGTTTGCCGTGTAATCAGATGTCTATACGTGAGTAAAATAACTACCAACAATGTATCTTTATAAAGGCAAATGTATTGCTAACTTGACGTTGCTTCACATTACAAGCCAAATGAGAGAGAGGGATGCTCCATAGTGATAACACCATAGTGTCCTTCCTAACTCAGTTGCCGGAGAGGAAGGAAACCGCTCAGGGACGGAATGGTGACTTTAAAACAATTACAACAATAACTGTGATGTGAGAAAACAGAGGATGGATCATCAACATTGTAGTTACTCCACATTAGTAACCTAAATTACAGAACAGAAGGAAGCCTGTACAGAATAAAACATATTCCAAAACATGCATCCTGTTTGCAACAAGGTAATACTGCAAAAAAAAAAAAAAAATCTATGAACTGTTTGTCCTGAATACAAAATGTTATGTTTGGGGAAAATCAAATACAACACATTACTGAGTACCCCCTCCATATTTTCAAGTATGGTGGTGGCTGCATCATGTTATGGGGTATGCTTGTAATTGTTTTTCAGTATAAAAAAATAAGCAGAATGGAGCAAAGCACAGGCAATCTTAGAGGGAAACCTGGTTCACTCTGCTTTCCACCAGACACTGGGAGATTAATTCACATTTCAGCAGGATAATAACCAAAATCACAAGGCCAAATACAAACTGGAGCTTACCAAGAATACAGTGAACGTTCCTGAGTGGCCGAGTTTGACTTAAATATACTTGAAAATCTATGGCAAGACCTGCAAATTGTTGTCTAGCAATGATCAACAACAAACTTAACAGAGCTTGAAGAATTTTGAAAATAATAATGGGCGAATGTTGAACATTCCAGGTGTGGAAAGCAATCTCTTACCCAGACTTACCCAGAAAGACTCTGCCAAAGGTGCTTCTACAAAGTATTGACTCAGGGGTGTGAATACTTATGTAAATGAGATATTTCTGTGTTTCATTTTTAATACATTTGCAAAAATGTCTAAAAACATGTTTTTCACTTTGACATTATGGGGTATTGTCTGTAGATGGGCGAGACAAAAAATCAATAACATCAGAACCACAAACATCTACTGATGTTTGATTTTGTACTTTTAAAAAAATAGACCAAAAGCTACGTCCTACTCCTTCCCTGACTTTTCCTAAATGTTTGTATTTTACATTGCTCGTTTGTCAGATTTTTGAAATCACAATCAGAAAAGTATTTAGAGCATTTTTCCTCTTTTTTTCCCCACACCTATTCCAAACTTAACCCGCCAAAATGACGCGATGTGGGACATTGGTACTTAGCCAGGTGCTAATGCATCTCTCTCTCTCCTCACTGAATAAATGACAAATGGATGAATGGGTGATAATCATGTACGTTACTTAACAATTGAATTTAAATTAGGCCTAACAATGATAAGGAGGGTGAAGAAGTTGATTTCATTTAGGAAGACAATATTGATGAGTTTGTGTTATGCCTATATATCAGTGTTGACACTCATGTTTATAGCAAATAATTTGTCCGTGCTCCATGTGTGTTGACATCATTCTCTTTTAAGTTTTACTTTGGAAAAAGAAGCTGTTATGGGACCGTTTTAATTTCTATAACTCTATCTACTAGTTGAATGTATTGTAAGGGAAACTAAAATATGCTATGTGTTGCAATAGGCCTTTAGAATAATGCAAAACATATCCTTGACTCTATCCGAGTTGATGAGCAAAGGGAAGCAAACGATGCCAGCCCACTGAATGAATGACAAATGGATGAATGGGTGATAATTGTGCAAATTACTTGCAATTTAAATTGGGCCTAACTGAATGATAAAGAGGTTGATATAATTTATAACAACAATAGTGTAATGATGAGTTTTTGTTATGCCTATATTTATCAGTGTTAGTGCTCATGTTAATCATTTCATTGTGCGCCTTGTGGGTTGATACCATTCTCTTTTATGTTTCACGTAAAATAATCTGTTACGGCACTGTTTTATTTACTAACTCTTTTACTAATCATATTTATTGTAAGGGAAATGAATATGTTGCAGTAAGCCTTTAGAATAATACAAAACCTAAACTTGATTCTATCCAAGTTGATGAGTGGGAAACAAACTACACCTAAACTACAAACTACACCTAAACTACAAACTACACCTAAACTACAAACTACACCTAAACTACAAACTACACCTAAACCTATACCTATACACCTATACCAAAGTTGTAATTGACAGATGCAGGGAAAGGAGCATCACTTTATCAAATCCTCCTTCAGAGTCACATGCAGGTCAAATGTTTCTGTATAGTATCAGAAGCAGCATATTCTGCAGCTTCTGTGGAAGTTACCTTTGTCTAATAACTCAACATTCAAGAGGTGGCACTTTATTTCCAAATGTCACTTTTCCAAGAATATCTGTGCTGTCCATGCGTTTAGCACATTTTCATTTATTTATTTCACCTTTATTTAACCAGGTAGGCAAGTTGAGAACAAGTTCTCATTTACAATTGTGACCTGGCCAAGATAAAGCAAAGCAGTTCAACACATACAACAACACAGATTTACATGGAGTAAAACAAACATACAGTCAATAATACAGTAGAAAAATAAGTCTATATACAATGTGAGCAAATGAGGTGAGATAAGGGAGGTAAAGGCAAAAAATGCCATGGTGGCGAAGTAAATACAATATAGCAAGTAAAACACTGGAGTGGTAGATTTGCAGTGGAAGAATGTGCAAAGTAGAGATAGAAATAATGGGGTGCAAAGGAGCAAAATAAATACAGTAGGGGAAGAGGTAGTTGGTTGGGCTAAATTATAGATGGGTTTTGTACAGGTGCAGTAATCTGTAAGCTGCTCTGACAGCTGGTGCTTAAAGCTAGTGAGGGAGATAAGTGTTTCCAGTTTCAGAGATTTTTGTAGTTCGTTCCAGTCATTGGCAGCAGAGAACTGGAAGGAGAGGCGGCCAAAGGAAGAATTGGTTTTGGGGGTGACCAGAGAGATATACCTGCTGGAGCGCGTGCTACAGGTGGGTGCTGCTATGGTGACCAGTGAGCTGAGATAAGGGGGGACTTTACCTAGCAGGTTCTTGTAGATGAACTGGAGCCAGTGGGTTTGGCGACAGCCAACGATAACGTACAGGTCGCAGTGGTGGGTATGACCACTCACATGACCACTCACCCGGTGGCATTGCTCTGGGTTCTAAGCAAATACTAGTAACAAAAGGCCATTAGGCCTTTGTTTTTCACTAGGACGTGTAGAATTATACAAAACATTAGGCCTTTGTTTTTCACTAGGACGTGTAGAATAATACAAAACATTAGGCCTTTGTTTTTCACTAGGACGTGTAGAATTATACAAAACATTAGGCCTTTGTTTTTCACTAGGACGTGTAGAATAATACAAAACATTAGGCCTTTGTTTTTCACTAGGACGTGTAGAATTATACAAAACATTAGGCCTTTGTTTTTCACTAGGACGTGTAGAATAATACAAAACATTAGGCCTTTGTTTTTCACTAGGACGTGTAGAATTATACAAAACATATCAACCCTTGCGGGTAGATATACATCTGATGCTAAAGGGAACGCCCGGCAACGTTCTCAACGTTCTCAACCTTCTCTTGCGGGTACTTATAGGCTGAAAGACCAGGCAGTTCTAATGTTTATCCATTTTGAATTCAGGCTTTAACAAAACAAAATATGGAATAAGTCAAGGGGGATGAAAACTTTCTGAAGGCACTAACAGAACTGAATATAATAGCATAGTATAACGTTAGAAAAACACCACATATTTCTCTCATGTGGCCAAAATTCAACAGCGCACACTGCTAGGCAAAATACACAGGTAGGCTATGTTACAGTTTAACCTGAATCTGCTCTAAAATTCACTCACTGTACATCATTCAAAACAACACTTTAGGTTATTTTGAATCAACACTGTATAACTCAAGATGATCTAAATGCATATCCCCATGAAACTGATTGAGAACAAAAGGTTGGAAGGCTGCATGGACGTTTGACCGGGAAGAAAGGTCCTGAAAGGTCAGTTCCGCAGCCCCTGCCTAGAGAAAAACAACTCTCACACAAGGAATCAGCTTTCCCAACTGCTGTGTTTTCTGATGGCAGACTTTCGCCTATACTTCATATGCGTCCTAAACGTGACCCTCTCACCCTTAACGTGACCCTTAAGTTGGTGGGTACAACATGGCTGAAGTTGTCGGGGGGCTCTTATCGTATGAACCAAAGAGACTTCAATGGAGAGCAGCGCTCTGAGGAACGCCATGTGAGAGCAAAGGTGACTCATGGGTGCCAGGACATTTTAATATTTCATGCTGTGTTTAGCCATGAAATGCTTCACAGATGTTGTTGTTTTTTATCACATTTCTCTCCGCACCACCTTCTCTGACATCCTGCCTATTTATACACCACAGGGAAGAGGTAAGAGTAGGATTGTTCGTGTCTCTTTCATAATTACTGTGTATATATAGATCTTATGCTGAGTTCCATTAAAACATGTTTTTCTGCAAATGGGTGTTTTAACCAACTTTTGAACCTCTGCTGGTAAAGACTATTTTGGATTATGATCGGTTTAGATATTGCTGTAATGTCAGTGGTACATCTATTTTGGTTGAGAATGACGCCAACTGGAAAACCATATATTTTTCGAAAACCTGCATGCACTTCCAGAAACACCCATCTGTGATATCGATCAGAAGTAATTCAATAGGGTATAAGTAACAAAGGAGAATGTACAGGAGCCCCAGACAGAAACCTGAAACTTGGATTTAACCTCAAACTTTTAATTTGGTAGAGAACACAAATAAGTATTGTAACAAGGTTTTATACTTACAAAGGCGACCAAGGTTGTTATTATTGCAGAGGCGGCATTTGACTACATTTATCTCTCAACCATTTAAACCTGAGAGAAGTGAGAGAATTCCCGTTTGTTTTCACAAGATAATAATGCTACTTTCACAGAAAATACAGACTTTATAGGAAGCCTTGGCAATTCCTAACATTCACTTGTGTTTCTTAGTAAGATTTCATAGCTGTAACTTTCATCCATGCTTCTGAACCTGGAACCTCTGAAATGCAAGCTATTATCTCTTGAGGAATTCTTAGTCATTCTACACTGAATAAAAATATAAACGTAACGTATAAAGTGTTGGATCCCATGTTTCATGAGCAAAAACAAAAGATCCCAGGAATGTTCCAGATACACAAAAAGCTTACTCTCTCAGATTTTTGGTCACAAATGTGTTTTCATCCCTGTTAGTGAGCATTTCTCCTTTGCCAAGATAATCCATCCACCTGACAGGTGTGGCATATCAAGAAGCTGATTAAACAGCATGATCATTACACAGGTGCACCTTGCGCTGTGGACAATAAAAGGCCACTCTAAAAAGTTGAGGGAGCGTGCAATTGGCATGCTGACTGCAGGAACATCCACCAGAGCTGTAGCCAGATAATTGAATGTTATCTACCATAAGTCACCTCAAACATTGTTTTAGATATGTGACAGTACAACCGCAGACCATGTGTAAGCACAGGACATCCACATTCTGCTTCTTCACCTGTGGGATCATCTGAGACCAGCCAACTGGACAGCTGATGAAACTGTGGCTTTGCACAACTGAAGAATTTCTGCACAAACTGTCAGAAACCATCTCAGGGAAGCTCATCTGTGTGCTCAAATCAAATCAAACTTTATTTGTCACGTGCGCTGAACACAACAGGTGTAGGTAGACCTTACAGTGAAATTCTTACTTACAGGCTCTAACCAATAGTGCAAAAAATGTATTAGGTAGGTAAAGGAATAAAATAATAGTAAAAAGACAGGCTATATTCAGTAGCGAGGCTATAGAAGTAGCGAGGTTGAATACAGACACCGGTTAGTCAGGCTGATTGAGGTAGTATGTACATGTAGATATGGTTAAAGTCACTATGCATATATGACTAACAGAGAGTAGCAGTAGCGTAAAAGAGGGGGGGTGGTGGGTGGGACACGATGCAGATAGCCCGGTTAGCTAATGTGCGGGAGCACTGGTTGGTCGGCCCAATTGAGGTAGTATGTACATGAATGTATAGTTAAAGTGACTATGCATATATGATAAACAGAGAGTAGCAGCAGCATAAAAAGAGGGGTTGGGTGGGGAACACAATGCAAATAGTCCGGGTAGCCATTTGATAACCTGTTTAGGAGTCTTATGGCTTGGGGGTAAAAACTGTTGAGAAGCCTTTTTGTCCTAAACTTGGCACTCCGGTACTGCTTGCCATGCGGTAGTAGAGAGAACAGTCTATGACTGGGGTGTCTGGAGTCTTTGACCATTTTTAGGGCCTTCCTCTGACACCGCCTGGTGTAGAGGTCCTGGATGGCAGGCAGCTTAGCCCCAATGATGTACTGGGCCGTAGGCACTACCCTCTAGTGCCTTGCGGTCAGAGGCCGAGCAATTGCCGTACCAGACAGTGATGCAAACAGTCAGGATGCTCTCGATGTTGCAGCTGTAGAACCTCTTGAGGATCTCAGGACCCATGTCAAATCTTATTCGTTTCCTGAGGGGGGATAGGCTTTGTCGTGCCCTCTTCACTACTGTCTTGGTGTGTTTGGACCATTCTAGTTTGTTGTTGATGTGGACACCAAGGATCTTGAAGCTCTCAACCTGCTCCACTACAGACACGTCGATGAGAATGGTTGGGGTGCCTGGTCCTCCGTTTCCTGTAGTCCACAATAATCTCCTTAGTCTTGGTTACGTTGAGGGATAGGTTGTTATTCTGGCACCACCCGCCAGCTCTCTGACCTCCTCCCTATAGGCTGTCTCATCGTTGTCGGTGATCAGGCCTACCACTGTTGTGTCGTCTGCAAACTTAATGATGGTGTTGGAGTCATGCCTGGCCATGCAGTCGTGGGTGAACAGGGAGTAGAGGAGGGGACTGAGCATGCACCCCTGGGGAGCTCCAGTGTTGAGTATCAGCGTGGCAGATGTGTTGCTCCCTACCCTCACCACCTGGGGGCGGCCCATCAGAAAGTCCAGGATCCAGTTGCAGAGGGAGATGTTTAGTCCCAGGATCCTTAGCTTAGTGGTAAGCTTTGAGGGTACTATGGTGTTGAACGCTGAGCTGTAGTCAATGAATAGCATTCTCACATAAGTGTCCATTTTGTCCAGGTGGGAAAGGGCAGTGTGGAGTGCAATGGAGATTGCATCATCTGTGGATCTGTTTGGGCGGTATGCAAATTAGAGTTAGTCTAGGGTTTCTGGGATAATGGTGTTTATGTGAGCCATTACCAACCTTTCAAAGCACTTCATGGCTACGGACGTGAGTGCTACGGGTCTGTAGTCATTTAGGCAGGTTGCCTTTGTGTTCTTGGGCACAGGGACTATGGTGGTCTGCTTGAAACATGTTGGTATTACAGACTCAATCAGGGACATGTTGAAAATGTCAGTGAAGACACCTGCCAATTGGTCAGCACATTCCCGGAGCACATGTCCTGGTAATCCATCTGGCCCCGCAGCCTTGTGTATGTTGACCTGTTTTAAAGGTCTTACGTCGGCTACGGAGAGCTTGATCACACAGTTGTCCGGAACAGCTGATGCTCTCATGCATGCCTCAGTGTTGCTTGCCTCAAAGCGAGCATAGAAGTGATTTAGCTCATCTGGTAGGCTTGTGTCACTGGGCAGCTTGCGGCTGTGCTTCCCTTTGTAGTCTTTAATAGTTTGCAAGCCCTGCCACATAAGACGAGCATCGGAGCCGGTGTGGTATGATTCAATCTTAGCCCTGTATTGACGCTTTGACTGATTGATGATTCGTCGCAGGGCATAGCAGGATTTCTTGTAAGCTTCCGGGTTAGAGTCCCACACCTTGAAAGCGGCAGCTCTACCCTTTAGCTCAGTGCGAATGTTCCCTGTAATCCATGGCTTCTGGTTGGGGTATGTACGTACAGTCATTGTGGGGACCAACTCCTCAAAGCACTTATTGATAAAGCCAGTGACTGATGTGATGTACTCCTCAATGCCATCGGAAGAATCCCAGAACATGTTCAGTCTGCCATAGCAAAACAGTCCTGTAGTTTAGCATCTGTTTCATAGACCACTTTCTTATAGACTGAGTTACTGGTGCTTCCTGCTTTCATTTTTGCTTGTAAGCAGGAGTTAGGAGGATAGAGTTGTGGTCAGATGTACCAAATGGAGGGCGGGGGAGAGCTTTGTACGCATCTATATGTGTGGAGTACAGGTGATCTAGAATTCTTTCCCTCTGGTTGCACATTTAACATGTTGATGTAAATTTGGTAGAACTGATTTAAGTTTCCCTACATTAAAGTCTCCGGCGACGAGGAGCGCCGCCTCTGGGTGAGTGGTTTCCTGTTTGCTTATGTCTTTATACAGCTGACTGAGTGCGGTCTTAGTGCCAGCATCTGTCTGTGGTGGTAAATAAACAGCCACGAAAAGAATAGCTGAATATTCTAGGCAACTTATCACAATATACTCTACTTCAGGCGAGCAAAATCTAGAGACTTCCTCACCAGTGTCTTGACCTGATTGCAGTTTGGCATCATAACTGAATTCAGTGGGCTTTGGGACCTTATATAGACAAGTGTTTGCCTTACCAAATCATGTCCAATCAATTGAATTTCCACAGGTGGAATCAAGTTTTAGTGGTCACTATTTAACAGTCTGATGGCCTTGAGATAGAAGTTGTTTTTCAGTCTCTCAGTCCCAACTTTGATTCACCTGTACTGACCTCGCCTTCTCAATGGTAGCGGGGTGAACAGGCCATGGCTTGGGTGGCTGAGGTCCTTGATGATCATCTTGGCCTTCCTGGGTGAACAGGGAGTACAGAAGGGGGCTGAGCACGCATTATTGTGGGGACTCTGTGCTGAGGATCGGCATAGTGGAGGTGTTGTTGCCCGTCAGGAAGTCCTGAATCATGGATAGGATTCAGACCCAGTGTCCCGAGCTTAATGATGAGCTTGGAGGGTACTATGGCGTTGAACACTACCAAAAGGAATATGTTATCTGAAGCTCGTTTCTATTGGGAATTTAGATATTTAATAAGGGGATTATTAAAATGAAATGAAATCAGATGAAGATGATTATCAATGGTTGTTTAATTTCATTAACACTGTACACAACTGGAATTTCCCCCAGGTTCTATGGTTTATAAAACATGCGCATGCTACCGGCCTATTTCACTAATGACTGCCGACCCTAAACTCATGGTAATAGCAGATCGAAAATTTGACTGAGTTGTGGTGTGATCCCACACAGAGACAGGTCAGGTTTGTTTGGCTATAAATAACCCTGCTTGGTACCATGGGATGTACTGCCGTCACACCAGTGCAGACAGTGACTACGACTTTAGAGGAAAGAGTGCAGGGGACAGGGTTCAGGACAGGTGCTAGAGGTAATACGGTTGGCTGGCCATATGCTCAATAGGATGCCATGTCAATAATTTAGAACACTCCACAGATCTAATCTCCCTCTAACATACTGGAATAACTGACATTGGTATTTTTTCAAGCGTCTGTGCTACGATAGAAAGGCATATTTACGCCACACCTAAATAATGTATTTGACAACACAATCCATACTAATAAAATAGGACTGCCATTTTAGTACATTTAGTTTAATATGAGTGATTTCTCATGTTTTGTTAAGTGATGAATAAGCGATACAGATGCTCATGCATTTTGGGAATTATTATTGAAATGTATCTATGAAGTTGTGCAAGGTACATCTGCTGTTTTATTTAGTATGCAAGGTATTAGTCTGCTGTTTGGTTTAATAGTGATGGATAAGTGATACAGAGCCAGTGCATTTTGGGAATACATTTGTTTGATATTGAAGTTTTAGCTATGAGGTTGTTTGAGCTCTAATGTGTTTGTTTAATCTCAAATCATGTTTTCATAGGTATTAACATGTGATGCCTAGTTAAAACTTGAGAGAGTACTCAGAAGCATGTATTTCAGTCAATTGATTTGAATATCCCAGTTTATGGATTGTTTTCGAAGTGTAGGTTATACTTCAAACATCAGAGAACATAAGCTTTCCTTTTAATTCATAACTCTTGAATACTGCATGAAGGATATCAATAGAAGCAGGTTCTGAAGAATTGAAACAATTGATCATGTGAATACTTTTTGTGTGCTTTTTATCATGCTTAGTAATAAAGTGTGGAACTCTTTGAAGACATGAAACGAGATGCATTTAATGTCAACAGAGAGAAAACAAAGTCATTATCCTCTGAGCAGACTTTCTAACTGTGTTCTAAGAGACACAACCAAGCAATCAAATCTCTGCCTTCTTAATAACATGGGGTGGTCGTTAGGAGTTGCATCATTAGCTCAGTAGCAACAAATGCAATTTGTGAGCAGTATACATCAATAGCTACTAAGGGCTAAATTCAATCAAATCCACATTGGCATATTTACCAAGTACCGCGCAACTGTACTTTTCCATTCCTTTTTTTTGTAATATTTTATTTAACTTTTTTAAAAACAATTATCAAACATACATGGACAAA
Source organism: Oncorhynchus keta (assembly GCF_023373465.1). Taxonomy (NCBI): domain Eukaryota; kingdom Metazoa; phylum Chordata; class Actinopteri; order Salmoniformes; family Salmonidae; genus Oncorhynchus; species Oncorhynchus keta. Next base: position 15,147,231 of record NC_068432.1, on the reverse strand, counting down.
AACAATAAACTACTTAAAGTTTACATACATTTCCACAAAAATTAACGACATCACACTTGCCCAGACCCACATGTTCACACTGTATCTACACCCAATGTTGTTTCTAATACTTGTAAGATTCTACCCCATATGACTTCAAATTGTGTTATGTTATTTCTGTCTGTGGCCAGATTTTTTTCCAAAATTTAAATAATAAAGTATTTGATTCTTCCATTCTCTTAACGTTGGAGTATCATTTTACTTCCAGTATTTAAGTAATAGCTTCTTCAATATAAGTGACGGAAAGAGTATTGTCCAACCCATTGAAGAATTGAGTCATTGTACTTTTCCTTTCCTTCCATCAGGAAATGAAATGGCGGAATGGTTCTGGGTACAGTGAAAATTCTAAGGAGACTTCAGTTTTCATAGGAAGTAGTAATAGTAGTGTCAAATAAAGATACCGCAATATTCAGTATGTCTGTGATAGGTTTGATTAAATCCTGGCCTTGGGCAACAGAGTACTAATTAGCTTTGTCAGGCGTTGTTTCCGTCTTTGTATTCCCAGCTCCTTTCCACACATACGCATGCTATTCTGAAAACTGAAAGCATTTACCTGAAAGGAGAGTCTTATAGTACACTACATTATTCTTCCATTTTATTTGACAATACTGTAACACAGGTTAGACCTGATTAAGCCCATAGCATACATTTATTTTCACTAAAGTTTATGAGGAGAATATCTTACTGGCACCTTCTAGCTGTTTGTTCTCTAACTTAACATTTTAGTGGATTTTTTTACTTACAGTTGAAGTCGGAAGTTTACATACTGTCACGAACGCCGTCTTGAAAATGACCGGACCAAGGTGCAGCTTGGTGAGCGTACATTCCTTTTATTTTAAATGTCGCCAACAAAACAATAAAACGAACGTGAAGCTCTGTAAGGCTATACATGCCACTAACAAAGACAACAACCCACAAATGAGAAAAGGAAAAAAGGCTGCCTCAGTATGATTCCCAATAAGAGACAACGATAGACAGCTGTCCCTGATTGAGAATCATACCCGGCCAAAAACAAAGAACCAGAAAGCATGGACTTTCCCACCCAGGTCACACCCTGACCAGACAAATATAGAGAATAAAAGGATCTCTACGGTCAGGGCGTGACACATACACCTTAGCCAAATACATTCAAACTCTGTTTTTCACAATTCCTGACAATTAATCCGGTAAAAATTCCCTATCTTAAGTCAGTTCGGCTCACCAATTTATTTTAAAAACTCTCTAGGGTATGTGGGACGCGAGCGTCCCACCTGGCCAACATCCAGTGAGATTGCAGAGCTCCAAATTCAAAAACAGAAATACTCATTATAAAAATTCAGAAAAGATACAACTATTTTACATAGGTTTAAGGATGAACTCAGATTTTTTTTAAATGTTTTACGGCGAAAGCATACCTTACAATTATTTGAGAACATAGCCCAGCAGACAAATCATTACAAACAGTAACCAGCCAAGTAGAATAGTTACACGTCAGAAATATAAATAAAATTAATCACTTTCCTTTGATGATCTTCATATGGTTGCACTCAAAATACTTTCATGTATTCAATAAATGTTCCTTTTGTTCGATAAAGTATCTCTTTATATCTGAAAACCTCTGTTTTGTTTGTGCCTTTTCTTCAGTAATCCACAGGCTCAAACGCAGTCACAGCAAGCAGACAAAAAAATCCAAATTGTAATCGTAAAGGCACTCTCTCGGTCGCGCGCATGAAAAAGCTCTGTGACACGGCAGGATCCACTCACTCAGACTGCTATTACTCCCTCATTTTTCAGAATAGAAGCCTGAAACAATTTCTAAAGACTGTTGACATCTAGTGGAAGGCATAGGAACTGCAATTTGAGTCCTAAGTCAATGGATACTATAATGGCATTGAATAGAAAACTACAACAACAACAAACAAATCCTACTTCCTGAATGTATTTTTCTCAGGTGTTTGCTTGCCAAATCAGTTCTGTTATACTCACATACATTATTTTAACAGTTTTGGAAACTTTAGAGTGTTTTCTATCCAAATCTACTAATTATGCATATACTATCTTCTGGGCCTGAGTAGAAGGCAGTTTAATTTGGGCACGATTTTCATCCAAAATTCCAAATGCTGCCCCCTAACCTAGAGAAGTTACGAATGTGAAATGTCAGAATTATAGTAGAGAGAATGATTTATTTCAGCTTTAATTTCTTTCATCACATTTCCAGTGGGTCAGAAGTTTACATACACTCAATTAGTATTTGGTAGCATTGCCTTTAAATGGTCTAATTTGGGTCAAACTTTGCAGGTAGCCTTCCACAAGCTTCCCACAATAAGTTGGGTGAATTTTGGCCCATTCCTCCTGACAGAGCTGGTGTAACTGAGTCAGGTTTGTAGGCCTCCTTGCTTGCATATGCTTTTCAATTCTGCCCACACATTTTCTATAGGATTGAGGTCAGGGCTTTGTGATGGCTACTCCAATACCTTGACTTTGTTGTCCTTTTGCCTGGGCTCATTGTCCATTTGGAAGATCCATTTGCCACGAAGCTTTAACTTCCTGACTTGAGATGTTGATTCAATATAGCCACATAATATTCCTACCTCATGATGCCATCTATTTTGTGAAGTGCACCAGTCCCTCCTCCAGCAAATTACCCCCACAACATGATGCTGCCACACCCGTGCTTCACGGTTGGGATGGTGTTCTTCGGCTTGCAAGCCTCCTCCTTTTTACTCCAAACATAACGATGGTCAGCATGGCCAAACAGTACTATTTTTGTTTCATCATACCAGAGGACATTTCCCCAAAAAGTACGATCTTTGCAAACCGTAGTCTGGCTTTTTAATGGCGGGTTAGGAGCAGTGGCTTCTTCCATGCTGAGCAGCCTTTCAGGTTATGTCAATATAGGACTCGTTTTACTATGGATATAGATACTTTTGTACCTGTTTCCTCCAGCGTCTTCACAAGGTATTTTGCTGTTGTTCTGGGATTGATTTGCACTTTCACACCACAGTACATTAATATCTAGGAGACATTACGCGTCTCCTTCCTGAGCGGTATGACGGCTGCGTGGTCCCATGGTGTTAATACTTGCATACTATTGTTTGTCCAGATGAACGTGGTACCTTCAGACTTTTGGAAATTCCTCCCTAGGATGAACCAGACTTGTGGAGGTCTACAATTTTTTTCTGAGGTCTTGGCTGATTTCTTTTGAATTTCCCATGATGTCAAGCAAAGAGACACCGAGTTTGAAGGTAGGCCTTGAAATACATCCACAGGTACACCTCAAATTGACTCAAATTATGTCAATTAGCCTATCATACGCTTCTAAAGCCATGATATAATTTTCTGGAATTTTCCAAGCTGTTTAAAGGCACTGTCAATTTAGTTTATGTAAACTTCTAACTGTAATGCTCAATGAGTGTGGGTGTGGAGTCAGGCGCAGAGAGCAAAGGTTTCGGGAAAAAACACGCTTTAATGTCCAAAATTTAAAAAAAGAACAAAATAGTTATACCCAACACAGGCGTAACTATTACTGCAATAAGTACCCTTAGGTAAGAATACCGGGATAGCGAGAAAACCCAACAAAACACTAACACCTCTCACAAATACAGAAGAACAAGCCCGCACAAACAGAAGCGGGCTAAACAAACTTAAATAACACCACACTAACACCAAACAATGAACAGGTGAATACAATTAGACAAAACCAAACGAACACGGAACAAAGGATCGGTGGCAGCTAGTAGACCGGCGACGACGACCGCCGAGCGCCACCCGTTCAAGAAGGGGAGCCACCTTCGGTAATATTCTCCCGCAGCGCGACCCGGAGGCCGAGTCGCAGGGCGATCCGGTTGGAGGCGATGGAACTCTCTTAACCCAGCACCTCTCCTCCGGACCGTACCCCTCCCAGTCAATGAGGTACTGCAGGCCCCTCACCCGGCGTCTTGAGTCCAGAATAGCTCGTGTACGCCGGGGACCCCTCGATGTCCAGAGGGGGCGGAGGGACCTCCGGAACCTCACCTTCCTGCATGGGACCATCTATCACCGGCCTGAGGAGAGACACATGAAACGAGGGGTTAATGCGATAATACGAAGGAAGTAATAATCGATAACAAACCTTGTTTATTCTCCTCAGGACTTTAAATGGCTCTACACACTGCGGGCCCAGCTTCCGGCAGGGCAAGCGGAGGGGCAGGTTTCGGGTCGAGAGCCAGACCCTGTCCCCCGGTGCAAACACGGGGTCCTCACTGCGGTGACGGTCAGCGCTCTTCTTCTGCCGTCCACTCGTCTGACGTAATGACTCCTGGACGGCCCTCCAGGTCTCCTTAGAGCGCTGCACCCACTTCTCCACCGCATGAGCCTCGGTCTGGCTCTGATGCCATGGTGCCAGGACCGGCTGGTACCCCAACACGCACTGAAACTGTGACATGTTGGTAGAAGAGTGGCTTAGTGAATTCTGGGCCATTTCAGCCCAGGGGATGTATCTTGCCCACTCCCCTGGCCGGTCCTGGCAATACGACCGCAGAAACCTACCCACCTCCTGGTTCACTCTCTCCACTTGCCAATTACTCTCCGGGTGATACCCCGAGGTCAGGCTGACCGAGACCCCCAGACGTTCCATAAATGCCCTCCACACTCGAGAGGTAAACTGGGGACCCCGATCAGAAACAATATCCTCGGGCACCCCGTAGTGCCGGAAGACATGGGTGAAAAGAGCCTCCGCAGCCTGCAGGGCCTTAGGGAGACCGGGCAACGGGATAAGACGGCAGGACATAGAGAACCGATCCACAACGACCAGGATCGTCGTGTTTCCCTGAGAGGGGGGAAGGTCAGTAAGAAAATCCACCGATATATGGGTCCACGGCCATTGTGGAACGGGTAGGGGTTGCAACTTCCCTCGTGGCAGGTGCCTAGGAGCCTTACTCTGGGCGCACACCGAACAGGAGGAGACATAGAATCGCACATCCCTCACCAAGGTGGGCCACCAGTACTTCCCCCTAAGACCTCGCACTGTCCTTGAAATACCCGGGTGACCCGACGAGGGTAGACTATGAGCCCATCGAATCAATTGAGCCTATCAAATCATAATTCCGCTCCGCTGGCCCGAGCTTCTTCTGAAAAAAAAGCACAGGGGTGGAGCTTCAGTGGCGTACCCGAGCTCTGTGAGAGGACCGCTCCAACCCCAGCCTCGGGTGCGTCCACCTCTACTATGAACGCCAAAGAAGGGTCCGGATGCACCAACACCGGCGCCTCGGTGAACAGCGCCTTCAACCTATGGAAAGCTCCGTCCGCCTCTGCTGACCACTGCAAACGCACCGGCCCCCCCTTCAGCAGTGAGGTAATAGGAGCTGCTACCTGACCAAAACACTGGACAAACCTCCGGTAGTAATTGGCAAACCCTAAGAACCGCTGCACCTCCTTTACCGTGGTCGGAGTCGGCCAATTACGCACGGCCTTGACGCGGTCACCCTCCATTACCACCCCCGAGCTGGAAATGCGATAACCCAGGAAGGAAACGGCTCGTTTGGAAAACTCACATTTCTCCACCTACACGTACAGGTCATGCTCCAGCAGTCGCCCAAGAACCTTGCGCACCAGAGACACATGAGCGGTGCGTGTAGGGGAGTAGATCAAAATATCGTCAATATACGCCACCACACCCTGTCCGTGCAGGTCTCTGAGAATCTGGTCAACGAAGGATTGAAAAAATAGCTGGAGCATTCTTTACCACTAAACGTGGTTTTCCACTCATCTCCCTCCCGAAAACGCACCAGATTATACGCGCTCCTGAGATCCAGTTTTGTGAAGAACCACTCTCCGTGAAATGATTCCACTGCCGTAGCGATGAGAGGTGGTCGGTAACTAAAACCCACCGTGATGGAATTGAGACCTCGATAATCAATACTCGGACGCAAACCACCATCCTTTTTCTTCACAAAAAAGAAACCCGAGGAGATGGGTGACATGGAGGGCCGAATGTACCCCTGTCTCAGAGCTTCCGTGACATATGTATCCATAGCCAACGTCTCCTCCTGGGATAAAGGATACACTTGACTCCTGGGGAGTGCAGCGTTTACCTGGAGGTTTATCACGCAATCCCCATCGACAATTGGGAATTGGGTCGCTTTCTTTTTACTGAAAGCGATAGCCAAATCGGCATACTCAGCGGGAATGCGCACGGTGGAAACCTGGTCTGGACTCTCCACCGTTGTCACACCGATGGAAACTCCTACACACCTGCCTGAACACTCATCAGACCACCCCTGGAGAGCTCCCTGTTTCCACGAAATCGTCGGATTGTGAATAGCTAGCCAGGGAATCCCCAGCACCACCGGAAACGCAGGTGAATCGATAAGGAACAGACTAATCCGCTCCTTATGATTCCCCTGCGTAATCATCTCCAAAGGAATTGTGGCCTCCCTGACCAGCCCTGACCCTAACAGTCGACTATCTAAAGAGTGCACGGGGAAATGGGGTTCTACCTTAACTAACGGAATCCTCAACCTCTGAGCGAGTCCGCGATCTATAAAGTACCCAGCTGCGCCTGAATCGACTAGCGCCTTATGCTGGAGAAAGGGAAAAATGTAAGGAAACAAATTAATAAAAACATGTGACCAACAGGAAACTCTGGGAGAGTGTGGTGCTGACTCACCTGGGGTAACCGAGGAGTGTTCTGCCTGCCCTCTCGACTCCCATATGAACTCCTCCAGCACCGACCTGAAGTGTGCCCTCTCCGGCCACAACTGGTACAGGAGGAGCCTCCTCCTCCGATCTCCCTAGATTCGGCCCCTCCTAGCTCCATCGGGATAGGAGCGGGAGGGTCAGGAGGTGGAACTAACAGGACCCTTTCAGAACGTCCACGAGCAGTTAGCAGATGGTCTCACCGGATTCATCCAGGCTGAGTGTAGTGTCCCGACAAGCCAGCTCCCTGCGGACGTCCTCTCTCAGGTTATTCGGTAATATTCGTGACGCTGACTCACTGTAATTGTGATACTGTGAATTATAAGTGAAATAATCTGTTTGTAAACAATTACTTGTGTCACGCCCAAAGTAGACTTGCCAAAACTATAGTTTGTTAACAAGAAATTTGTGGAGTGGTTAAAAAACGAGTTTTGATGACTCCAACCTAAGTGTTTGTAAGCTTCCCACGTCAACTGTAGATAAGAGTATATAGCATAAAGATGTTTATATCTGACCAAAATTACATTGGCTTCCATTGCCTGTAAACCTGATTCGGTGAGCTATTTCAGACAACGCTAATCCTTTTAGCCTTCCTAACAGAGGTGGATTCTGGCAGTCTTTCCAGGTTGGCATCAAAACGTATGCCATCTCCTGAGCAAAATGTCACTCACAATGTGACGTGTCAGAGGGCAAGCATAATTCAATTCAATTATAAAGCCCTCTAAACGGACTACTGGATCCTCTATGGTTTCCTCAAGTGTAATGATGTAACTCTATGTTTTTAGATTAGGCCCTAGCACTCTCTAGCATAAGGGGAGTCTAAAAGAGGAAGAATTGGCCTCTCAATTTAATGCACATTGGCGTAATAAGCGTTAGGACTCATTATTGGATGGAGAAGAGCCTCTAATTTAGTCCCTCAAACACAAGTAATGAGGCATTTGAAATATTCTGGCGACATTAGGAGAATAGAAATTGGAGAGTCATCTCCTAAGCTTTTTTCTTTGTAACACATTAAGTGCTCTCTTCATTTTTTTTCCTACCACAGGGAGTGGAGAGTCAATTTCTCACCTATTGAGTTCTACGGCTATTTGGCCTGCTTTGCGCTGCCTTCCCATACTAATTTACATAATGATTTTAGAGCGGGTGTGAACCAGAAGCACATTCAAGGCTATTTTGCCAAGCTTTATTTTGGGCTTTTATCCGAAGGCAGAGATGCAAATTATGCATGTACATAATATCTGATGCTTAATAAATATCAGCTGCTCTAAGATTTTTCCTTAACATGTTACAGTAGTGATTGGGACTTTACTAAACCAACCATGGCCGGCTTTAGCTTTTTGGGGGCCCTAAAGCCAAACATTTTTAGTGGCCCCTTTATGATGGCAGAGTGAAAAAAAAATCAAGTTAATTTCCTGCAATTCCACACCTTTTGCCATGGGGCTGAGAGAAACTTTGCCGTTTTGAAACGTATTAACTGCAATTCTACACATTTTGCCATGATTTATGCTATTTTAATATGGCATTTGAGTGAGAGTGACTAACAAAATCAAGTGGAGCTCGTGAGGATCAGGGACACTGGGCACATGTCTTGCGTCAGTAATTCGACCATGATAACTAAGTTTAGACAGCTGGCAAAAAAATGTTTTCCTGACATTGGCTACTGCTGCAGAACATTTTTGGTAGAGTATATATACAGTGCATTCAGAAAGTATTCAGACCGCTTGACTTTCTCCTTATTTTGTTACCTTACAGCCTTATTCAAAAATGAATTAAGTTAAACATTTTCCTCATCAATCTACACACAACACCCCATAATGACAAAACAAAAACATATGTGTATATATATATATATATATATATATATATATATTTAAATATATTAAATGTATTAAAAATAAAAAACTGAAATACCTTATTTACGTACAGTAAGTATTCAGACCCTTTGCTATGAGACTTGAAATTGAGCTGAGGTGCATCCTGTTTCCATTGATCATCCTTAAAATGTTTCTACAACTTGATAGGAGTCTACCTGTGGTAAATTAAATTGATTGGACATGATTTGGAAAGGCACACACCTGTCTACATCAGGTTGACAGTGCAGAAACCAAGCCATGAGGTCAAAGGAATTGTCCGTAGAGCTCCGAGACAGGATTATGTTGAGGCACAGACCTGGGAAGGGTACCAAAACATTTCTGCTGCATTGAATGTCCCCAAGAACACAGTGGCTTCCATCATTCTTAAATGGAAGGAGTTTGGAACTACCAAGACCCTTCCTAGAGCTGGCCGCCCGACCAAACTGAGCAATCAGGGGAGAAGGGCCTTGGTCAGGGAGGTGACCAAGAACCCGATGGTCACTCTGACAGAGCTCTAGAGTTCCTCTGTGAAGATGGGAGAACCTTCCAGAAGGACAACCATCTCTGCAGCACTCCACCAATCAGGCCTTTATGGTAGTGGCCAGACGGAAGCCACTCCTCAGTAAAAGGTGCATGACAGCCTGCTTGGAGTTTGCCAAAAGGCCCCTAACGGTCTCCCAGACCATGAGAAACAAGATTCTCTGGTCTGATGAAACCAAGATTGAACTCTTTAGCCTGAATGTCAAGCGTCACGTCTGGAGGAAACCTGGGACCATTCCTACGGTGAAGCATGGTGGTGGCAGCATCATGCTGTGAGGATTTTTCAGCGGCAGAGACTGGGAGACTAGTCCAGTTAGAGGGTTAGATGAATGGAGCAAAGTACAGCGAGATCCTTCATAAAAACCTGCTCTAGGGCGCTCAGAACTCCAGACTGGGGCAAAGATTCACCTTCCAACAGGATAACAACCCTAAGCACACAGCTAAGTCAACGCAGGAGTTGCTTCGGGACATGTCTCTGAATGTCCTTGAGTGGCCCATCCAGAGCCTGGACTTGAACCCGATCGAACATCTCTGGAGAGACCTGAAAATAGCTGTGCAGTGACACTCCCCATCTGACCTGACAGAGCTTAAGAGTATCTGCAGAGGAGAATGGGAGAAACTCCAAAATACAGGTGTGCCAAAATACAGGTGTGCCAAGCTTGTGCGTCATACCCAAGAAGACTCAAGGCTGTAATCGCTGTCAAAGGTGCTTCAACAAAGTACTGAGTAAAGGGTCTGAATACTTATGTAAATGTGATCTTTATACATTTGCCAAAATGTCTAAAAAGTTGTTTTTGCTTTTTTTATAATGGGTTATTGTGTAGACTAATGAAAAAAAAAATATTTAATCAATTTTAGAATAAGGCTGTATCGTAACAAAATGTGGAAAAAGTCAAAGGGTTTGAATACTTTCCGAATGCACTGTATATAGTATACTTATTTATTTTCTGGGGGGAGGGGGCTTTGCGTCTGCAGGAGCCTAAGTGGTCTCTTATGTCGCTTATGCCTGGAACCGGCCATGAAACCAACTATATTTACATATTTTCCAACCATATCCATCTCACAATGCCAAAGATTTCCCCCGATCAAAATGAACTCAAAGAAGTCTATTGCGGTTAAAAATATTTTTTTGTGTGTTTGAGCTTGGGAGTATGATGTTCTATCTGCAAAAAGATAATTCTGAGATAATTGGCTGCAAAGCTTCGAACTGGTTTCGAATTGGTCTGAATGGTGTCAGCAATTTCTATCTTGTAATCTATTGAACTTAACATGAATTGGGGTATGTAGAGAACATTGAACAGAGCAAGGCTAAGTCAATAACTCAGTAGGTGACAAAAATGCAGATAGAACCTTATTAGTACTAAGCTCTCGATATCCTAAACCACAACATTTATGTAAACAAATGTCTGCTTTTTTCTCATAGACAAATACCTGCACATCTACAACAGACTGCTGTTTTTGACAGCAAAGACAGCAAAGGTAATTAATTACCTAGTGCATTTTTCCTAACCTGTAATAACATGAGAGCAATCCAAAAGATCCACTTTACCAGGGGTGATGAAGCAGTGGCCCATTCCACTGCCATAAACACAGCCCCATTAATAACATTATTAGAGTGGAAGAGATGTGGCAATTGCTACACAAACCCACTGTTACGTTCACTCAGCATGTTCTGCACAAACAGCTTAGCTTCCATGATCCCCCAGAGGTAGTAACAGGCAAGCAATTATAATAAAGGCCAGAAATAAATCTATCGCCCATGTAAGGATTTAATATCGCATCAATGTTGAGGGTACTAGTTAGTTTTCACCCTTGGGGTTTCTGGTTTCTAAGGGGCAAACAGGGATTGGAGTGACATTCACAAGCCTGCGTCTCTGAGAAATGTTTGCCTTTCAAGGTGATGCTGTCGATCACTACTTCACCGGTTCCCTGATTTTTCATGTTTCCATAGCAGTTTGATATATCAAAATATAATCCCAATTAAATGATTTTACCCATTTAAAAAAAATCTTTATGTAAATGTATAACTCAGTTAGCGATGTGTGTTATGAGAATGAAAGGTTATAGAGTATTGTTTTTGTTTACAAGCAAATGTGACGTTTGAGTGAAGCGCTTGCATTTTCACGTTTAAAAAAAATATGTAGCAGAGTAGCTATGCGCTGATGTAGGGACTTTGACAGTGAGTGAGTGATGAACATGAAAACACACAAGACTGATGGCACGCCCCGTAGCTCTCACTTCTGTCGTCATGAAGTGCTTTGAGAGGCTGGTTAAGGATCATATCACCTCTGCCTTACCTGACACCCTAGACCCACTTCCATTTGCTTTACCGCCCCAATAGATTCACAGACGTTGCAATCGCCATCGCAGTGCACACTGCCCTATCCCATCTGGACAAGAGGAATACTTATGTAAGAATGCTGTTCATTGACGATAGCTCAGCATTCAACACCATAGTACCCTCCAAGCTCATCATCAAGCTCAAGGCCCTGGGTCTTTTGGCCAAGAATCTAAGGACCCCTTGCCCGCCAACAAAGTCCCAGGGCTCTCTGAAGATGCTGGTGTTGATGAAGGCCGACCAACACTGGGTGAAGTACAGGTCTGCGGTTGCTGGAAGTCCGTCAGCCATTTCACCCCTCCTGGTCCTGCTGTTGGCTTTGAGTCCCAGTCTGGAGGGCAAAGCCCCTTGCCATCTCCCTCTGAGGCAGAGTGCTTCAAGTTTGTTCTGATAGAGGAGCTGGTGGGAGACAGTGGAGGAGACCAATCGCTATGCCTTGGAGCTACAGGAGAAGAGAGAGCCAGAAGTGAGGGGGAAGCTCACTAAATGGATGACAACCACAATTAGTGAAATGTTAACCTTCCTGGTGACAGTCCTTCTCATGGGAATAGTGAAGATGAACTGCCTAAAGGGGATAATGGAGCACGGATTCTATGTTTGCAACTCTCTTATTTGCTGCTCTCTTTTCCAAAGACTGCTTCCTAGTTCTGTTGCGATGCCTACATTTCATCAACAATGCTACTGCCAACCTAAAAGACCCATTACACAAAAGGAAAATGTTCTTACCAGCCTGACATTGCCATTTGGTTGGATATTTGTTGCCATACATGGACCTATGCTTTGATGAGTCCCTGATTTTATGGAAGGGTATGTTAGTGTTCCGTCAATATATTCCCTCCAAAAAACACAGGTTTGGAGTCAAGTTCTTTGTTATGTGCAGCATGAAGTCAGGATTTTTCCAGGACATTATAGTCTAAGGCCAGGGCAGCTTCAAAGGACACAACACAAGCTAATACTTCTCTGACGCCATTAGCATTGTTTTACAGAATTAATAGACAAATGTAGTTAGCTACATACGCCCAATTGAGTATAACACCATGAAGGTAATGAAATTCGTACCTTGCGTGTCTGCGGCTATAAAGGGATACAAACAGAATACATTGTGCTCCATACATACAGTGCATTTGAAAAGTATTCAGACCCCTTCCCCTTTCTATTTTGTTACGTTACAACCTTGTTCTAATATTGACAAACTATTTATTTTTCAGCAATCTACACACAATACCACATAATGACAAAGTGATATCTTATTTTTATAAATGCTTGCACATTTATAAAAAAAATACATAAAAAAATACAGTATTTGTATAATTATTCAGACCCTTTGCTATGAGACCCTTTGCTATGAACTCAGATGCATGCTGTTTGCATTGATCATCCTTGAGATTTTTCTACAACTTGATTGGAGTCCACTTGTGGTAAATTCAATAGATTGGATGTAGTTTAGAAAGGCACACACCTGTCTATATAAGGTCCCACAGTTGACAGTCCATGTCAGAGCAAAGACCAAGCCATGAGGTCGAAGGAATTGCCCGTAAAGCTCTAAGACAGGATTTTGTTGAGGCACAGATCTGGGGAAAGGTACCAAAAGATGTATGCAGCATTGAAAGTCCCCAAGAACACAGTGGCCTCCATAATTCTTAAATGGAAGGAGTTTGGAACTACCAAGACTTTTCCTAGAGCTGTCCGCCCAGCCAAACTGAGCAATCGGTGGGGAAGGGCCTTGGTCAGGGCGGTGACCAAGAACGTGATGGTCACTGACAGAGCTCCAGAGTACCTCTGTGGAGATGAGAGAAACTCCCAGAAGCACAACGTTCTCTGCAGCCCTCCACCAAAAACATGTTTTTGCTTTGTCATTACGGGGTGTGTAGATTGATGTGTGTAGATTGATAAGGAATTTTAAAAAACATCTATATTAGAATAAATCTGTACCATAAGAAAATGTGGAAAAAGTCAAGGGGTCTGAGTATTTTCCGAATGCACTGTACATACTGTGTACTACAGTAGAAACGACATAAAACAATATGCAGAAACTATTATGATAACGCAATAAGGCACTTAACTCTGGACATGTGTGCGTTCCTATCAAAGTATCATTAGTAAGGAAAACAACAATGAAGGCAATGTAGGCACCAGACAGAAAATGTGATAGGGAAAAGTTTGTGCTGTTTTCTGTTCTGACTGGAGATATGCCATACAAGTGTGTGAACAGGTGATTAGAATTCAGGTGATTGAGATCTGGAGAGTGAGCTGCGTTCAGGGGATCTACGTGTTTGAGGGTGTGAGTTGGAAGCAGAAGTTAAACTAGGTACTTTGATGTCCAAACTTGTCTATTATTGGTTTAGATTTGGTCCAGTCCATCCAACTAAATTTGGTCTTGTTTGTGGTGGAGCTCATTAAAATAATGTAGAATAATTTGTAGAAAATACCCAAACATGCAAAGGAGGATATTACATGTTCCTACATTTGTGTACCTATTTATAATACATCACCATGAAAATAATGACATTAATATCCATAATAATACATTTCTGTGTATTACATATCAGGGACCCATGATGAAATTCCTTTACCGCAATTATTGCCCTAATATATACCACCTCCCAGAAGGGCGCATTGGAGTGGGAGGGCACATGTAGACCCCTATCTGTGCACATGTCTGCATATACAGTGCCTTCAGAAAGTATTCACACCCCTTGACCTTTTCCACATTTTGTTGTGTTACAGCCTGAATTGAACATTTATTAAATTGAGATTTTGTGTCACTGATCTACACACAATACCCCATAATTTCAGTGGAACTTTTCGTAAATTTGTTTTTTAAATTAATAAAATATTCAAAGCTGAAAGGTCTTGAATCAATAAGTATTCAACCCCTTTGTTATGGCAAGCCTAAATAAGTTCAGGAGTAAAAATGTGCTTAACAAATCTCATAATAAGTTGCATGGACTCATTCCGTGTTCAATTATAGTGGTTAACATGATTTTTTTAATGACTAGTCGATCTCTGTACCCCACACATACAATTGCCTGTAAGGTCCCTCAATCGAGAAGTGAATTTCAAGCACAGATTCAACCACAAAGACCAGGGAGGTTTTCCAATGCCTCGCAAAGAAGGGCACTGATTGGTATAGTAGATGTGTAAAAAAAATATTAAAAAAAGCAAATGCTGAATATCCCTTCGAGCATGGTGAAGTTATTAACTACTATTACGTTGGATTGTGTATAAATACACCCAGTCGCTAGAAAGATACAGGCACCCTTCCTAACTCAGTTGCTGGAGAGGAAGGAAACTGCTCAGGGATTTCAGCATGAGGCCAATGGTGATTTGAAAACAGTTACAGAGTATAATGGTTGTGATATCAGTTTTTTGGGGGGATAAAAATAAATGGAATACAGCTATAAGCGTAAGCAATAGCTTTGTGATTCAATCAAATCAATCAATCAAATGTATTTATAAAGCCCTCCTTCCATCAGCCGATGTCACTAAGTGCTATACAGAAACCCAGCCTAAAAGCAATGCAGATGTGGAAGCACGGTGGCTAGGAAAATCTCCCTAAAAAGGCAGGAATCTAGGAAGAAACCTAGAGAGGAACCAGGCTCTGAGTTGATCACCAGTCCTCTTCTGGTTGTGCAGGGTGGAGATTATAACAGTACATGGCCACGATGTTCAAAAGTTCATGGATGACCAGCAGGGTCAAATAATAATTCCATTTGACTTTCATGCAACATCATTATTTGGACTGGAGCCTAGAACACAGGCATGCTACTGTATGAGTTCCAGTCCCTGGAGCAGAGCTGCCTTTGAATTGAAGAGCTTGGAAGTTTAAAGCCAGGTGTCACCCTTTTCCCTCCCACCAACCAGCATGATATCGGCCTAGTTTTCCCTCCCGTCAATGCTCAAGCAGCCCCAAGCCCCAGTGCTTTATGATGCTTCCCAGACTCAAATATTTGGAGATGTTACTGCTCTATGACTCTGGGTGCTTCCCTGATTTGACAATGAGTACATACTTAGTTTAGGAGTACATATGAGTAGATACTTATATACTGTATGTTGGTGAGACACTAGAAGTTGGCTCTGATGTTTTTGGGGACTAGGTGTACAGGTAGTAAGGTTGGAAAATCTTTAGTAATCCGTTTGAAATTTTTAACCATTTTGGATTGGTTATAAATGAACATCAACTATAGATTTGGAGAACATAGCTGTAACAATGCCTTTGATGTGTGGGCAGATGTCAATGGATGAGATTTGCCAAAAGTACATTTTCATGATTCCTAAGGTAAAAGATTCCATTAATGCCGGATACAAATTATATAGTAATTAAATAGAATATGTGGATTTTGAGTCGATTATAGGTTGCAAATCTGCTGTAAAAAGTAGTCCAAGGTCGCACAGACATACAAACACACGCATGCACGCACATAAAAAAACCACACACACACACGTTTTGCTCTGCTGGGTTTTCTGAGGAAACAATGTGTGTCATTCAGCCAGGAGGGG
Source organism: Oncorhynchus keta (assembly GCF_023373465.1). Lineage (NCBI taxonomy): Eukaryota > Metazoa > Chordata > Actinopteri > Salmoniformes > Salmonidae > Oncorhynchus > Oncorhynchus keta. The sequence goes on along the minus strand of NC_068432.1, from coordinate 15,131,307 downwards.
TGTGTGCGGAGTCAAGCGCAGAGAGCAGAGGAAAATGGGGGAATGCAAACTTTATTGCGGTATCCACAATTAAAGCCATAAACAACAGGCGAAGACAAAAGTGTCCAACCCAAAACTGGGCACAAACAGACAGGGAACATAACATGCAACCAATCTAGACTAACAGAAAACAAGCTCGCACAAAAGCAGGCGGGCCTAACAGGCTTAAATAGTCCTGAACCAAACTCAAACAAGAAACAGGTGCAACTGATAAGACATAACAAACAGAAAAGGAAAAGGGGATCGGTGGCAGCTAGTAGACCGGCGCCACCCGAGCGCCACCCGAACAGGCAGGGGAGCCACCTTCGGTGGAAGTCGTGACAATGTGGCCATGTATTTCATACTCCTCTATTCCTTATTGTAAAGTATTTGACCTCTTCAGAATTTCCTCTGCTGTTTGGCTCTTTAGAGCATCCTACTATAAAACCTGAGATTTCTGAATCGTCGCTGCCAAGCTTGAGAATCCAGCTACGTTTCACTTCCAAAAATATTTTATCCAACCATTTCTACCTATAGGTTTGTCCTACTTACGAGCCTATTCCCAACAGTGCAGAGTTTAAAAGTGTGCAATCCAAATATTTGCTCAATGAAAAAGGAAATTGTAACAAAATAAGAACAATAATGACACTATATACAAGGAGAACCAGTACTGAGTCAATGTGCAGGGGTATAAGCTAGGTGAGGTAATTGAAGTAATACAGTATGTACATGTGTAGGGGTAAAAGATAAGATAAAGATAAATACATAAATAATAAAAGGGGTTCAGTGTAAATTGTCCGGGTAGCAATTTGATCAAATATTCAGCAGTCTTTTGGCTTTGTCGTAGAAGCTGTTCAGTTGCCTTTTGGTCACAGACTTGGCGCTTGCCGTGCGGTAGCAGAGAGAACAGTATATGACTTGGGAGGCTGTAGTCTTTGACAATTTCTGGCTATTGATAAATTACAGTTGAAGTAGGAAGTTTACATACACCTTAGCCAAATACATTTAAACTCAGTTTTTCACAATTCCTGACATTTAATAACGGTAAAAATTCCCTGTCTTAGGTCAGTTAGGATCACCACTTTATTTTAACTATTTATTTCAGCTTTTATTTCTTTCATCACATTCCCTGTGGGTCCAAAGTTTACATACACTCAATTAGTATTTGGTAGTATTGCCTTTAAATTGTTTAACTTGGGTCAAACATTTCAGGTAGCCTTCCACAAGCTTCCCACAATAAGTTGGGTGAATTTTGGCCCATTCCTCCTGACAGAGCTGGTGTAACTGAGTCAGGTTTGTAGGCCTTGCTCAAACACACTTTTTCAGTTCTAGCCACACATTTTCTATAGGATTTAGGTCGGGGCTTTGTGATGGCCACTCCAATACATTGACTTTGTTGTCCTGAATTAATTTTGCCACAGCTTTGAAAGTATGCTTGGTTCATTGTCCATTTGGAAGACGCATTTGCGACCAAGCTTTAACTTCCTGACTGATGTCTTGAGATGTTGCTTCAATATATCCACATAATTGTCCTTCCTCATGAAGCCATCTATTTTGTGAAGTGCACCAGTCCCTCCTGCAGCAAAGCACCCCCACAACATGATGCTGCCACCCTCGTGCTTCACGTTTGGGATGGTCTTCTTCGGCTTGCAAGCCTCCCCCTTTTTATACTTGTGTACTATTGTTTGTACTGATGAACGTGGTACCTTCAGGCGTTTGGAAATTGCTCCCAAGGATGAACCAGACTTGTGGAGGTCTACATTTTTTTTCTGAGATCTTGGCTGATTTCTTTTGATTTTCCCATGATGTCAAGCAAAGAGGCACTGAGTTTGAAGGTAGCCCATGAAATACATCCACAGGTACACCTCCAATTGATTCAAATATGTCAAGTAGCCTAACAGAAGCTTCTAAAGCCATGACATAATTTTCTGGAATTTTCCAAGCTGTTTTTAAGGCACAGTCAACTTGGTGTATGTAAACTTCTGACCTAATGTAATTGTGATACAGTGAATTATACGTGAAATAATCTGTCTGTAAACAATTGTTGGAAAAATGACTTGTGTCATGCACAAAGTAGACGTCCTAACCGACTTGCCAAAACTATAGTTTGTTTAACAAGAAATTTGTGGAGTGGTTAAAAACCTAGTTTTAATGACTCCAAACTAAGTTTATGTAACTTTTTCCATTTGGAGCCATTCATATAAGAACAGAAAATTGAAAAGCTCCATCGTGAAATAAACACCCTAAAGAAATCTTCCGACATCCACAGACCTTGATTATCAGCTCCCTCCCTTGCTGTGCTGACATGAACAGAGTGACGCATTTCCTGGGGTCTTGATTTCTGACTACCATCAGGGCACTGCAACTGAGCATGTTTTAATCTCTGGCAACCGCCATTATCAAGCTAGATGACTTCGGTAGAGGTTTGAGCAGGACTTATTTAGTCATTGGCTCCCGCCCGCACCTGCAGGTTTTCATACCGCACCTGCCCACACCTGCTGGGCGCTACTGAAAGAGCTGGTCCCGAACCCAACTGCAGTCCCGTAATGTTATTTTATGCGTATGTGACTCAGCACACTTGTCCCAGCAAATTTGGAACAAGTAAGCCTACTCTATTTAATTGAGACCAAATGCACACCTGATCTCGCAAGTATTGCTACTAAACATGATGCAGCATCAATGATGAAAGTGGACACTTGCACTTTCTCTTGAGCAACGTTTTGTATATAGGAATAAGCCTACCTTTTATGAGGATGATTTGCAGGCAGAGACAAATACAGTGCCTTCAGAAGGTTTTCATACCCCTTGACTTAATCCACATTTTGTTGTGTTACAGCCTACATTCAGAATGGATTCATTTGATTTTTGGCTCTCCCATCTACACACAATACCCAATAATGGCAAAGTGAAAACATACAGTATTTGTGGATTTTTTTCAAATGTATTGAAATTGAAATACTGAAATGTAATTTACATAAGTATTCACACCCTGGAGCCAATACACATTAGAATCACCTTTGGATAAGTCTTTAAAAGCTTTGCACACCTGGATTGCACAATATTTCCACAACACTTCAAGCTCTGTTAAATTGGTTTTGATCATTGGTAGACAACCAAGACAACCAAGTCTTGTCATAGATTGTCAAGCAGATTTAAGTCAAAAGTGTAACTCAGCCACTCGGGAACATTCACTGCCTCTTGGTTAGCAACTCTAGTGTAGATTTGGACTTGTGATTTAGGTTATTGTCCTGCTGAAAGGTGAATTCATCTCCCAGTGTCTGGTGGAAAGCACACTGAACTAGGTTTTTTCTCTAAGATTTTGCCTGTGCTGAGCTCCATTCCATTAATTTTTTGATCCTGAAAAACTCCCCTGTCCTTAACGATTAGATGGATACACATGATGCAATCACCACTATACTTGGAAATATGGACAGTGGTGCTCAGTAATGTTTGGGGAAAATACAATACAACACAGCACTTTGTATTCAGGACAAAAAGTGAATTGATTTGCCACATTTTTTGCAGTATTACTTTAGTGCCTTCCTTCTTTTCATCTGTCAATTAGGTTAGTATTGTGGAGTAACTACCATATTGATGATGCATCCTCGGTTTTCTCCTATCACAGCTATAAACTATTTGAAACTCACCAATGGCCTTGTGGTAAAATTCCTGAGGGGTTTCCTTCCTCTCCGATAACGGAGTATCTTTGTAGTGACTGGGTGTATTGTTACACCATCCAAAGTACAATTAATAACTTCACCATGCTCAATGGGATATTCATTGTCATATTTAATTGAATTGGAAAGATAAATGCTACGTGATTCTCCGCCCATGCATAGGCATCCTACACCACTTAATAAAGACCACACATACAGTAGAGGAGAGGTGGGCTACTTAACTTGAAGCAGCGAATCTTGAGAGTGTGTGAATAATGGGACAAAGTTGTGCGTTTAATACAATAGGTAGGCTAACTCACACAAAGCAGAAAGACGACCGTTTCCAAATAGTCTGCGGAATGACTAAATATATTTTCAGCCCAATGTTGTCTGTCTTACTACCTACCCGCTCCCAACCGCAGCATGAAAAATGCTGACACAATGATGTCAACCCTCTAGACTACAGTCAACTGTTCCTTCACAGACTCTCCAGCCCATTCATCTCAGCAGGAGACTTGGAGGGCCGAGATGTATAGACTCTGCTCCCTGCTTTTCATCAGCCAGTTAGTCTGGTCAGGTCTCCTCACGCTGAAGTCACACTGAGGGAAACTAGACTGCCAAAGGTTAAGACCCGCTGAGGGAGTTGCAGTGTAGTTTAGCGTGTCCCTTCGCTTTACAACAAAATGTCAGATTCCTTGGATGAGGTGTTATACCTGTTTTGAAAGCACTTGACTGCTGTTGCTACCGTTGACCGGCTACGGTTGATAGAGGGTTGGAGTTGGTTTATAATGTACTTATGGCATTATTGATGTGATAAGAACCAGTGATGGCTGTTTAAGGTATCTGTAATGAAAATCAGGCTCTGATATTTACATGTTGTGTTGACCATCTTCAGATGCTTACTTTGCAAACGTCTGTGTTCAACAAAACGGATATGTCAAATCAAATCAAATCAAATTTTATTTGTCACATACACATGGTTAGCAGATGTTAATGCGAGTGTAGCGAAATGCTTGTGCTTCTAGTTCCGACAATGCAGTGATAACCAACAAGTAATCTAACTAACAATTCCAAAACTACTGTCTTATACACAGTGTAAGGGGATAAGGAATATGTACATAAGGATATATGAATGAGTGATGGTACAGAGCAGCATACAGTAGATGGTATCGAGTACAGTATATACATATGAGATGAGTATGTAGACAAAGTAAACAAAGTGGCATAGTTAAAGTGGCTAGTGATACATGTATTACATAAGGATGCAGTCGATGATGTAGAGTACAGTATATACATATGCATATGAGATGAATAATGTAGGGTAAGTAACATTATATAAGGTAGCATTGTTTAAAGTGGCTAGTGATATATTTACATCATTTCCCATCAATTCCCATTATTAAAGTGGCTGGAGTTGGGTCAGTGTCAATGACAGTGTGTTGGCAGCAGCCACTCAATGTTAGTGGTGGCTGTTTAACAGTCTGATGGCCTTGAGATAGAAGCTGTTTTTCAGTCTCTCGGTCCCAGCTTTGATGCACCTGTACTGACCTCGCCTTCTGGATGATAGCGGGGTGAACAGGCAGTGGTTCGGGTGGTTGATGTCCTTGATGATCTTTATGGCCTTCCTGTAACATCGGGTGGTGTAGGTCTCCTGGAGGGCAGGTAGTTTGCCCCTGGTGATGCGTTGTGCAGACCTCACTACCCTCTGGAGAGCCTTACGGATGAGGGCGGAGCAGTTGCCGTACCAGGCGGTGATACAGCCCGCCAGGATGCTCTCGATTGTGCATCTGTAGAAGTTTGTGAGTGCTTTTGGTGACAAGCCGAATTTCTTCAGCCTCCTGAGGTTGAAGAGGCGCTGCTGCGCCTTCTTCACGACGCTGTCAGTGTGAGTGGACCAATTCAGTTTGTCTGTGATGTGTATGCCGAGGAACTTAAAACTTGCTACCCTCTCCACTACTGTTCCATCGATGTGGATAGGGGGTGTTCCCTCTGCTGTTTCTACCCAGTCAAAACTGTTCGCTGCTCTGGCTCCCCAATGGTGGAACACACTCCCTCACGACGCCAGGACAGCGGAGTCAATCACCACCTTCCGGAGACACCTGAAACCCCACCTCTTTAAGGAATACCTAGGATAGGATAAAGTAATCCTTCTCACCCCCCTTAAAAGATTTAGATGCACTATTGTAAAGTGGCTGTTCCACTGGATGTCATAAGGTGAATGCACCAATTTGTAAGTCGCTCTGGATAAGAGCGTCTGCTAAATGACTTAAATGTAAATGTAAATGTTTCCTGAAGTCCACAATCATCTCCTTAGTTTTGTTGAGTGTGAGGTTATTTTCCTGACACCACACTCCGAGGGCCCTCACCTCCTCCCTGTAGGCCGTCTCGTCGTTGTTGGTAATCAAGCCTACCACTGTTGGGTCATCCGCAAACTTGATGATTGAGTTGGTGGCGTGCGTGGCCACGCAGTCGTGGGTGAACAGGGAGTACAGGATAGGGCTCAGAACGCACCCTTGTGGGGCCCCGTGTTGAGGATCAGCGGGGAGGAGATGTTGTTGCCTACCCTCACCACCTGGGGGCGGCCCGTCAGGAAGTCCAGTACCCAGTTGCACAGGGCGGGGTCGAGACCCAGGGTCTCGAGCTTGATGACGAGCTTGGAGGGTACTATGGTGTTGAATGCCGAGCTGTAGTCGATGAACAGCATTCTCACATAGGTATTCCTCTTGTCCAGGTGGGTTAGGGCAGTGTGCAGTGTGGTTGAGATTGCATCGTCTGTGGACCTATTTGGGCGGTAAGCAAATTGGAGTGGGTCTAGGGTGTCAGGTAGGGTGGAGGTGATATGGTCCTTGACTAGTCTCTCAAAGCACTTCATGATGACGGAAGTGAGTGCTACGGGGCGGTAGTCGTTTAGCTCAGTTACGTTTGCTTTCTTGGGAACAGGAACAATGGTGGCCCTCTTGAAGCATGTGGGAACAGCAGACTGGTATAGGGATTGATTGAATATGTCCGTAAACACACCGGCCAGCTGGTCTGCGCATGCTCTGAGGGCGCGGCTGGGGATGCCGTCTGGGCCTGCAGCCTTGCGAGGGTTAACACGTTTAAATGTCTTACTCATCTCGGCTGCAGTGAAGGAGAGACCGCATGTTTTCGTTGCAGGCCGTGTCAGTGGCACCGTATTGTCCAGCTAGTGAAAGCAAAAGTATATTTCATAGGTCACCAAATTCTTAAGTGAAATTGACCTTACATAAAGGCGAACTACACTGAACTAAAATATAAATGCAACATGCAACAATTTCAACTATTTTACTGAGTTACAGTTCACGTAAGGATATCAGTCAATTTAAATACAGTCATTAGGCCTTAATCTATGGATTTCACATATATTGGTCACAGATATCTTAAAAAAAGGTAGGGGCATGGATCAGAAAACCAGTCAGTATCTTGCCCCACGGTCACAGATCTCTTTTGCATAGAGTTGATCAGACTGTTGATTGTGGCCTGTGGAATGTTGTCCCACTCCTCTTCAATGGCTGTGCGAAGTTGCTGGATATTGGCGGGAACTGGAAAACGCTGTTGTACACGTTGATCCAGAGCATCACAGACATGCTCAATGGGTGACATGTCTGGTCAGTATACCGGCCATGGAAGAACTGGGACATTTTCAGCTTCCAGGAATTGTGTACAGATCCTTGTGACATGGGACTGTGCATTATCATGATCAAACATGAGGTGATGGCGGTGGGTGATTGGCAAGACAATGGGCCTCAGGATCTCGTCATGTCATTCAAATTGCCGTCAAAAAATGCAAATGTGATAGTTGTCTGTAGTTTATGCCTGCCCATACCATAATCCCACCGCCACCATGTGGCACTCTGTTCACAATGTTGACATCAGCAATCCACTCACCGACACGATGCCATACATGCTGTCTGCCATCTGCGGTACAGTTGAAATCAGGATTCATTCGTGAAGAGCACACTTGTCCAGCGTGCCAGTGGCCATCGAAGGTGAGCATTTACCCACTGAAGATCGTTATGACGCCGAACTGCAGTCAGGTTAAGACAGTGGTGAGAACAACAAGCACGCAGATGAGCTTCCTGATACGGTGTCTGACAGTTTGTTCAGAAATTCTTCAGTAGTGCAAACCCACAGTTTCATCAGCTGTCCGGTGGCTGGTCTTGGACAATCCCACAGATGAAGAAGCCAGATGAGGAGGTCCTGGGCTGGTGTGGTTACACTTGGTCTGCGGTTGTGAGGTCAGTTAGACGTACTGCCAAATTCTCTAAAACAATGTTGGAGGCGGCTTATGGTAGAGAACTGCACATTCATTATCTATCAACAGCTCTGGTGGACATTCCTGATGGCCTTGAGCTAGAAACTGTTTTTCAGTCTCTCGGTCCTAGCTTTGATGCACCTGTACTGACCTCGCGTTCTGGATGGTAGCGGGGTGAAAAGAGGCAGTAGCTTGGGTGGTTGTTGTTCTTGATTATCTTTTTGGCCTTCCTGTGACATCGGGTGCGGTAGGGCAGGTAGTTTTCCCCTGGTGATGTGTCTGGAGAGCCCTGTGGTTGTGTGCGGTGCAGTTGCCATACCAGGCAGTGATGTAGCCCAACAGGATGCTCTCAATTGTGCATCTGAAAAGTTTGTGAGGGTTTTAGGTGACAAGCCAAATCTGTAAGGATTGGAGAAAGCTCTTCTGTGGCATTTAAAAGTAGGTTAGGAACTGTCCCCTAAATGAGCCAGAAATGAACATTAGAAATGCATAATAATTAGAGCATTAGATAGAAAGGTCAATGAGATGTACGAGAGCAAACCACTCACCCCATGGTCCCCAATCACTGGTTACATACCTATCTGCCTTTCCTTCCATTATAATAACCCTTATTAGCCACACTGGATGTCACAAATGCAACATGTAAGTTCAGGTTCAATTTTGAGTTTTATTACACCTACATAGCAGTCAATGCAGACTGAAATCCAACATTCAAAGGGCATATGCCTATCTAAAGTATATATTTATACATTTATATATGATAGTGTCTCATGAGAATGTACAATGTTCTATATGGTAATGACCATAAATGAGTTGTAAGCTTGCTACATGGTTTTGATGGTTTGAATTGTGATGGTTGAGATGAAGTCAACATTTTTCTAACAAAAGTGCTGTATCTATATTCTTACTAAATTAATAATTGAATGATAGTACTTTCAATTAGAATTTAATTCAATGTTTTTTTGTCCACTTTCCTTAGTACCTGCAAAGATCACAAACATATCGACGGACATCACAGTGAACGAGGGCAGCAACATTACTCTAATGTGTCTTGCCATTGGACGACCAGAACCCAACATCATATGGAAGCATCGCTCGGCAAAAGGTAAGACAGGGCCTCTACCAATACTAACTCTGCAAACTGAGGTAGGTCGTTCTTGAATTGAAGTGGCATTGGGCATGTCATTTTTTAAATCAAATTAACAGAAATGTTCTATTCTAAATCAACTGATATGGCAGCTTAAATGACTTTCAATCATTTTTAAGGAGTAGGCTAGGAGTAGTAGCATCAATGATGGTTACACCAGTGACACATTTTAAGTAATTGAGGATGTTCTTAAATGGAGGCCACAGATGCTCAAATCTAAGGTGATTGACATTTTATAAATTAACGCTGGGCCAGTGTGTATATGGTTCCACACTTTTCAGTGTTAAAGAGGAATTGACACAGATTTAGCACCATCAAATGTAATGACATTTTGTGAATCGGCCATAGATATGCACATGTTCATGTTTTCATTATTCGTAGAAAGTTTGGAAATGAAGTAGTCGGTGTTTGTGAAAATTCTATCACAATGAATGAGCAAGTGGCCATGCGTTTGGGCAATTAATAGACACTGCAGTAAATAAAAGCTAATAAAACTTGTCTGTCTTGTCCAGGTCGGAATCTACACAGACCCATTGCTCCATTACCAATCACAGCTAGAGTAGACCTGTTATGCAAGAAGACCATGCCATATAGCTTATGCCATTCACATTGATGTTGCACTACTGGACTGTGCTTACAGGCAGCAGAACAATGCATTTTTGTTTAGATAATTATATAGAAAGCACGAGCCAAAGTCACAAAAGAAACCTGAATGGTTTTCTGCAAATATATAAATACCACGTCTTACTTTTGGGAACTTTAAATTGAATCCAACAACCAAGAAGTAGGCTATTTATTCCTCAGTTGCCTATGCACAACAACAACATTAGCCTGAGCCAGATTAGCTCAAATCTAGCAAAGGGGATGGTAGATAAACCCTCAAACTTTTCAGTGTGTAGTTGCCAGTCTAAATTGCACTGTGAATACAATGACGAATAGTTCCCTGCTCGGCTTGCAGCAGCCTGCCCCAATCCCATAATAACCAACGTTTTAACAAGTGATCTGATTTATCAATGATCGATGCCAAATACATTTGGACAACTATGAGATATGCTAACAGTCGTTCAAGTTTGAGTAGATGAGTAGCTATTTTATTAGTGCATGAGTCACATTTCTTGGTAGCTAACCAAATGACTTCAATCCCAGTAGCTGTAGCCACCGTAGCGGGAAAAAAGTTTTGCGGAAGAAGTCTGACACTCACCCACTTCCAGGCGATGACATGACATCCTTCCAGCAGCTACTTCCAGCAGCTACAGTACAAGGCTCTGTGTCATTGTACAGGTTCCAGCTAGCTTAATGATTGAGCTATCAAGTCTTACACTGTAGCTAGCTTGCTTAATAAGTAGACCTAAATAAAGAGTAAATAGATAAGCAATAGCCTTAGCCACATAGTACATAGTTGGATTGATTGTGTTGAGATTCCCAATCAGTGCCCTTTTCATCCGTTTTTTGTCCAACATATTGGGTGAGTGAAACTGAAACAGTTCGTCGCCAGGATGACTGGAGGCAACAAATCGAATCAAATTGTATTTGTCACAATACAACAGGTGAAATGATTTGTGAGATTTGTCACATCCTTACAGTGAAATGCTGACTTACAATCCTTTAACCATCAATGTAATTTTAAGAAATAGCAACAACAAGAAAAAATAATATAAATAACAAATAATTAAAGAGCAGCAGTAAATAACAATAGCGGGGCTATATACAGGGGGTACCAGTACAGAGTCAATGTGCGGGGGCAAGGTAATTGAGGTGATATGTACATGTAAGTAGAGTTATTAAAGTGACTATGGGGGCCTCCTGCATCGCAGTGCCACCAGAGATTCTGGGTTCGAGCCCAGGCTCTGCCGCAGCCTGTCGCGACCGGGAGGCTCATGGGGCGATGCACAATTGGCCAGTGTCGTCCAGGGTTAGGGAGGGTTTGGCCAGCAGGGTTATCCTTGTCTCATCGTGCACTAGTGACCTCTGTGGCGGGCCGGGCGCAGTGCACGGTGACCAGGTCGCTAGGTGTGAGGTGTTTCCTCCGACACATTGTTGCGGCTGGCTTCCTGGTTGGATGTGCGTTGTGTCAAGAAGCAGTGCGGCTTGGTTGGGTTGTGTTTCGCAGGACGCATGGCTCTCGACCTTCGCCTGTCCTGAGTCTGTACGGGAGTTGAAGCGATGAGACAAGAGAAAAAGGGGTAAAATAAAATGTTTATAATTTTTTTTAAAGTGACTATGTTGAGGCTGATAATAACAGAGAGTAGCAGAGGTTTTATTGTGCCTCCTCCACAACTGTCTTGTTGTGCTTGGACCATCTTAGTTTGTTGGTGAAGCAGAGGCCAAGGACCTTGAAGCTCTCAATCTGCTCCACTACAGACTCGTTGATGAGAATGGGGGTGTCTTCGGTCCTCCTTTTCCTGTAGTCCACAATCATCTCCTTTGTCTTGATCACGTTGAGGGAGAGGTTGTTGTCCTTGCACCACAAACTTAATGATGGTGTTGGAGTCATGCCTGGTCGTGCAGTCATGAGTGAACAGGGAGTACAGGAGGGGACTGAGCACACACCCCGGAGGGGCCCCGATGTTGAGGATCAGCGTGGGTTATGTGTTGTTACCTACCCTTACCACCTGGGGCGGCCCGTCAGGTAGTCCAGGATCCAGTTTCAGAGGGAGGCGTTTAGTCCCAGGGTCCTTAGCTTAGTGATGTGCTTTGAGGGCACTATGGTGTTGAACGCTGAAATGTAGTCAATGAATAAATTAATAGAATTCTCACATAGGTTTTCATTTTGTTCAGGTGTGAAAGGGCAGTGTGGAGTGAAATAGAGATTGCATCATCTGTGGATCTGTTTGTGCGGTATGCAAATTGGAGTGGGTCTAGGGTTTCTGGGATAATGGTGTTGATGTGAGCCATGACCAGCCTTTCAATGCATTTCATGGCTACAGATGTGAGTTCTACGGGTCGGTAGTCGTTTAGGCAGGTTACCTTAGTGTTCTTGGGCACGGGGACTATGATGATCTGCTTGAAACATGTTGGCAATACAGACTCAGACAGGGAGAGGTTGAAAATGTCAGTGAAGTCACTTGCCAAATGATGTACTAACTGTAATTTACTGCCTGATTGCAATATTTATTAGACTACCTATTTCATTTAACCTTTATATAACTAGGCAAGTCAGTTAAGAACAAATTCTAATTTCCAATAACGACCTACCTCAAGATCTATTGGATAATTATAATGAATCATTCATTGACTACATGCATGAAATTTTACCAACAATGCCTTACTCTACATAATAGAATTTTGAGTCAAGTAGAACCTATTTTTAAAACCTCTTATAAAGTTGGTTTTGAATCATTAACTGAGAATTTGATACTGTAATTTAGACCGATATTATGATTATATGTTTGTTTCATTTCTGTACAGTAGTTAAAACAGTTTCAGTAACTCTTTAAATTGACAGTGTGGTGCTTAATACTGACACTGTTACACTTTGTTAGTGTTAGGGAATTAACACTTTTAGTGTTATGCAATAACACTTCAAAGGTTATTTTAAGACTATGAAGTGTATATAGTTTGCACCAATGGTGTTATGCTCATATAGTATTTTTAACCATTACTCTAAGAGGCCTGCATCTCTTGACAAGGTCACTTAGTGTTGGATTAAGGACATTACAATATTATAAACAATATTATAGACAAGGTCGTTGAATTCAGTTTCAGTCCTTTGGCCTTCACCAAGTGAGTTCGTAGGCAGAGGTTATCATTCAAATCAAACTCTTTATGACAATACATTACATATCTCATAAAACCTTATTTTATGGCCTAGTTTTACCCTAATACAGTTGCTTGAAACTCATTGTTTACAGGCCACATCAGGCCTACAAATCACATTATGCTGGCTTGCAAACTACTGGAATCCAACAAAGAGTTGGGATATTCAACTGCGGGAGTTTTCATTCAACCACAACCTGCATTCAGATTGAATATTAGAGTATTAAACATTGATAAAGGAGACTACCTCAACCCTTTAAACTGGAATAACCATTTCAGTAATGGGTGGAGTAAAACTAACTAACTGATTGGATTGCTTTAGAAAAATGTATGTTATTATCTTCGTGCAGCATAAGATTAATCAATCAAACAATGTACTTGTAAAAACACATATAATAAAAATGATCCCCCCCAAAATATACCTGCAGTAGCGCATGCTGGGAAATATGATAATGATGTGTGTGGTTTTGATGGGAAAGTTTTACTGTCCACAGAGTAAGACTGACACAATCACACTCACACTCAACGTAATACCAACACTGGGGTTATTTTACGCCAATGAGTGTTCATTTAACATTTACAGAGTTCTTTTATTGCAAGAATCAACACTAGAAATGTTACACTGAAGAATCAACACTAGGTAACACTGGCCAATCTGTCGTGTACTCATCACTACTGGGACAAGCCAATTTGCTTGCCCTAATTCCTTTAAACAATAAATAAACATATAATGCTGCAGTATAAAGGACTTGTATTTATGTAATAGCTACTGTAAATTCGACCGTGCAGTTAGATTAATAAGAATTGAAGATTTCTGCCAATATCAGATATGTCTATGTCCTGGGAAATGTTCTTGTTACTTACAACCTCATGCTAATCGCATTAGCCTACGTTAGCTCAACCGTCCTGCAGGGCACCCCCCGATCCTGAAGGAGTTTTAACTCATTTTAATCGAACTGCACTGTCCAATGTACAGTAGCTATTACAGTGAAATAATACCATGCTATTTGTTTGAGTAGTGTGCACAGTTTTGAACATGAAAAGTTATTAATAAACAAATTAGGCACATTTGGGTAGTCTCGATACAACATTTTGAACATAAATACAACGGTTCATTGGATCAGTCTGAAACTTTGCACATACACTGCTGCCATCTAGTGGCCAAAATCTAAATTTCACCAGGGCTGGAATAATACATTATGGCCTTTCTCTTGCATTTAAAAAATGATGGTACAAAGAAAAAAACAGTTGTTTTTTTATTTGTATTGTCTTTTACCAGATCTAATGTGTTATATTCTCTATATTTCCATAAACTTAAAAGTGTTTCCTTTCAAATGGTACCAAGAATATGCATATCCTTGCTTCAGGGCCTGAGCTACAGGCAGTTAGATTTGGATATGTCATTTTAGGCCAAAATTGAAAAGGGGCTAATCCTTATTAAACAACCACCCTAAAACAAATGCCTAGATTTTCCAATGTTTAACTTGAATATCATCATTTTTCTGCTAACTTTTGTCTCATTACAACCAAGAGTTAAAGGGTAACTGATTAACGAAAGCCCTGTATGAATAAACCAGCACCAACAAATCAGATGGTGTCATTCTCCGTGATTGGAATTGAGTGTCATTAAAACCATACTCCATTTCAATGCAATGCATACATTATGGTGGTAATGTTGATCTACCAACTCCACTCTATTGAATTGAGCAATAACAGAGAAAGGAAACCAATATTAATTTAGTTGTCATTACAGGAGCCATAGACAGACACACAGCACCAACAAAAGCATCACAAATCACTTCTGTGAAAACCAATAAGCAATGTCTTTAGCTGAGACTGTCTGTTAATGTCAGGGAAATGCAGAGATATGGCGGGTTATCTTACTTGGCATTTATGTGCGAGCTGTAATGAAAGAAAGAAAGGAAGAAGATGAGGGATGTTTGGCTGCCTCGCAAAGAAATTCTCAGACGTGTGTAGGAACTTAAATGCGTTCTAGAGTGACATTTCTCCACTCTTTTCCCAGTTTGCCTCCATCGCTGTCGCTTCTGATTATGGACCACTCCCAAAAAGCATTTATGTCTGTAAGAATTGCAGTAAAGTGACTGCTAAGTGACTGGGCCATATTTTGACAACACATTTGAAAATAAGTCCAATAAACCAAATTATACATAACTGAGCTAAACAAGCATGACTAAATATCAAACAATCAATGAGAGAAGCGCCAAGGCATCGAATGGGGATTATTCTATCTGGTGTGAATATTGAGTATCACATTCAGTGGTGTCAGCCAAGAACATGAGGAAATGTAACTGAAGCAGCTACTGAAGCAGAAAGACACCTCACCTCACAGTGTGGAGGATGACAAGTGACAGGACAGGAGAGCAGCCATCACTGGGAACAATATTAGCTCAATTATATTTTCAATACTGCTGTTGACATTTTACAGTCCACATCCCAGTGGAGGGGGGGCTCAGTCATTCCCTTAATACTGTATATGTGGTTGCCCTCAGTCATTCCCTTATTTGCATGTGATCAATTCAAGTTTAATATTGATTCAGTGCACTACAAGCCTGTGTCTCCACTTCTTTTTCATCTGGGACAACCGTGAATTATTCAACGCTGCCCCTTCATCTTTGGCTGCCAGCCTCTCTAAAAGGATTAGAAGATGTGTGCATGAGAAGAACAGTGCATGTAGAGGACAATGCACTGCCGGGCCAAATGGATCAATGTGGGCCATTAAAGGGGGGCACATGTTATATGGAGGAGGTTACAAGTGTCCTTTCGTCCAACTGTCAGAGACTTCATATTGGACATTCCTCATTTAAAACGATGGTAAACACTGCAGACTTTGCAGTTTGCAAATGAGTGCTGCATTGTGCGGCCTACACAGTGCCTGCTGCTCTGTCACAATCTGATCAACAGCTTGATATTATTTTTGCTGCCTTATCCACTCTCCCATTCAATGTTGTTGTAAGATTGCTACTTTTACACGACACAACACAGAAATGACAGGGGCCGTCAATCAAGTTGTCTACTTTCCTTCAAGGATCCACTTTTATTTCCAAATTGTGTTCTAATTTGTTTCTTGGGGGAGACAAAATTGCCAGTTAGAAAAGTTCCTGTTGGAGGCTTGAAGGTCTGTGCCCTCTAATTTTGCAGTGTCAGTGGATGATTGACAGCTCTATGGCATTGTGGACTGGCGTTGTTGGCTCTTGACAGCTCTCGTGATGAGTGGCAATCAGACTATTATACAGGGGAAAACGTATGGCATTCCATTTGCTGTGATACGTCTTTCAATGGGAACAATCTTGCAGTATTACTGATAGCTGTCTGTCAGTGGAGTGATCACGTAATCAGTGGGGATAAAAGTCTGAATGCTAAAGGTTTACTTACACCAGTGGGATGGGAAAGTTCTACAAACAGCAATGGATTGAATACAATGCAAAGTGCACATGCAGGGATGAGCATAGGTTTTCTTGTAAGGTTTGGGTTAAGACATTGGCCAATGTCCTGTCTACCACTGGTAAAAGGCTTTTCCCTGATGTAGTTATTGGTACTGTCTTGGATGAGCATGGCCCAATTTGCTTCATGCTTTTACAGAAGACCTGTTTTTAAGGGCATAAAGAAGGGCTGCCCAAACCTCTTCCTGGAGATCTACTGTCCTGTAGGTTCTGTCCAACCCTAACCTATGTTACGAAACCAATAACTAGCCTACTGATTGTGCTGTACTCATTATGTCTTTGGGTCTTAGGCCTACTTAATTGGTCTGTAACCTGATTTAGAAATCAGTGTAAGCACCTAGGTGTTGAATGTACTATATACGTGCCCAGAGAGACAGCAACCTTACCCTTTGTCCAGGGCCAGCTCTGTCTCTCTTGACCTCTTTCCAGTCCAAGTGGATTATTATTTGTGACCGACTGGCTCGATTTGTACTTATGTAGCAACAATATAAATGTCATTTTTTACGTTGGATAAAAATAGAGACTCTGTAGTGGATGGTATATCATACATTACAGTTGAGGAACAATGGGAAAGTCATTCAGTTTTGAATGTTGATAAACTTGTAACCTCACTTTTGAGAAAATGGCCCTTGAATGTTTTTGGTACCTACTGGAGAGCTCTTCTTTTTGACACCCATTCCACATCGTTCACACCCTTTTAAGCTTTAGCCCCACCAATCTCTTTAAGGATTCACATGTAAGGTTATGTACTAAACAACCAAAGATTCCAAGACTAAAGGCTGGTTTATACTATGGGTGTGTTCGTCAATTTAATCTGGAGTACCAGAGTGTACTCTGGGCGTTTGTAAACTCAAAGCGTGGTCAGATTGGCCGTGCATAAATTCAGAGCATTTCGCTCTCGGAGCATACACTGGCCGCTCTGGACGAAAATTAGGGTTGATCCGAGCGCTCTGACCTAACAACAGCAGTCAAGCACCTAAGCCAACTGGCTAACTTTGGCTAGCTTGCGAGCTACTTCCAGACACAAATGAGAGAACAGCTCACTAACCACTTTACTCACCCTAGCAGAGCTGGTTAGGCTGTTTTTATGTTATCAAGAGTGTTGGTGACTGCAACTGTGCTGCTGGCAAAATGTAATTATGCTTTTCTTGTCAACGTTTACTGACACCGGCCATATTCAACAGGTTTTGATCGTTCGTAAATTTGTGGGTTATTCTGCACTTGAATTTACCAGCTACGTCTATTGACAGTCGGCACAGTGACATAATAAACATAGTGGACTCTTTTGTTTTGACATGTTACTAACTAAACAATGACCCATAATCCCAACTCATAAAGTTACTACCCTGCATGAATCTGCAGGTAGCTAACCAACCAGGTTCAATGTTAGCTAGCTAATATTAAGCTATAACTAGCAAACCAAATGTTCTGAGATACGAAAAATATTACTACACAGATCATACAGGTAATGTCAGCTAGCTAGCCAGCCAGGTAACGTTAGCTAGCTAGCTAACAGTACACTTTAACTTGAAATGAATCCAACTATCTGACTAAATTAGAAACGTTTAATATCTGGAAAATGTAGCTAGCTAGACTATCTCAACCGCATACATGGATGGACACTTCTCCCGCTCTGTCATGGATGCCATGGTTGCCCTTAGTTAGAAGATGTAATCCGGAACCTTTTGTGTGTTCTCTTTATGACTCTGTCTGCATATTTGCAATCAAAGAGCATAATTTTCTCCATCTCCTTAGCTATCATACTCTAATTCCACTGATTTCAAAACTATGTCCTCCAGAAAGTGGAGAGCAACACTTATGCACTACTATGTGATATCTTTCAAAAAAAGAGTTTTAGAAGGATTACCTACACATACTGACCTGCTCATATTATATACAGAAAGAAGCGAGCTACATGGCAGACCAATCCAAACTAATTTCTCGGCATGTCCAGCCCACTCATTATCTCAGCCAATCATGACTAGTGGGAAGGTTGCCTCTTTTTCCATGGCTTAACCAACTAGGCACGTAATTTACTAATTGTATTTGTATTTACAGATGGCATACACGTCTGTTATTAAGGCACATAAACGTTCACATGTTCCAGAAGGCATTTCTGCCCAAAAAAATGCATTTTGATTTTTAAAAAAGTTTACGTTCAAATAGCGCTTCTGTGAAGTAGTGACGCGCGACATACGCCTAGTTTCCTGAAACGAGTCACATTTGTTCAGATGGGGAAAAAATATAAATATGTACAAAAGGCATGCCCGGAATCAAGACTCAAAAACAAATTAAAGGCGGCATTGCCACCAAACAACAGCAGCAGGCCCATGGCTTGAAACCTGAAACCCTGACTGACGGTCACACTAATTGGCAGCACCCGATGTGCTTATCAACCAGGCTCAGCATCTGGACAAGGTTGCTGCTGTCCCCTGGAGTGTGGAAGTGGTAGTGAGCTGTCGTGTGCTGTCTAAACTACCTAACCTATTCCCCAACACATCCCAGAATGTAAAAAGTCACATAAACCAGGTTTCCAACCTTTTTATGCGAGTAAAGTACACGTTGGATAAAAACTGTCACGACAGGCCTGATGGAAACTGCAAATTTGTCTGGAAACATTCCAAATGTCAACAAAACTAAAAACTAAAATGAATTATGTGAGAAATCATGGTGGGAACACCTTTATGCCCAATATTGATATAATAACCATCGTATGAAAGTAAATTTGGAGTCACACGATGATGTGTTGTGTGGTTCTCACACCTCGACTCTGGGAAGCAAAAGTTGTTTTAATGTGCACTACATCATCACACAGCCTTTTATCTGTAACAAGTCAATTGGATGGTAACACATCTCTGGTGAAAAAAATGTACATATTGTTTTTACGTGGAGTAAAATGTCTGCATGAAAATCTATTGCCTATTGGATTGAACCTAGCTACTGTCACCCATTTCTAAACCTAGCTACTGTCACCCATTTCTAAACCTAGCTACTGTCACCCATTTCTATTTTCCTGAATTTACCAAACTTGTATACTTTTTCCCCTCCTATTTATCTTCTATTATCACAAGACACAGCCATGTCACCCTGCAAAACCCAGACCGAATCTTCCAACGGCTCCTCGCTAACCTCACAATACGACTGGGAAGAATCTCCTCGCTCCCATAGCTCAGTGAGAAATGTGTCAGCCAAATCAACACCTGACACCCAAACAACCTCATGGTCAGCCTGCTGACCACAACCTACTCTACTTAGGCTAAGAACGTGTCAGCTAAAGGAACCAAAGAATCACTGACAATCTCTGAGTCTAACAGATCACTTGGGGGAATCAAATCCATTATCATACCACTAAGACCACCTAGTTGCTCAGTGACACCTGAATCAACCTCATCCTCAATCTGCCGAGGCCACACTACATCACAAGGTCTCAGTTAGAGACACACAAGACTCACCTTCCTGACTGGGGAGAACTATTTTCTGGGAACCACTGTCTAGGCAAAAAATGTTTCCTCCAAGTCCCCCAAAAATCATCCTCCCGATCTGGTTTGCCATCAACACTACTCTGAAAATGAGAAACTTCACAAACCAGGGATACCTCAAAACTCTCCTTGAGAGACTCTGTCCCCTGATCCACCTGATCACTTGGGGAAACTAGCTCATCACTCTGATCACTGGTGGACACTGGTTTAGTAACAAGACTGTATGACTGACTCGCAAAACACAAACTTTCTCCCTTCTATGCTGCCTTTCATTCACTATCGAAGATCCTCATAGTCTAAGAGGGAGAAGATTCATTAATTTTATTTTATTTTTTCCCCCTTTATTTAACCAGGTAGGCAAGCTGAGAACATGTTCTCATTTACAATTGCGACCTGGCCAAGATAAAGCAAAGCAGTTCGACACATACAATGACACAGAGTTACACATGGAGTAAAACAAACATACAGTCAATAATACAGTAGAAACAAGTCTATGATGTCAGGAGTCCATGAAAGAAGGTCAATCATGAAAGGAAAGACTGCAAAACAGTTGAAGTGCAAATCATATACGTCAGTTTTAGGCTTTTTGATCAGTACTTAAATTGGTTTGATGAAAGGTATGTGTAAGGTTAAAAAGTCAAGAAAACAAACCTTTTCACACATTTCTATTTTCTCCTCATTGCAAATACACCAATAACCATTAGCCAATGACAAACCAGCATTAGAAACAGGGCATGTGGTCTCTAGGCAATGAATCTGGGGGTATGTTCAAGAGCATCGACTCTGTACTGGAAACTTATGGATGGAAAACACAAATGAGGTTGGCAAGCAAGGTGCCTTTGCTTCCATGTAGTCCCCCTTGGTTGCTTTCTTCATTATCACTTTCCTGTATCTCCATTTATTGTGAATAAATATCAATACTCTTTGCTAAAGGTAATGTAGTCAGAGATGACACAAATGTTTCATATCGCCTTGTTCTCCTCTGCGAACAATACTTGAAACGCAATATTGTCCATGTTGATACAGTTGCTTGCAAGAATCATAGAAAACTGTCTGCAATCATGTTGCAAAGGCTTTTGACACATTTGTAAAACACTTAGACATGATTGGTAATTACTAACAGT
The DNA here is from genome assembly GCF_023373465.1 of Oncorhynchus keta. NCBI lineage: Eukaryota > Metazoa > Chordata > Actinopteri > Salmoniformes > Salmonidae > Oncorhynchus > Oncorhynchus keta. The sequence goes on along the minus strand of NC_068432.1, from coordinate 15,110,393 downwards.
GTATGTGTGTGCATGTTTGTGTGCCTGCATCTATGTACGCGTGTATTTGTTAATATGCATTACTGTAAGCTCATTGTCCTTAATGACCGTTGAATTAGGCAGAGCAAAAGTGATCCCAAGCCTCAGTGAAAACACTCTTTTTTTCTAGAAGCCAGCTGTTGCAATTTGTTTGCAGACCTCCTCATTCACCACATATGGCAGAGAATTTGATTCGTCCCTTTTCCTTTGACATTGAAGCATTTGACACTTTACAAAATGGCACTCGACAATTCATGTGCAATTTGTGAGTGCCCACAGGATACATAAGCAGAGAGACATATTCATTTCTGATGAATTGAAGTTGCAGTGCTGCATAAAATTATATTCTGAAAATCATGCTGTTGTAGGATGTTATACACTAGGTCCTCTCTGATGACTTATTCTGCAGTATCCCTCATGAATGAATACTATAGTATACTTAAGCAATAAGGCATGAGGAGGTGTGGCATATGGCCAATATACCACAGCTAACGGCTGTTCTTACGCCCAACTTGGAGTGCCTCGATACAGCCTTTAGCTGTGGTATATTGGCCATATAATACTACAAATCTCAGAGGTACCTTATTGCTATTATAAACTGGTTACCAATGTAATTAAAGCAGTAAAAATACATGTTTTGTCATACCTGTGGTATACCACGGCTGTCAGCAAATCAGCATTCAGTGCTCGAACCACCAAGTTTATGATATGGTATAAATACTACAGAATGAATTTTAACCCCTAGGTTCATCCCCTAACCTCCCTCGCTCCCTGCGCTGCATGTGCTCTGTGCATGACTCTGCTTGTGTGAGTATCCATAGTAACGCCTCTGCTTGCTGTTCTGCTCAATGACAAGACAGAGAACAGTTCGCTGTAAACACACTACTCTTCGTCTCTCTAAACTCTGCCAAAACACAAGGAATATTATTATTTTTGGTCGAATAATCTCTCCTGTGGATTCTGACAACGTTGAGGTTGAAGCACGTCTGACACCTGATATGTGCTGCGCAGCAGAGCATGAGCAAATGGCTCAGCCTTAAAATGTTAATGATCAATTTAGTGATTCCGAGCCCTAACCTTACTCTAATTATTGATGAAAAAACAGGCAAATTCCGGCCCTAACCAAATGTATAATGTCAGGGCCCATCGGGCTCGGGTCAGGTGACAGAGCTCCAATTCACTGTAGTGTTTTTGCGGACTTGCTATAGTATAAATACTTGAGTAAAAAATATATATATATATTGTACTGTTTTTTCTGACTTATAGTATACTGGAGTATTTACTATAGTGTTTTGTTTTATTATCTTTGACATAGAAGTGGGGGCTTTCTCCTTGAGGAAACACTAAAAGAGCACATTTTCCATAACCTGTAAGGGAAACGGGGATTCCTTGTCAGTTGAATGCATTCAACTGAAATATGTCTACCACATTTAACCCAACCCCTGTGAATCTATGTCATCGGAGCCCGGGGAACAGTGGGTTAACTGCCTTGCTCAGGATAGTTACTGCAGGTAGGACTGGGGGTCTGAATGGATAGGTTCAGCACTTCTGCTCTTTTCTATAATAGGGGAATGGGAAGGGTATATGCAAATTGATACTGCAGCATTACTATAGTTCAAAAACTGTAGTGTTTTTGTGGACTGTAGTGGTTTTGAGGACAATACTGTAGTATGTACGATAGTATTCTACAGTATATTACAGTTTACTACATAATTATATGGTAAGTACTGTAGTATTCTACATTAAACTGTAGTATTTGATCATGTGGGATTATCCATTGGACAGAGAACGATGAATACAGGGAACAATCTGAGAAGGGGAAAAAAAACTAATACACTGACATCAACATTAACGTCTTGTCATTAAGGTTTAAAACATGATACGATAGTTAGTAGTAGTAGGGTTGCAGAATTCTGTGAACTTTCAATAAATTCCCAGGTATTCCTGAAATACCTGGTGAAGGATTCTCGGAATGAGGAGGGAATAAGCAAGAAATCCTTAATCCTCCAACCAGGATATCTGGAAAACCAGGGAATTTATTGAAAGTTGACGTAATTTTGCAACCTTAATCATTCGCCTTCAAAAAAAGGCTTGATTCCTGGTTTGTGTGTAAATCCTTCATAATTGACGATATTCCACCTTAATCTCATGTTCTGGTTCTTATTGGAGGTATAATCATAACCACTTATCAAAACCAAACAAAAACCACATCTTACACATTAGTGTCTCCAAGGAGTGTTTGGCTTTCTAATGGTGTTGGTGTTGTAATCAGGAAGTCTTAAAGGTCCAGTGCAGCCGTTTTTTTCTCAATTTCAAATAATTTCATGCTAACAATTAAGTACCTTACTGTAATTGTTTTCAATCAAAATTGTCAGAACGAAACGAAAAAAGCTTCTTAGCAAAGAGCAATTTCTCAAGCCAGAATTTAGCTAGAACTGTCTGGGAGAGGTCTGAGTGGGGAGGGGAAAACTGAAAACTAGATGGTATTGGCTGAGTGATTTGGAACTTTCTTTCTTATTGGTCTATTAACTAATGTACTGCCTGGTGATGTCACCAAGCCAGCCAAAACTCCATCCCACCAAAATATGCTGAAAATTCAGGCGGTCTTTTCAAACAGCTCTTACACTAAAAGGGCATTATCATCATTTTCACTATTTCACAGTATTAGTCCAACCTTGTATTTTATGAATAATTTATATAAAAAACAAAGGAAAATCTCAATTTTGACTGCGCTGGGAATTTAATAGGATTACCATGTAACAATTATACTGTGGTAAATACTGAGAATCCTGTCCCAGTTTAAAAATTCCCTCTAATGATTTTGAACTATGCTGGGAGGATATAAGAATGCCCCATTAATTCTCAAAATGTCACGCCCTGACCATAGAGAGCTTTTATTCTCTATGTTGGTTAGGTCGGGGTGTGATTTAAGGGTGGGTTATCTAGGTGAATTATATTTCTATATTGGCCTAGTATGGTTCCCAATCAGAGCCAGCTGTTTATCGTTGTCTCTGATTGGGGATTATATTTAGGTAGCCATTTTCCCATTGTGCTTTGTGGGATCTTGTCTAGGTATAGTTACCTGTGAGCACTACTCTGAGCGTCACGTTTCGGTTGTTCGCTTTATTGTTTTGTTATTTGAGTTTTCTCTTCCTAATAAAAAGGATGGAAACATACCACGCTGCATTTTGGTCCACTCCTTATGACGATCGTGACACAAAATGAGATTCACATATTACTTGAAGTAACTTCTATGCCATTGTCCCGTGTAAAATTGAATGCCTTTGAAACCAAACACCTGGTGCTCCACTTTCCTCTGTGTGCATCTGCCACATAGTATTATCTATTTTTACAGTCATCACCTGCAGTGAAAAACAGGACCCAATAAAAGTCAGTGTGAAGTACAGTCATAACCATTGTCTAAAACTATTTTCAATGTCTGTAATAGAAGGTTTTAAACGCTCCCATGACTTGTTTGGAGTGGGTGTGTGTCTAATCTACCAAGCTTATCTGGAATCAGTAACACTTTATGTGACACATCCACCATATGATCCAAAAGCTGTTATTATGATTGCATACTGTGACAACCTCACCCAGTTGTGACGCCTTCTGTTTATTTCTTCAAGTAAACTTGTTCATGGTTTTCGGCAGAGCTGACATCAGGGCGGGTATGAAGTCAATAATCAAAGTATATAGTGTCCATATTAGGACAGTCACACATCCAACTCCAAGTGTCTCTTGACACCAATTCCAAGTGACTCTAACACAACTTCCATTGATGCGTGTCCTAATACCAAACACCTAATACCTTTTACCTAACCTAATACCTATTTTCTTCTCCAATGGAATCAGAATATGTGTTCCCCTCCTTCAGCACCATTAGCTTGCCATTGGAATGTTTTATTTTCTTACCTTAATTTAACTACGCAAGTCAGTTAAGAACAAATTCTTATTCACAATAACGGCCTACCCCAGCCAAACCCTCCCCTAACCCGGACGACGCTGGGCCAATAGTGCGCCACCCTATGGGAAGGGCCAGTGAAAGCTGCCTTAGACAGAGCTTTTTTCAATAATGGTAGAAAACAGTGGCTTTGTGGCAGACTATATCCCATACATTTATATCTGCTTGGCCGTGCCTCAAAAAAGGCCAAGGGGATTGGAAAAGACATTCCACACTCAATATCCAAAGCATCTGCTTGGCAATGCCTCTAAAACGTAGTGATTTTTATCTTGAAGAAACCAGATAACTCAATTGCCTATAAAGCCTAATGACTGCCATTTAGTGGTAGCTGTTCACTATAGTAGAATGGTGCAACACTGTAAACCCCAATGTGCTGTCATTACAAAAAACCTTTGGGGAAACCCGTTGCACTTAATATATCTGCGTGTACACTCACAAAGTGATTTTGTAGTCGTTACTCAAACCAATAGAGACACTGTGAACTTATAGGGGGTCCAGATTTGAGTTGTATCAGCGTGAACATTTTGTGTAACACCCCAACTAAGCCACACCTCCAATAAAATGTCCCAGTGTGTCTGGCCTTTTCAAGTGAATTATAGAGTTACCACCCATGACTGTATTGGTAAGTGACAGAGACATGATTATTAAATTCTTAGATTTTTCAGTCAAATCAAATAAAATTTGTCACATGCACCAAATACAACCTTACAGTGAAATGCTTACTTACAAGCCCTTAACCGAGAATGCTTTAAGAATTTTTTAGAAAAATAAGTGTTAAGTAAAAAAAATATATATATATAGATTTTTAATAATAGTAACAAATAATTTAACAGCAGCAGTAAAATAACAATAGCGAGGCTATATACAGGGGGTAGTGGAACAGAGTCAATGGGCGGTTGCACTGTTTAGTTGAGGTAATTGAGGTAATGTGTACATGTAGGTAGAGTTAAAGTGACTATGCATAGATAATAAACAGAGAGTAGCAGCAGTGTAAAGACGGGTCTGGGTAGCCTGTCATTAGCTGTTCAGGAGTGGCTTAGGGGTAGAACCTGTTAAGAAGCCTTTTGGACCTAGACTTGGTGCTCCGGTACTGCTTGCCGTGCAGTAGCAGAGAGAACAGTCTATAACTAGGGTGGCTGGAGTCTTTGACAATTTTTCAGGCATTCTTCTTACACAGCATGGTATAGAGGTCCTGGATGGCAAGAAGCTTGGCCCCAGTGATGTACTTGGCCATACGCACTACCTTATGTAGTGCCAAGCGGTCAAAGGCAGAGCAGTTGCCATACCAGGCAGTGATGCAACCAGGATGTTCTCAATGGTGCAGCTGTAGAACCTTTTTAGGATATGAGGACCCATGCCAAATCTTTTCAGTCTCCTGAAGAGAAATAGGTTTTGTTGTGCCTTCTTCACGACTGTCTCGGTGTGCGTGGACCATGTTAGTTTGTTGGTGATGTAGACACCAAGGAACTTGAAGCTCTCAATCTCCTCCACTACAGACCCGTCGATGAGAATGTGGGGCGTGCTCGGTCCTCCTTTTCCTGTAGTCCACAATTCATCTCCTTTGTCTTAATCACGTTGAGGGAGAGGTTTTTGTCCTGGCACCACATGGTCAGGTCTCTGACCTCCTCCCTATATGCTATCTCGTTGGTGTCGGTGATTGTGTCATCGGCAAACTACATGATTGTGTTGGAGTCGTGCCTGGCTGTGCAGTCATAAGGGAACAGGGAGTACCGGAGGGGACTGAGCACGCACCCCTGAGGCGCCCCCGTGTTGAGGATCAGCATGGCAGATGTGTTGTTACCTACCCTTACCACCTGGGGGTGGCTCATCAGGAAGTCCAGGATCCAGTTGCAGAGGGAGGTGTTTATTCCCAGGGTCCTTAGCTTAGTGGGTCCTTAGCTTTTAGTGCACTATGGTGTTGAACGCTGAGCTGTAGTCAATGAATAGCATTCTCATAGAGGTGTTCCTTTTGTCCAGGTGTGAAAGGGCAGTGTGGAGTGCAATAGAGATTGCATCATCTGTGGATCTGTTTGGGCAGTATGCAAATTGGAGTGGTTTTCTGGGATAATTGTGTTGATGTGAGCCATGACTAGCCTTTCAAAGCACTTCATGGCTACAGACGTAAGTGCTATGAGTGGGTAGTCATTTAGGCAGGTTACCTTTGTGTTCTTGGGCACAGGGACTATGGTGGTCTGCTTGAAACATGTTGGTATTACAGACTCAGACAGGGAGAGGTTGAAAATTTCAGTGAAGACACTTGCCAGTTGGTCAGTGCATGCTCGGAGTACACGCCCTGGTAATCCGTCGCGCCCTGGGGCTTTGTGAATGTTCACATTGGCTGCAGAGAGTGTGATCACACAGTCATCCGGAACAGCTGATGCACTCATGAATGTTTCAGTGTTAGTGGCCTAGAAGCTAGGATTGAAGTAATTTAGTTCATCCGGTAGGCTCGTGTCACTGGGCAGTTCTCGGCTGTGTTTCCCTTTGTAGTCTGTAAATAGTTTGCAAGCCCTGCCACATCCGACGAGTGTCGGAGCCGGTGAGGTATGATCCGATATTAGTCCTGTTTTGACGCTTTGCCTGTTTGATGGTTTGTCGGAGGGTGTAGTGGGATTTCTTATAAGCTTCCGGGTTAAAGTCCCGCCCCTTAAAAGTTGCAGCTCTACCCTTTAGCTCAGTGCGGATGTTGCCTGTAATCCATGGCTTCTGGTTAGGGTATGTATGTACGGTCACTGTATGGATGACATCATCTATGCACTTTTTGATGAAGCCAGTGACTGTTCTCCTCAATGTCATCGGATGAATCCCGGAACATATTCCAGTCTGTGCTAGCAAAACAGTCCTGTGGCTTATCTGCTTCATCTGACCACTTCTCTATTGACCGAGTTACTGGTGCTTCCTGCTTTAATTTTGCTTGTAAGCATGAATCAGGAGGATAAAATGGTCTAGAGTCTTTTTTTGCACATTTAACATGCTAGTAGAGATTTAGTAAAACAAATTTAGGTTTCCCTGCGTTCAAGTCACCGGCCATTAGGAGCGCTGCCTCTGGATGAGCGTTTTCCTGTTTGCTTATGGCCGTATACAGCTCATTGAGTGCGGTTTTAGTGACAGCATCGGTCTGTGGTGGTATGTAGACAGCTTTGAAAAATACAGATGAAAACTCTCTAGGTAGATAGTGTGGTCTACAGCGTATCATTAGATACTCTACCTCAGGCGGAAAAAACCTTGAGACCTCCTTATATATTGTGCACCAGGTGTTGTTTCCCAACATACATAGACCGCTACCCCTTGTCTTATCAGAGACTTCTGTTCTATCCTGCCGATACAGTTTAAAACCCGCCAGCTGTATGTTCTTCATGTCGTCGTTCAGCCATGACTCAGTGAGACATAAGATATTACCGTTTTTAATGTCCTGTTGGCCTTCACCAAGTGAGTTCCTAGGCAAATGTTATAAATATATTAAACTCTTTATGACAATATATTGCATATCTCATAAGGCCTTATTTTGAGGCTGAGCTAAATCACGCTAACCTTCCCAAAATTCACAGATTTGAGAAAATATATCCTGGTTGAAGGATTTCCAGGAATCTTCCAACTGGGATTTCTGGAAAACCTGGAAAATGTACCCGAATGTTGCAACCCTACCTGCACATCACTATATGTTGGCTTGCAAAGTGATGTGTAATTCCTATTGGACTCCAGCCCAGGGTTAGGATATCCAATAGTTGGTATGGGAGATGGCATCCAATGGTTTAAGTGCAGTACCAGCTGCACTTTGATAAATAATATCACCATAATCAAGAACAGATTAAAAGGTTGACTGAATAATCTGCTTCCTACTGCTTAGAGAAAGGCACACTCTGTTTCTGTAGAAAAACCAATTTTAAATATTCGCTTCTTAACCATCTCTACTACGCTGAGTATATAAAACATTAGGAACACCTGCTCTTTCCATGACATTGACTGACCAGGTTAATCCAGGTGAAAGCTATGATCCCTTATTGATGTCAATTGTTGTTTCCACTTCAATCAGTGAAATCATTTTTAAGCCTTGAGACAATTGAGACATTGATTGTGTATGTGTGCCATTCAGCGGGTGAATGGACAAGGCAAAATATTTAAGTTACTTTGAATAGGGTATGGTAGTAGGTGCCAGGCGCACCGGTTTGTATCAAGAACTGTAACGCTGTTGGGTTTTTCATGCTCAACAGTTTCCCATGTGTATCAAGAATGGTCCACCACCCAAAGGATATCCAGTGAACTTGACACAACTGTGGGGTGGAGGGTGTATTTATATGCGGGAACACGTTCGATTGGAGAACCATCTAACGAGTGCACATGTAGTTCATCTGAAACCTTTTAACGAGAGTTTGAAAGTAACGTGTATTTTGTTTTGCCCGTATTAAGCACATGTTTTAAATCAGCAAAGGATTCCTACAATAGCTATACAATCTGACTAGTTTTGACATAGCCAGATCAACAGTTGGGGAAATAGCATACATAATAGTGTCATCCAGTGTGGAAAAAGTACCCAACTGTCATACTTGAGTAAAAGGAAAAGTCACCCAGTAAAATTTAGAATAGACTTAAGTATCAAAAAATAATTTAAAATTCCTTAAGCAAACCAGATGGCATAAATTTCTTGGTTTTTAAATTACCGAAAGCCCCGGGAACACTCCAACATTCAGACATAATTTACAAATGAAGCATGTGTGTTTAGTGAGTCTGCCAGATCAGAGGCAGTAGGGGTGACCAGGGATGTTCAGTTGATAAGTGTGTTAATTGGACTAATTTCCTGTCCTGCTCAGCATTCAAATTGTAATGAGTACTTTTGGGTGTCAAGGAAAATGTATGGAGTAAAAAGTACAATATTTTCTTAATAAAGGAATGTCATAAAGTAAAAGTAGTCAAACATATAAATACTAAAGTAAAATACAGATACCCCCCCAAAATACCCCAACCTAATTAGGACTTTAAAGTATTTTCACTTAAGTACTTTACACCTCTGGTATCATCCGCATATAGATGACTCTTTTTAACAGATTGACCAATGGTGTTTATATTAGTAGTGAAGAGAATAGGTCTCAAAACATGTATGTACCTCAAGAAATTCAGACTTAACCCCATCAATCACGATGGCCCCATCAATCTGAGTTCTGTCTCTAAGATAATCATGAAACAATGAACAGGTGTCAGAGCTCGGGCCTATCGAGGACAACGTATTCAGTAAAATAGCATGACAGTATGAAAAGCTTTTGACAGGCCCACAACAAGGCAGTCCATTTACTTTTAGTGTCTAAAGCATTGATAAGATCCTTAACAACTAAAGTGGTTGCTGTGATGGTGCTATGCCCAGACCTAAATCCTGATTGGTTTACATTCAACATATATTTGCAACATTGTACATTTACCAAGAATTCAAGAATCTTAGCTAGGTAAGGAAGCCTTGAAATGGGGTGACAATTATTAACATTACTACTACCCCTGCCCTTATGGGCACAATAACTGATTTCCATACATTTGGAATATTTCCTGATAACAATGTTAAATAAAAAATGTGGGTTATTGAGCCAACAATGATGGGCGCTGCACACTTAAGCAGACCGGGATCCAATTTGTCAGCCCCTGTGGATTTCATGTTGTCTATTGCTAGCAAAGTATCCAGGACTTTTCCTGTAAATAGCCTAAAATAAAAGCTTTGACTATCATTTCTCTAATCATTCAGCAATTTTTCCCTATCAGCATCCAGCCCAATATCATTGTGAATAGGCTTGGAAATTATTTCAAAGAGATAAAATTGGGATTAAATGCATCAATGATGGCATTTTCTTTCGTAATGAGTCCAGTTTTTGAAATAATTTGTTGTGACAGAGAGGAGGAAGTGGAACCCTTCTGGGATTTGACAGTTTTCCAGAATTTAGTCTGGTTCCCACGACAATCCGAAAGAGCGGTTACATAATAATCAGATTTAGCCTTTCTGATTTGTCTTACACAATGATTCCCCAGTTGCTTAAAAACGTGTCAGTCCGGGCCGAAGCCTGTGTTCCTGGCCTTGACCGAAGCATCATCTATTTTATAAAAATCTCCTGATAATTCCGGAGTAACCTTTAACCCTTCATTTTTTGAAGGGAGCATTATTATTCACAATAGTATTGGAAACATTTGCAAAAAGGCTTAAAGCTAACTCAGGTTAAGGGATAGCTGAAATACAAGCAAGGTCACTAAAACAACGATCATGTAAAAAAGTCTGTTCACTGAAGTTTTTAAAATGACACAAGGCTTAGATTTGTTTTATTCTCAAATCTGTCAAACAAACAACTGGGCTATGGTCACTTATGCCGTGGGCGAAGACAAAGGTAAAAACAAATTTCTCTGGTGTATTTGTTAAGTAAGATCAATCAAAGTTGACTTTGAAGAATCTTTAGGGTTGGGCCATGTTGGACTTAGTCACCAGCTGGGTTAGGTTTAGATCCTTACACATGTCTTTTAGATTGTCTGAAGTATGCATTTCCCAATCATAATTTAGATCACCCATTCAAATGATGTTTGATTTAATAAAAGAAGACAACAAACTAGTTAACTCCTCGAATGTTTATTGTAATTTTATTTTATTTCACCTTTATTTAACCAGGTAGGCTAGTTGAGAACAAGTTCTCATTTGCAACTGCGACCTGGCCAAGATAAAGCATAGCAGTGTGAACAAACAACACAGAGTTACACATGGAGTAAACCATTAACAAGTCAATAACACAGTAGAAAAAAAAGAGTGACCCCTGTAACAGTTATGGATACATTTTTCTCCAGACAAAGCCTTAAAGATATTAGCTCCAATTTTTGGGCAAGGGAAATGGATTTCAGTAAGGAGACTGAGAAATTGTGTTTTATAAGAATGGCCATTCAACCACCTCTAAGTAAGTAAGCTAAGCTAAGTAAGCTAAGTAAGTCATCAACACAAGTCCTTTACAATGTTTTTAAGTCACATGGAATCTCCATCTCAAACATGCTACGTTCAATAGGCGGTTGCAGGCCCTGTCTGATGGTTGATATCGTCGGTATGGCTATAAGATTGCATAGAACTGCACCATTTGGTCTGTCCTTATTAGTAATAGAGTAACGAGTAGAAATTACTTTTCCAAGGTTAGCACCATAGGGCCTGAGGCAGTAGGCGATGTCAATATGGGGAAATATCAGAGTAACCAATAATGGAATCTCATAAACTGAATTACATGGACTTTGGTTGCTATCATGCTGCAGACCAAGCCCTATACTTGATTTGAAAACCGAAGGGTATTCAAGTTTATGGAATTCACATTTGAACTAAAAGCACTGGGTGAGCAGACCACAGTGGGCTTCTCTTTTTAGCCAACAATAGCAGATCTAAGAGTGGAGTTCAAACGAATGGGTACAAGATTACAACTGACAACACTCTTGGCAGTATAGACAACAGTACTCTGATAACACTTAGAATGGATGGGATGTATTACCTAAGCAGGGGTTGGTCTGCCACTGAGTCAATATCTTGAAATGTGATGAGCGTGTCCAGGCTCCTAGATGGTATGGGTGGAGTCCATCATCTCTGTAGAGCATCTTTTGTTTCCAAAAAGTTTTGAAATTGTCCAAAAAAAGTTATGCCAACAGAGTGGTAGTCTTTTTTTTAAAACACACACATTCTGAATTACTATCAATGGAATTTCTTCACTCTGCTGTTGGATATGTGGTGAATTATTTTTTTTTAATTGGGGGAAAGTACAGTCTTTTGTCTTAAACACCCTTCAGTTCAGTGCACTCCACTTGTACGAATCACGGATATGAGCACCATCCTCCCATAGTGGTCAAACAATACTAACAATGTAGTTCAATCAAATGGTCCATGATGGATGTGATACTTGTAAGGGAAGTGAACTGTACAGACAAAACTACAGTACATGTGGCTCCTGTCGGTAAACCAGCACAGATTGTTTTGAGGTAGGGCCTACGGATGGCTGAAATCCATCTCTACATCCCGGTCGGTCCGCGGAGTGGCCTGTGCAATAATGTGGGGTGTAAATCCATTAAGGCTTCCCTTTATCTAGTTACATGTCAATGTTTTAATCCACCACCGGTCATCTTCCCAGCACTAAGAAAAACTGAAGGTTTGAACAACTGGTTGGGTTGTGGGTGTCTTTCAGAAGGCACTTGCTGAGAAAGATTAGAAGTGACTTAGGCGAGAAAGGACATGACATTTAAGATGAAACCTAAATCTGATACAATATTGCCCAGGGTGTGTTGTATTATAAAACCTTGTTACTCTGCAAGCTTTTATAAGTCCTAAGTTCTGTTTAGGACTCAACGGGTAGCCTTGTATTTCTCCTCTGCCATCGGTTCTCCTAAAGCATTTTAGCCCACTGCAGTAAAATTATGGTAATGTATTTATTATTTTATTTCTTTAATTTGGTTATAGCAATTGCTTTTTTTGGATAAAGAAGTGAAACATTGCACAATAACAGCTTGTGTTGGTATAATTACTGTACCAGGTGAATGGTTGACTTTAAAGTTTGCTGCATAGGTCATATTCATTTATTCTTCAAAAATGGTTAGGGTGAAGATACAGTACTACATGGTGCAAAGCAGTAGTAACCCTCACCCACTACCAATACATGTTTTGCTAAAAAAAAACACCCAGTGGCCTTTAATAATGAATACAAATTATCTCCATACAAACTTGAGTGTTACTGATGAAAAAATGACAACAATGAAGTAAAATGTGGAGACATGAAGTTTGAAAACTGAATATTTGGAGAAGAAAACAAACTTTCTCCTTCATGAATCTCCCAGATTGCACTGCAGTGATAAAGCTGTACCTGTGGTGCAGCTTGCAGATGCCTCTTCCTAAAACACAGAAGGCAAGGTGGCATAATCAACAGACCTCTAGGAAACTTCTCAACTGGGCGCAGATGCAGACACATCTGTGTTTTTAACGGCAGTGATTAATAATGCATCACTCCTTGGAGGATCTCCAGGCCTCCTACAAGATGTCTTCTCTGTCTGTATGTTGATACAAAGGCTGTCTGTCTCCATCTCAGTTCAGATACAGCTAGTAGGGCTTGTTTTGTTGAGCGATTATGTGCAGTGATGGTGAAACTTTACTGAACAACATATTTTCACCACAATATTAACACCCACTCTGTTCAAATAATGTATTAAACTAACACTATTGGTAGTGTTATGAACCACAGAACCATTCATAATGCATCATGGCTCAATAATATAAGTAGTGGATACATGCCAATGTTCTGTACTTTACCTCCGCCTCGTCCCTTTGCAGGGTTCATTTTTCCCAGGTAATGTACAGAACGGAGGCGTTTATCCCGCTTATACCACAGTTGTCGATAAGAAAACAATATGAAACACGCATTTACTGGTAGAACTACTTTTTTTCGTTGACATTTTCATTTTCATAAGCAAATTCATACTTTTGGTTGCTAGAGACGTGACCCAGTCATTCATTCAATTAGTTTGATATTTATGGTGCGACCCTTTCGTTCGTTCTTTATGTTCCATGGCAACGTTCTTATTCCTAGCTACGGCTACACAGTCACGACCTCTGCAGCCAGAATAACAGCAAAGTAGCTGTTTTCTATTGACATTCATTTGGAGACATCCATAACAATGAGCTGATAATCAGGGTGGCAGGTAGCATAGTGGTTAGAGCGTTGGTGCCAAGAAGATCGAACATCCAAGCTGACAAGGTAAAAATCTGTAATTTTGCCCCTGAGCAAGGCAGTTAACCCACTGTTCCTATGCGATTATTGTAAATAAGAATTTGTTCTTAACTGACTTGCCTGGTTAAATAAAAAATGAATGCCTGATTTTGCCTGGCATAGCTAGGAAAGTTTGCCTTTTCGTTAGGACACTCGACACTGTTCATTGCGAGGATATCTCATTGCATATCAAACACTAAGCTAGAAGCTAGCTAAATAGTTTGTTGCTAATATAACAACCAAATTGAAAAATATCAGTTACTGAAAACAGCTGGTCAAAATAGAAACATGGGAGGATTTGACAGCATAGCGCCACTTGCGTCATGCCTGCAACAGTAGGGACCAGAGAAATCCATGTTCATCACTCACCTCATTAGGTCATCAGATGCTCAAAAAAAACATTTATCTGCAAAAAAAAATCAATTCTAGTTAGTTAGCTAGGTTTTTTCCTAGTTGGACCTGCGTTTACAATGTATACAATTTCGGGTTGTGTGGTTGTTGGTTTAGCTTTCTGTAACTTTGTAGCAAATACGGTCTGCGTGTGTAGGCGCTTATTGAGTCATGATTGCATGGTGTCCCGACATCTTTTCAACTGTCAACTGGTTTTAATGTCTTTTCTAGAATACCCTTCTAGCCAATCAGAAATGAGTGTTTGATAACGCTGTGGTATAACCTGTATTAATATATAAAATTCCTGTGTATTTCGAATGCATTGTACCCAGGCGGTATATTACATAGTGGGTTATTGGATGGTAGGTATTGTAGACATTCATACAACAGTTCCTTTGAACTGCTATAAATGCTTTTCCACACTTGTAATCCATAAAGCCAACATGACCAACAATATCAAGACTATTACCATATTAATGTTATTGAACCACTGTTATAGTCGTTTCGCCCATAACTTAGTGACTTCTGTGGTAGTTTGCCCATGATCAAACGTCCCTGTCCTCATTTTATGAAATCATGTTCATAAAATATTCCAATTCCTCTCACAGTATTTTCCCATTTTTACTCATATTTTCACTTACTCCTGCATCTGGGGTAGTAAGATGTGGAAAAGCACATATTGATTGGTCATTGTTTTCCACAAAGGTCATGCATTTCAAATAAATGAGGCAGGGACAGTCATCGGCATGTCTCCAATGAAATTATGACATTCAGGCAGGGGGTTACTCATGTGGGCCTCAAGTGGAACAAACAGTGTGATCAATGTGTTCCAGATTGAACCCAATCATCAGAGGACTGAGGAGCCGAGGAGAAATTACTCTGGCCATCTGAGGCTGCAAGGGAAGGGGGGTGGACAATCTGGGGCCTGTAGTCATTATGACCCAGAGCTACCGCTGCTGTGGTTCAATGTTAATCATACTGTCATACTGTTCACTGTTTCAGCCAGCATACTGGTAAGGCAATATTCATATGATTTAAATGTTTAAGTGATGAAGTGTTTTTAAGTGTTAAAGTTATTGTTTCTTCCTTTTTGGATGGGACTGGATGTGGATTTACAGACTGCGTGAATCAGGCCTTCCATGTCGAATTGCTGCAAAGAAACCAATACTAAAGGACACCAATAAGAAGAAGAGCCTTGCTGATTTTTGGTTCCAACCGCCGTGTCTTTGTGAGACGCAACGAAGGTGAACGGATTATCTCCACATGTGTGGTTCCCATCGTGAAGCAGGGAGGAGGAGATGTGATGGTGTTTTCTGTCGACACTGACTGTGATTTATTTAGAATTCAAGGCACACTTAACCAGCATGGCTACCACAGATTTTGCAGTGATGCGCCATCCCATCTGGTTTGCACTTAGTGGGACTATCATTTGTTTTTCAACCAGACAATGACCCAGCACACCTCCAGGCTGTGTAAGGGCTATTTGAACAAGGAGGATAATGGATAATGGAGTGTTGCAATCAAATAACCTGACCTCCACCATCACCCGACCTCAAACTAATTGAGATGGTTTGGGATGAGTTGGACTGCAGAGTGAAGGAAAATGCAGCCAACAAGTGCTCAGCATATGTGGGAACTCCTTCAAGACTGTTGCAAAATAATTCCAGGTGAAGCTGATTGAGAGAAGGCCAAGAGTGTGCAAATCTGTTAGAAAGGCAAACGCTGGCTACTTTAAAGTAGAATCTATTTAAAATATTTTAAATATATTTTGATTTGTTTAACACTTTCTGACATATGATGGCATATGATTCCAAAAAAAAGGGACCTGCCAAAATTGTTGCAACCATTATTACTCGCTAACCTCTCTTTCGTATCGTCTGAGATTCCCAAAAATTGGAAAGCTGCCACGGTCATCCGCCTCTTCAAAGGGGGAGACACTCTAGACCCAAACTGTTATAGACCTATAACTATCCTACGCTGCCTTTCTAAGGTCTTCAAAAGCCAAGTTATTAACAAACAGATTACCGACCATTTCGAATCCCACCGTACCTTCTCCGCTATGCAATCTGGTTTCAGAGCTGGTCATGGGTGCACCTCAGCCACGCTCAAGGTCCTAACGATATCATAACCGCCATCGATAAGAGACATTACTGTGCAGCCGTATTCATCGACCTGGCCAAGGCCTTCGACTCTGTCAATCACCACCTTCTTATCAGCAGACTCAACAGCCTTGGTTTCTCAAATGATTGCCTCGCCTGGTTCACCAACTACTTCTCTGATAGAGTTCAGTGTGTTAAATCGGAGGGCCTGTTGTCCAGACATCTGGCAGTCTCTATGGGGGTGCCACAGGGTTCAATTCTCGGGCCGACTCTCTAATCTGTATACATCAATGATGTCGCTCTTGCAGCTGGGGATTCTCTGATCCACCTCTATGCAGACGACACCATTCTGTATACCTCTGGCCCTTCTTTGGACACCGTGTTAACTAACCTCCTGACGAGCTTCAATGCCATACAGCTCTCCTTCCATGGCCTCCAACTGCTCTTAAATGCAAGTAAAAGTAAATGCATGCTCTTCAACAGATCGCTGCCCTCAACTGCCCGCCCGTCCAGCATCACTACTCTGGACGGTTCTGACTTAGAATATGTGGACAACTACAAATACCTAGGTGTCTGGTTAGACTGTAAACTCTCCTTCCAGACTCACATTAAGCATCTCCAATCCAAAATTAAATCTAGAATCAGCTTCCTATTTCGCAACAAAGCATCCTTCACTAATGCTGCCAAACATACCCTCGTAAAACTGACCATCCTACCGATCCTCCACTTCTGCGATGTCTTTACAAAATAGCCTCCAACACTACTCAACAAATTGGATGCAGTCTATCACAGTGCCATCCGTTTTGTCACCAAAGCCCCATTTACTACCCACCACTGTGACCTGTACGCTCGTTGGCTGGCCCTCGCTTCATACTTGTCGCCAAAACCACTGGCTCCAGGTCATCCGACCTGCTAGGTAAAGCCCCGCCTTATCTCAGGTCACTGGTCACCATAGTAGCACCCACCCGTAGCACGCGCTCCAGCAGGTATATCTCACTGGTCACCCCCAGTGAAAAAAAAATAAAAAATCAATTCCTTTGCACCCCAGTATCTCTACTTGCACATTAATTGTCTGCACATCTACCATTCCAGTGTTTAATTGCTATATTGTAATTACTCTGCCACCATGGCCTATTTATTGCCTTACCTCCCTTATCCTATCTCATTTGCACACACTGTGTATAGACTTTTTCTACTGTATTATTGACTGTATGTGTTATTTCATTGTGTTGATGTCTATACTCCTATTCTACAATATAGAAAATAGTAAAAATAAAGAAAAACACTTGAATAAGTAGGTGTGTCCAAACTTTTGACTGGTACTATATATATATATATATATATATCGTTTTGGTCACTTAGAAATGTCCTTGTTTTTGAAAGAAAAGCACATTTTTCTCCATTAAATAACATCGAATTGGTCAGAAATACAGTGTAGACATTGTTAATGTTGTAAATGACTATTTTAGCTGGAAACAGCTGGCTTTTAATGGAATATCTACAAAGGCGTACAGAAGCCCATTATCAGCAGCCATCAATCCTCTGTTCCAATGGCATGTTGTGTAAGGTAATGCAAGTTTATAATTTTAAAAGGCTACTTGATCATTAGAAAACCCTTTTGCAATTATGTTACCACAGCTGAAAACTGTTGTGCTTGTTAAAGAAGCAATAAAACAGGCCTTTTTTTGACTAGTTGAGTATCTGGAGCATCAGCATTTGTGGGTTCGATTACAGGCTCAAAATGGCCAGAAACAAAGACCTTGTACTGTGTTGTACGAGATCTTCAGTTTCTTGGCAATTTCTCGCATGGAATAGCCTCCATTTCTCAGAGCAAGAACAGACTGACTCGTTTCAGAAGAAAGTTCTTTGTTTCTAGCTATTTTGCCAAAACTATAGTTTGTTAACTAGACATTTGTGGAGTGGTTGAAAAACACGTTTTAATGACTCCATGTAAACCTCCGACTTCAACTGTGTATATACCATATATAGCAATAGGATGAACTTGACTAGAATACAGTACATACATATGACATGAGTAAAACAGTATGTAAATATTATTAAAGTGACCAGTGTTCCATAACTATGTACATAGGGAAGCAGCCTGTTAATGGTAGAGTAACCGGACGGTAGTCAGCTAGTGACAGTGACTAAGTTCAGGGTAGGGTACTGGGTGGAAGATGGCTAGAGATTGCTATTAACAGTCTGATGACCTTTAGATAGAAGCTGTTTTTGAGTCTCTCGGTCCCAGCTTTAATTCAACTGAGTTTGTTCACCGGTGGTTTTTACTGCCATACGGATGTTTATTGAAATTTGACATTTACTGTTATATTAGAAGTCCTCTGTGGTCACTCATGAATATGGTAATTCTCATTGGTCATTAAGTTGCATCATGCCAGGCCGTTATTGATTCTCAGGTACAGTTGATAATTAAAATGGTATAGTGATGATGTTTGTGAACTTAAATCTGCTCTCTAACTCATGTCTTCAAGAGGAAGGAAGGGGCTTTTTATTCTTTGTACATAGCAGGAGCTATCAGGAATTCGAAAAAGCTCTCTTTTTTTTCCTGCTCTGCAAAGTTGCAAGACAGTATCGTAATGTTTTCTGGGGTATTCCAGGACTTTCCACATTCTGACTACTTTTCTTTCTCCTTGTGTTATTTATCAAACCTTAAAACAACCTACTTAGCTGCAAAGTGACAAACGTTTTTCACATGACTATGCTGCTATCTCCACGTAATTAGGGCATTGTGGAAATAAAAGTGTGAAAATATTTTCAATTGTGTTTTTTTGTGCTCTGCCGAGAAAGCAATATTTGCATTAAATCAAATTGAAACTGTCTCCATTCTGTCAATGTCTTCAAAGCCAAGAAAGTGGCTGCAAATTGATTTTTATTTTATTTATTTTTTGCTCAGGGAGGATGTGGGTCAAAAGCAAGTGTGAGACCAAGCAGATGTACTTTTTAAACTAGATGCGTCCAAACGAACAGACAATATTTGTTTATCTCTCGTTCTCCTCCCTATGCCTGCGAGGAGGTTGTTTTTGGGGGTTAGTATGCGTATATCGGGAGATGGAAACTTTAGGGACATACTTTTCTTCAGAGAAGGTTTAAGACATTAAGTAGGACAGATTTTTCTGTCTTTATTGTTGTTATTGTCTAATTAACAAATACATCACCTTGGGGTTAGATTTCACTGAATCAATGGTTTACTCTAAGCTCTTTATGCTTCCAAATTTCTCCCCTTCAGGAGACATTCTGTTAAATATTGGCTTAAGGAGACCAGCCATAAAAAGCAATTGCATTATTATTATTTTTTTTTCAGTGTAGATGTTTTGCATAAGACTACTGAGGCAGTTCCTTTGTTGTGCCTCAATGCCTGTATTCTTATACTTGCCTCTGGCAAGTATGTTTGTTATGGAAATCCATATTAGCATTGGTTCTGGGTTTAGTCTGTGAACATCGGAATATTCACCGAGTTAAATGTTTTCAAAACATTGAACCATAAGTAATATGCTGTCTATAGTTTGCTCTAGTATTAATACCAACCATAACATGAAATTGAATATTGCCTAATGATAAAGGCTAAATATGTATACTGTAACAGCAAATATTCACAAATAAATTCCTTTCTTGTAAAATTAAGTTTCAAATGTAGATTTGTCAAGTTGTTCCTATCCAATACTCCCCCAATACCTAGAGAGTCCAGGGAAGTCTGTGTGTCAGGACTGTGTCATATGGGTTGTAGAGATCAATGCTGGGCTGTCAACAGACAATGATTAATCTTCCAGGGCATGACCAAGGGCACTGCCACTGTGAAATGTGTAGTGTCTGACCATCCACTACACTTTCCTGCTCAGAATGTGATTAGCAGTGTGATTAGCAGCGATAATTAGGCCTATATCATACAAGAACAAAAATACATAGGATACAGGAACAGTTGAAGCACTACAGTTGAAGATGTGGGGCGCAGTATGAAGGAGTCCTCACCTCCTTGAAGTAATTACAGATCTGCCAAGGTTTGATTGGTAATAGGATGGAAGCATTGTCTTCACTTATCCACTAACATACAGATTAGTAATTACTTCAAGAAATGGAGGGATAGATTAAAAAACATATTGGATTCAATTCAAAACCCTTTTATTAAAAAGTTTCTGTTTTTGAGGAATAAGATGAAATATAAAATAGAGGTTTGAACACGTGTCACGTCCTCTTAGGTTTTCCAGTTTCAATCTTTATCCAACCTGGTCAAGTGATGAAAAGGACAGATATTCCTGTCGATGTTGATTTTACACCCTTGATATGTCTGGGAATTTCAGTTTTACAGTGGCAACAATGTCCTGTGTTTCTAGATACACTGAAAAAGTATAGGTTCTTAAATGGTTCTTCTTCAGCTATTAAGGTTCCTTGGAGAACATTTTCCCAAGAAAGAACCTTTGAGTTAAGAGTTGGGTTCTTGTCATGCCATCTACGGTTTTTCAGAATTCTAAAAGGTACTTGAAATGTATGGAAGCCTGCAGATGTGTCCCTTTCATAGCACACAGCAAATTGGCCAGTGTAAACTAGTGTTGATTTCTCAGTGTAACATTTCTAGTGTTGATTCAAAAGTTACATTAACACTGTAACTAGTTAAATTAACGCTTAGTGGTGTAAAATAACCCCAGTGCTGAATAACCAGAGTTTAACTAAAACCCCGCCTATCATAATCATGTTTCCCAGCAGTAGTTTTTCCCAAAAATATCAATGTTTTTGTATGTAAATTGATTGATTAATTAATCTTATACTACTGAAACATAAATAACATACATTTTTCTAAACTATTCCAATCTGTTACTTGAACATATTGCACCCTTTACTGAAATGGTTATTCCAGTTTAGATCTTTAAGGTAGTCTTCTGTCTTCGTCTTCCCAAACAGTCATTTTGAATTCAGGTGAATCAAATTGGATTCTAATAGAAATTACACATCACTTTACAAGTCAGCATAATGTGACGTGAAAGGCTGATGTGGCCTGTATCCTGAGTTTCAGGCCATTGTATTTATAAGGCTCAGGGCCAGACCCAGATGCAGACACGGGAGGCAGATGGTTTGAGTGTTTGATATTTATTAGTTCCAAACGAGGTAGACAAGAGAATAGTCGTCGACAGGCTAAAGGTCAAAACCAGATCAAAGTCCAGGAGGTAAGGCGTGGCAGGCAGGCAGGCTCGAGGTCAGGGCAAGCAGACTGGTCAGACAGCCGGGCACAGAGTCTAGAAAACAGGTAAGGGTCAAAACCGTGAGGAAAGCGAGAATAGCAAAATCAAGGGAAAAACATGCTGGTTGAATTGAAACAGACAAGACAAACTGGCACAGAGAGACAGGAATCACAGGGATAAATACACTGGGGAAAATAAGACAATCACACGGACAGGTGAAACAGATCAGGGCGACAGTAACAGGGTAAAACTAGGCCCTCAAAAGAAGGCCGCATGAATTAGTGATGAGTCGTTCGTGAACAAGTCGGCCCTAAGAGAACCAAAGATGCAAACCAATGACCCAAAAGACGTGTGAGCGAGGGCCGAGCCAACTCACTCACAGTCACACACTTAGCAGCCGAGGAGAGAGAGGAAGGACAGCTGTGAAAACAGCAGCTGGAAAATGAGAAAGCACAGTAGCATCTGGATGCATTTTAATAATGTAGACAATGTTAGAGCACAGTGTAGAATTTGCCAAAACAAAATCTCATATAAAGCCGGTTCTACGCATAACCTACACCGGCATATGCGAACTGTGAAGCTAGCTGTAGCGGAGCTTTGAGAGACTAGCGGGCCTGCTAGTGATAGTGGTGGAGTTGGCACACCACACGTGGGGATGTATCCACTCAGTCAAGTAGGCCTACTCCGCGACCCATAATCTTCTATGGACCAGTTTATACCAAAGTCTATATCAAAACAAGGCCAAATTGGTATTGCATTGGCTAAAATGATTGCCACCGATTTCCAGCCATTTTCGATCGTGGAGGACAGAAATTATAGAAATTATAGCAATAGTCTAAATCCAATGTACACAATTCCAAACAGGAAAATCCTTTTTAAAAAATCACTTATTTCACAACTGTACGAGAGCACACAGGCTTCAGTGCGGGAAAGAGTCCAAAAAGCTACTGCAGTTTGCCTTACCACTGACTGCTAGACATCAAGGGTAACCACTTCTCACTTCATGCCGGTTACATGTCACTTCATTGAAGATTGTTCAATGTCTAGCTATCCTCTGGACTGCTTTGAGTTCAGCGACAGACACACCTCAGAGAACTTGGCAGAGGAACTGTTGAGAGTGGCTAGAGAATGGCACGTAGATGGAAAAGTGATTTGTTGTGTTAGCGACAATGCAGCTATTATAACCAAAGCCATTCATATTTTAAAATGGACCCATCATCCATGTCTTGCCCACACAATCAACCTGATTGTAAGAGATGCTCTGAAGGTGACGAAGCCCACTGTGGACAAAGTGAAAGCAGTTATGAAATACTTCCACAGGAGCACAGAAAGTGCTGAAAAACTAAAGTCTACACAATGCCAGATGGAGATGCCTGAACTGAGGCCAAAACAAGACTGCACTACAAGGTGGAATTCAACATTTTATATGTTGAAGCGGTTTCTTGAGTCAAAGGATGCCATCATCTCTACCCTGGCCATTGTCAATGCATCTGTTGATGCTATGACCCAAGAGGAATGGGAGGTGGTGGAGGAGGTGTGCAGAGTCCTGGAAGCATTTGAGCAGGTCACTGTGGAGATCAGTGGAGAGAGGTACAGTAAGCAGTTATTACTACATCATTATTTAACCCAGTATTATATATGTATATGAGCAGTAGATGAGAATGTTGTATCAGTAGACAAAACATGAACATGAACCTGAACTAATAAGTTACTGTTCTCTCTTTTCAGCTATGTACCTCAAAAATGATACTCCTGTGTAAGGGTTTGCAGCGAATCACAGCCATCCACCAGAGAGAGTCAAATGTAACCACAGGACATGTGACAGAGTTGATGAACCCTATGTTCATCAATGGACAGAAAGTTTCACAGAATGGAATATAATAACGTGCTATCAGAAACCGCTGCACTTGACCCTGGGTTTAAGAAGTTAGCGTTCAGTGATGCCAGAGCGATTGATGAGGCTCTTCAATGAATAACCTCAGCAGCAGGGAGGGACAGCCCCAGCAGTCAGCTGGCTCAGGCGCCAGGGCAACAGGAAGAAGAGGGATCAGGTGGAGCAGAAGCACCAGCAGTAGTGCTACAAACGTCTGCTGTTTGGATGCTGTTTGACGAGAGAGCAACTGGGGATGCAGCACGAAGGAATCCCTCAGCAGATGCCATAATGGAGGTCCGATCCTATTTGGAGGAGCCCCTCCTGGTGGAACAACAAGACCTCTGTCTACCCACGGTTTACTAAAGTCATGACAGGGAGACTCTGCATAGTGGCCACATCCATTCCCTCTGATGGGGTCTTCTCGAAAACAGGACAAATAATTACTGAGAGAAGAAACCGCATCAGCCCCTCAAAAGTGAGGCAGCTTGCATTTCTGAATCCAAATCTCTCATAAAACCCAAATATGGTCAGCATTGCTGTGTGCTGCTGGTTATTGCAATGGCAATAAAGAAGAGAGAGAGAAAAGAGCAGTTAAATGTTTTAAGTGGGATGCTGCAGTTTTTCAAATTGTTATTTATTTTTCTTTGATATGTTGCAATATTCTATTATGCTGTTCAGATTGTATTAGTTTTGAATGGTTATATGCACTTTGTTTATATACATTAAAAAGTTATACTTCAAATGCAAATGTTTAATAGCATTCTTTTTCATAACAAACCAATGCATTTTTAAATACATTGTGGTTCAGGTAGAGTATGATTTCATTTAACACCAATCATAGTCAAACGCAAACTGTAGTTTGGGAGCCAAAAGAGCTGGCTCTTTTTGGTAAGCCCATCACTTACACAAAATATGTGTTGTCTCAAAAAATGTATTTAATGACACCATCTTCACCTAACATCTTGATGAAGGACACTAGACTGAAATTAAATGAATGCATCAACCATATCTGAATCAGTAGCAAACATGGTCATGGGTACTTGTAAAAATTAAATCGAAAGGCACCCTGGGAAATATGCAAATGAGGCTTAAAACCCTACAGCAGGGTTATTCAATTCCAGTCCTGGAGGGCCGAAACATTTCTGGTTTGGGATTTTTGTATGGTTCTTCAAAGAACCATGCCATTTATGATTCTTCAGAGACCCTAAATGGTTCACACATGGCATTGCTCTCAAGAACCTTATTTGGCTCTAACTTGCACCATTATTTTATGACTGTAGGATGGTTGTGGTGTGGTGCGCTGCGTTGGTTGACTGTGCTCGTCAGTAGCAGTGTCATTTTCATTTTGCAGTGTTCCCGCTAAGTGAAGGCTTTCTGTATGGCTTTGGCCCCTCTGACAGGTGTCCTCATCCCCCTTCATGGATGACAGGGCTTCCCAGGGCCGCCGGAGAGACAGGTGAAAAGGGAACACGCTGAGTGGCTGTCATACTTTTGTAAAAAGCCCAGGATACAGTCATTTAGGGGGGGACACATGGTCTTCTACGCTGGGGGAATTGCTGCCAGTGGAATGTTTGAATGTTTCTTTCCCATGTCAAGGCTGGCACTAAGTAGGGAAATTGTGATTAAAGCGGCGAATCCGAACGTCTGGTGCTTCGAGAGAAATTTTGTCTGTCAGCTGACTTCAGAAGTATGTCTCTTTTTTTTAGGCCTATTACTTTTTTTAAGGGATAACCACTCCAATCAGTTATTTGATTGCATCAGTGCATTTATGTACCAGGCAAATCAAATAACCCCAGTCTGAATAAATGTATCATTGAGATATTCGCTTTAAAAGGATTTAGGGCTCTATTGAATCAGTATTGCTGAAGTGTTACAGATAGCTCTAAATACATTTGATGGTAATTTCTAACGCAGAAACATTGCCTTTAAATTTCAATCACGCTGTAACGCTGAACTTCCGCAATACAGATTGAATAGAGCCACTAGTCATCTATCATCAGTTATGGATCGTGACAGCAATGATGCTTTGATCTAGAGGTCTTCATGGGACTGATTTTTTCATCCCACGGCTTTTCATACCACACCCTCTGTCTTTTATTCTGACTTCTACCCGCTCCCGCAAGATGTCCTAAAATCGACCGCAGTCCCGCGTATGTGACGCAGCTTGCTTGGCAGCCATGGTCCAAGCAATTCTGCACCCTATTGGCTAGTGGTTCCCAACCGGGGGTACTTGGTCTATCCACAGGGAATACTTGAGAAGACTCACGAGACCCTATGCATACTGGTAAAATGCACACATGTAAAATGCAATATCAAAATGCGTAAAAATAACCCATGAAACAGGTTAAATTACCAGAGATTATCACATGGCCCATTATTAGGCTATCGGTTAGTGCTGTGCTGTTATATCATGGTAGTGACTGCCATTAGTGCTGATCACTTATTAACCATTTATTCACACTACTTACTTTATTATTTTTATTTGATAACTTTATTATTTAATTACAAGTCATCATCTCACCTCTATAGAGCTGCTGCCGATGCCGTCTGACAAAATCACAATTTTAGTAGTTCTTCAAAGTGAATAAAAAAGCGATATTACCATGTAAATCTTGGTGGGACAAAAAAATAATTGCACTCTAACGGTGACAAACGGTGCCCACAAAACTGTTAGGGCCTACATAAAGCTGTCCCAACAGCAGAGTCCCAACAACAATCCCAACACCTTACCACTGCTACCTTACCACTGCTATCAGCGGAGCCCTGTCTGGCAGCAAAACAGTTAATTCAGCCTCATTTACTGCCGTTTCTGAGATGTGCAAACTATGGCATAAGGGGACGACAAGCAGATAAGAGGCCATCCGTAATTTCGATTAAGACGTTAATGAGCGAGCTAGGACAGACATAGTCAATATAACTATTTGTTCAACACTTTTGAAATGTACAGCGACAGAATTCAGACCATGGGCCGTTCTTACAGTGTGCTCCCTGTACACCAAGTCAGAACCCTTGTATAAATAAAGGGTGCATATAAGCAGACAATGAAAGCTCTTACAATATTTGATGATTACATTTCTCAAAAACAGGTTATAGGTTACATATGCACCACCAAGTCAGAACAGTAGACAAAATTAAGAAGTGATAATAGACCAAATTATTAGGGTGAAGCACATGGTCGACAAACAACTTAGTATTACTTTCGTAGCTACAGTATACATATCTCCCTGGCATAATACATCATTTATACAGCACCATACAATACATTTTTGGACTCACCTTGTTGTGCTGTGCTCACTTGAACAGGAAGGTGGCGTGGCTGTCCTTCGTGGGCAAATTTTGGGTTCAAGCTTTGTCATCAAAGTCTGACATTCTTTGGATTTATGGTGCTTTCAAGACTAGGGGAAAAAAAGTTGAATCATGATAATGTCAGTGATCTCCAGGTCGTAGCTCTAGAAAGAGGCCCAGTTCCCAATTTACAATTCTGAGTTGAATATAAGTCATAGCAAATTTTTCCAGAGTCCCAGTTGTCTTGAACTCACTAATGTCAGATTTTGCAGTTCCGAGTTAACACTTGTTTTGGGCGCGGCACAAATCATGCTTCATTGACAGCATGGCCAATGTTGAATGTTTTTTCATTTTAAACTAGGAAAAGAGACCCTTAATCTTAGACTTGGGACACACAACCACTCCACTGAATAGCAGGCTAATGATTGCTTTGCAATGCTTGCAGTGAGCCACAGATTCCTTCCAAACCGCTCATTGTTGAATTTGCGATTTCCAACTTGTTGTGTAATGTTTATGTCAAATGGCCGATGAGCACTGATAAGTTTTATCTACAATTTCTCTTCATTATTTCTTTTCATATGACAATGATTAACAAGGATTTGCCAGTAGACTGTCAACTTCATCATGATAACTGCTAGCTAGGATTTTGAAAGTATGATTTTGACATGATCAGTCCAATACAAACTACTCTAGATATAACATGATTTGATGTCATTTTATCTGTGGCCAATGACCTTGAGCCTTCTTGGATGTTTTGAGCTCTACCCTTAGATTTGGTGGTGACGTAGTGTGTGTCACCATGAGGTGGTGACGTAGTGTTTCCATGAGTGACACAACAATGAGCCAATCACTGTGCAACGTGACTGCATTTTGGAGCTGCCTTACTCAAGAAAATAAAAAGAGAGCATGTTTGTATGCAGCTTTATTAACTCAATGATATAT
Source organism: Oncorhynchus keta (assembly GCF_023373465.1). Classification (NCBI taxonomy): domain Eukaryota; kingdom Metazoa; phylum Chordata; class Actinopteri; order Salmoniformes; family Salmonidae; genus Oncorhynchus; species Oncorhynchus keta. The sequence continues at coordinate 15,082,896 of NC_068432.1, read as the reverse complement.
ACATTTTACATTGTTTGCAAACTGATATGTGATATGCCCCACCTGCCCTGAATGATGGGTTGCCACTAGGGAACTTAAATCACTTAAATCAAATGTCTCCAAACTTTCAGAGCATGAGAGCTACTTAAAAAAATATAAAAAAAATTGGTTAATCGCTCAGCACCACTATAGGTATTACTGGGCTATATCAGCCAATAGGCTGGCCATAGTTTGAAAGAGAGCCAAAGTTGGAGCGAGAACAAACACTTGCACTTTCTCGTTCTCTTGAACTACGTTTTAGGAGTGGGACGATTTGCAGGCAGAGACAATATTTATTTCCAGACAATGTAGTAGGCCTAATCTATAGCTTAATCATATTTAGGAAGTTAATTTCCTTGGAAAGATAACTACCCCATGCTTCTCCGTCCATGCATAGGCTAAAGCCCACTCGATTTAATAGAGACCATACGCACACCTGATCTTGCACGCCCAACTAGGAGAGGCGAGATATGGCTAATGAACATGAAGCAGCAAGAATGATGAGAGCTGACACTTGCACTTTCTCTTACGTTTTGCATAGCTATAGCCTACCTTTTAGGAGCGGGAAAATTTGCATGCAGAAATAAATAAATGGGTTATCAATATTTATCATTTATAAATGATGATCAAATGTTTTGCTTGCACCACGACTCATGTTGGTTGAGCGGCCTCCACCTTTTTCAATGATCAATAGTTATTTGGAGAAACTGTAGTAAACTGTACCCAAATCATTTTTTTTTCCTCCTTTGGAATGACAACTGTGCTGTGCTTCTCCGCCTATGCAATTAATTGAAACCACACACATAGTCTATAGGCACACTTGATCTTGCACGCCCAACTAGGAGAGGAGAGGTGCTGCTGAACTTGAAGCAGTGAATTATGAGAGAGTGTGAATAGTGCGACAAAGAGGAGTTTCAATACAATAGATTGACTCAATCATAACCTACAAAACAGAAAGATGTCCGTTTCCAAGTAGCCTAATGGGACTTACACATATTTTCATCCCAAAGTTGTCTGTCTGACGGCCTGCTCCAGCCATCAGCATGAAAAATGCAGACCACACCTCAATGATCTCTGTCAGGGCCCGCGCGTTTCCCGCGGGAACAGCCCTCTACTTTTATAATCTGTTCGCTTAATCTCTCACTGAGAGTAAACATCCTACTGACATGTTTTGAGAACATGACTATTATGCCTGATTCATTCTTTGGCCAAAGAAAGAACAATGTGAAAAGAAAATTATATGTGCCAGCATAGAGGTTCAGGTCAGCCCTATTGTGTGAATCAGTCATCATTTACCAAACAAAAATATAAACGCAACATGTAAAGTGTTGGTCCCATGTTTCATGAGCTGAAATAAAATATACCAGATTTGTTCCATACACACAAAAAGCCTATTTCTCTCAAATTTGGTGTATAAATGTGTTTATATCGCTGTTAGTGAGCATTTTTTCTTTGTCAAAATAATCCATCCATACAGGTGTGGCATATCAAGAAGCTCATTAAACAGCATGATCATTATATATCATTATAAATCTTGTGCTGGGAACAATAAAAGGCCACTAAAATGTGCCGTTGTTAGACAACACAATACCACATATGTGTCAAGTTTTGAGGGACCGTGCACTTGGTATGCTGACTGCAAGAATGTCCACCAGAGCTGTTTCTAGAAAATGCAATGTTAATTTCTCTACTAGAGAAACTTTTCTATCCAACGTCGTTTTAGAGAATTTAGAAGTATGTCCAACCGGCCTCACAAACCGCATACCACGTGTAACCAAGCCAGCCCAGGACCTCCATATCTGGCTTCTTCACTTGCTGGATCGTCTAAATGTGGGGCAGGTTGGGGTGCTGATGAGTATTTCTATCTGTAATAAAGCCCTTTTGTGGGGAAAAACTCATACTGATTGGCTGGGCCTTGCTCCCAAGTGGGTGGGCCTATGCCCTCCCAGGTCCCCCCATGGCTGTGCCCCTGCCCAGTCTTTTGAAATCCATAGATTAGGGCCTAATGAATTTATTTCAATTGACTGATTTCCTTGTATTAACTGTAACACGGTAAAATTGTTGCATGTTGCGTTTATATTTTTGTTCAGTATAATTAGATCATCACCATTGGAAAAGAGTAGGCCTAAATACTTGTGCCTGGCTTTTACCATCAACCTGACTTTCCCCCCTGTAGTTCAATAACAGTGTCCTGTGTTCCTTTCCTAATCACCACCCTCAGAAATCCCTCAGGAGTAGCTACATTGGAAGCTACTCTTCCCGTATGTATGGTTCCTGAGAAAAAAACAAGAATGACCAGTTGAATACACTGTCTCTCTTTGGTCCCCAATGTAATGGCTAATGGTTTGTGGTCTCTCCAGAGTACTATATCTGCCTAACCTCTCCAACATAACCTAACTCTCCTATCCTACATCAGCCTCCCACATCATTAGCGAGCCATGCTACGCTAGCTATGCTACAGTGTTTCATGCACAATCACTCTATTCTCATGTTACTAAACCAGTCGCATGCCTGATGAAGCCTGTTCGTACCGATTCCCTGTTCCCCCTTATCTTCTCCTTTCCAAACTCTGATGTGTGCCTTCCCATCCCCGCACGGAGCATTGTCACGGTTCCCTTCGAAAGGGACCGCATGAACGCCTCACTGGTAGGATCATTATTAATTATCATCAGGTACAATTAATGGGCTGATACAACACCACCCCAGGAATTTCACATCCTGTCATGCATCTCTCAGCTGTGATGTGTCCTGCTCAAATCTGTAGTTGATTGGTGGACATGTTTTTTACAAGATGAAAATGCTATTGCCACCAGTGATGTCATTGAATGTTCCTTGTTACATTTACATTACATTTAAGTCATTTAGCAGACGCTCTTATCCAGAGCGACTTACAAATTGGTGCATTCACCTTATGACATCCAGTGGAACAGCCACTTTACAATAGTGCATCTAAATCTTTTAAGGGGGGGGGGGGTGATAAGGATTACTTTATCCTATCCTAGGTATTCCTTAAAGAGGTGGGGTTTCAGGTGTCTCCGGAAGGTGGTGATTGACTCCGCTGTCCTGGCGTCGTGAGGGAGTTTGTTCCACCATTGGGGAGCCAGAGCAGCGAACAGTTTTGACTGGGCTGAGCGGGAACTGTACTTCCTCAGTGGTAGGGAGGCGAGCAGGCCAGAGGTGGATGAACGCAGTGCCCTTGTTTGGGTGTAGGGCCTGATCAGAGCCTGGAGGTACTGAGGTGCCGTTCCCCTCACAGCTCCGTTGGCAAGCACCATGGTCTTGTAGCGGATGCGAGCTTCAACTGGAAGCCAGTGGAGAGAGCGGAGGAGCGGGGTGACGTGAGAGAACTTGGGAAGGTTGAACACCAGACGGGCTGCGGCGTTCTGGATGAGTTGTAGGGGTTTAATGGCACAGGCAGGGAGCCCAGCCAACAGCGAGTTGCAGTAATCCAGACGGGAGATGACAAGTGCCTGGATTAGGACCTGCGCCGCTTCCTGTGTGAGGCAGGGTCGTACTCTGCGGATGTTGTAGAGTGACAGGCATGACAGCAGTGCCAAAGATGTGTCAATTATTTTCACCTTGATGTTTGAAAAGTTAGACTGAAGTTAAACAATACGTCTTGATAATCTTGATTATTTGATTACTCAAAAGGTTTGGTAGTTATGTGATTTGATAATGCACATGAAAAAACATTGCTGGACAACCTATTGATTATAATCAACAGCTTGTAAATTGAACACGCTGTTCAAGGAATATTCCCTAATATACCTTGGATAACATCTGTAGCTATAGCTTATGCCAGGTAAAGCAATGTACCTGAGGCATTCTTCCTCAGTGCTGACACTCTATTCTTAACTAACTGCCCACAATTCTCAAGGGCCAGCCAGCCAGTCTGGCTACAAATGTGTGTAAATCTTATCGACATTTTTTAGTTCTGGTACAAAGAATGATTTCAAACGCTCTGACCAGACATGGAAGAGAAAGAAAAGCCAGCCAGGGAATGGATCGGCTCTGGTACTAATCTTTAGCTCTGACAGGTCTCTTTGTCTCTCCGTGCCTCCGACCTCTTCGCTGTTTATGCCTTCAAGACAAAACCCCCAGACAACAACTCCAGACAGACAGAAAGACAGAGACTCAATGAAGCGGTAATCACTCCAGCCCATCTCAGGGGTGAGGAATTACATCAGAGTAATTGATTGGCAGTCAGTAATCAAAACCTCTAAGTAATTATACCCTGTCTTGGCTATGACTGCCCTAATGAAGATATATTTGTACTGTAAAGAGCTGAGGCGATTTATCTCCCAGTGCCTTGTTAAAGATCAGGATGCAGAATCAAGGGCGTTCAGGGAGGCATTTGAGGATAGGTCGGGCTGAACCGCATAACCATGGTGACCCATTTCTTATCCGCAAGCTGATTGGGGGGGATTCTGCCCCATCACAGTGAGAGGTGACAGCAAGCAAGCAAAACACTACACTGTTAGAAAAAAAGTGCTAAGTATAACCGTGTTGGGTTCTTCGGTTTGTCCCCATAAGGGAACCCTTTGGTATAGGTAGAACCCTTTGCAGTGTTCTACTTAGAACCCTCTATGTAGGGTTCTTCATAGAATCCCCTGTAAATGGTTCTACCTAGAACTGTCTATGAAGGCTTCTGCCTCTCCTAAATGTTATTCTTAGAACCCTCTATGAAGGGTTCGAAAGATAACCCTTTTATATTTGAAGGGTTCTTCCTAGAACCCTCCATTAAGGGTTCCACCAGCCGTATTAGTCTTTAAAATGAAACACTTTATGAAAAGACATGACATCCACCACGGTTCAGAAGGCCAGCATCGCAGAGTCGCCTCTTCACTGTCGCCGTTGAGACTGGTGTTTTGCGGGTACTATTTAATGAAGCTGCCAGTTGAGGACATGTGAGGTGTTTCTAAGTGACTCCAAACTTTTGAACGGTAGTGTGCATCATAAGGCCTTTCTTTGGGGGACTAGTTATACCCTAACACAGTGGTGTTAGGAAACTCCTAGTTTACAGGCGACATCAAGCCTGCATTCACTTCTTGCAAAGTGATGTGAAATTCCTATTGCTAGATTGAGGAGATCCAACAATTGGAACTTTTAACCCATTTAATCTCAAATTTGACCAAATATTACTGGAAAAGTGCGTGAAAAAGTGTGCTTTATGGTCGGTCAATTGTGACCGGTGGGATAATGTATAATAAATTAACATATTTCTCGTCTGCAGTTATCAAAGTTCTTATAAATCCCAACCCAGTTATTAGCACATTTAAAACTGTCACTAGCATTGCCTCTAGAATACCCCGTCACATTCTAGTGTGACTATTTTACACATCAAAACCCTTATACAACACGATATGAATACTGACAAAAAAAAACAACCATCAACGTATTTCAACATTGTTACTTTATTGTAACATACATCGTAACATTGTTACTTTAGTGCAACATGTATTGAAACATCAATATTGTAACTTTATTGTAACATTTGAACTTGAACCTTAGGGCAATATTCATTGTAACATTGTCATTGTGACATTTTAGTGCAACATTCACCAACAACTGTAGTCGTGTGATTCATTCCCACTGAACATAAAGGTAACATTTAGGATAGAAGTAGCCTGTAGAATATGCATTCAAGTGGAGGCCTACACTGAACCTCTATGAGATATATATATATATATATATCTCATAGAGGTAGGCTTCAGAACCAAGTGCAATATTAGTTTGTGCATCACTATTTTAAACTGTGATCAGTCAGACCTACTGTCATACAGTATGTCTTGAATCAATTGACCTACTTTTCCAAAGACATTTGTCATTTTGATGGTCTTTTTCGTCAACTTTTCTTTTCTTCCTAGAGTCCGTTGTACTGCTTCTCCTCACCCTTTATCGACTTTTCAATGTTTATTATATTGTCTTTTTCAGCCCTTTTTCATTCGCTCTTATCTCCTTTTCTACTGTCCATGGTATATCTTGAAACACTCAATGTGCAGTGGAGCTTTGCATTTCTCACATGCAGAGGTAGTACTTTTGTCACAATGACGACTTCTCTGGAACCGGTGCATCGTGTTGATTGGCCAGTGAGAAGCTTTGTCATATCATGCCTGATTTTCAACAGTAGCAGCCAGTAAAGATCTCCTTCCGTGGCTCAGTGGTTTCGTGCCAAACTTTTGCATATTTGGGCTGTATACTATGTGTTCTGGAATCACATCGGTGGCAGGCCTCTTTGATCATTTGAACACTCAATCTTTTTATTTTTGACCACCTGCAGCTTTTCACTTGGCTATTCTAGCTGACCCCATATGGCTTGTAGAGGACCTTGGCTCTTCTGGCTGACCCCCTATGGCTTGTAGAGGACCTTGGCTCTTCTGGCTGACCCCCTATGGCTTGTAGAGGCCCTTGGCTCTTCTGACTGGATCCTCTGGTGGGTAGAGGCCCTTTGCTCTTGTGGATGGGGGGGGTTGATAACGGTGTTCCTGTCATGATCTGTTTGCATAAGTTCAACATATGCATTCAACAGCCCTCCTGACAAATGGCCTGTCCATAGTCCATATCTGACCCATCACTATCACAATCACTCAGGACAGCATCTTTCTCATTTTGAGGGATAACTGCAATGTTGCATGCCCTGTCTGGGCAGTCACCTAGATCCAACATATCCAGAACATGACTCTAAGTGAAACTAAAAGAAAGAACAGAGTGGAAAGTTAGGTAGAACAAGAACTATGTATGTGTATAAGTGTGTGTATACCGAGATGCACTGTGTTATCCCACCGGTCACTATTGTTGCCGTCAACATGTTTACTCATTCTATAACCACACTGAACAAAGTTGAGTGATTGCACATGCATATATCAATACTAGACACATTAAAGATGATGTGTACCAAAAATCTTTGTCCCATCTTTATGTTAACATACTTTACTAACCTTTTGTTTGGGAGCTTTGATGCAGCCATTCTCTTTTCATGGGGCAACCAGGAAGTAAACTCTGGTCATGTGACAATTTACACTAAACATGTGACACTGCACATACTTCATTGAGACCCTTTATTATTTCAATATTTTCTGTAAATGCATTGATACATCATTCAGTAACATTTATAGAGCATTATAACTGGAAAGGTTTTTTTACAGTCACTATTGTGACCGATGGGATTAAATAGGTTAATCACCCACAACCTGCATTCAGAATGGATGCCAGGATAAGGAAATTGTCTGTTGGGACTACCTAAATGATCTAAACGAGGACAACTATCTTAGTAACGAGTGCAATAAGTACAATTCCTTACAGATTGGATTGGTTTATTTTAAAAAAATCGATGAATCTTTGTGTAGCATAAGATTAATCAACCAATCAATGTATATGCAAAAACACAGGCATTGAAACAAAAATAAATCTGAAAATTAACCTGCAATAGAGCATGATGGGAAATATGATAATGATGGGTGAGGTTTTGATTATTTTACACAATCATCCTCAACTCTGGTTATTAAAGGGGAACTGCACCTGCTGATTCTTTTTGATTCTTTTTGATTCTTTTCTTTTTTGGCTTGGCTTGACGGGAGCCTAACGTGAATTGGCTTGGGGGTGTGGTTTGATGTGGGTGTTTCTTGTGTGTGTCTTTGGCACCACCAAGACACACCCATCTGTCAGAACCTTGCCCGCAGTTGTTTCCCCCCCACTCAATCACAATAAATAAAAGTCCTGCAGGTATGGTGAGATGCCGGAGGAAGCTTTGAATAGGTCAGTAGCCTACAGAGTTATTTGAGAAAAATGCAATTCCTAATATATGTAGATATTCTACATGTGTTTTGACAACTTTCAAATGTAGTAACCGGTCCATGTAGAATACACAACCATTTAAATAATACCATAGAAGCAGTGTTCTGCTCATAGAACAATGTGGACCTTTCAACTTTCATTGTCATTCCCAGCCGATACAGATACTGTGGCTATAGGTATTTTGTCTGGTGGTAATGGGGCTACCTTGGCAAACATGTCAGGGTGGTCATATCTTCTTGTGTAGTGTCCCTGATCCTGGTGCCCAAGGTTTCTCCCTCCCCATATTGACTGATACCATCCAATTCAATAATAAAAAAGACAATACAAGGTAAAGGTTGTGTCTGGTAGAAAATGTATGCCGAGTGCCAGGTCCCTCTCCATTTAGAGACATCAGTATCAAGCGTGTCTGTCAGTCTGGACATCATCACATCATCTTGCAAGTCACCAAGTGCTGACTCCATAGATGCGTCTGTGAACACGTACACAGTCACTGTTCGATTTTTGTTTTATCTGACTAGGCATGTCAGTTAAGAACAAATTCTTATTTACGATGACGGCCTACCAGAAGGCAGAAGGCCTGCGGGGACGGGGGCTGAGATTTAAAACAAATTTAATAAATAAATATAGGACAAAAAAACACATCACGACAAGAGAGACACCATAACACAACATAAAGAGAGACCTAAGACAACAACATAGCATGGCAGCACCACATGAAAACACAGCATGATAGCAACACAACGTGACAACAACGATGACAGTTGGTGAGCAGGCAAAAGGTGAGGCTGGAGGTAAGGTATTTGCCAGCACCCCATTGATGGGCATGGCAACGTAGATCCGCTCCTGACCCCTCATCAACGGTACTCGTCGTTCACACATAAACACAGACAGAGCACTGATTACATTATCAATGGTGGTTATGAAAAGCATGGTGGAACCAACCTGATCGCAGCATTCACCTTTCGATTTCACTTCAGATATCATGATATGTGAAGTGAAATAGAATGGTAAACTCAGCTATCAGGCTGGGTCCACCAAGCAAGGTTATGGAGGTGAATTGGGACACAACTCTTATTCTGTTTTGACCTTTGACCAGGTCAAATGTCACCAACCAGATTCAAGTGTCCTGCCTGTTCCATTTATAGGAACGCTCAAAGCGTGGGCATGTCTTCGTGATTCTCAGGTTCCCCTTGCTGGTCTTCTCTATGTTGCATATTCGACTGCCAACTAGACATCTCTTGAACAACTCCAGCAGGCAATCCTCATAAACAATGTACTCCCTCATCTTATGAGGTGGGGTTGACTAGGAGAATCTGTGACAGGGGGAAACAATAGAGAGCCAAGTGGTAGAACCCTATCCCTCAGCAAAGAACCCTTTTGGAACCTTTTCTTCTAAGAGTGTAGAACTTAGACGCTTTATATTAGTATTTTCAACGGTTGCTCTATACGCTATCAAAATGATTCAGTTCTCCAATGCTTGCAAAGAAGGGCACCTATTAGTAGATGGGGGGAAAAGAAGACATTGAATATCCCTTTGATGAAGTTATTAGTTACACTTTGGATGGTGTATCAATACACCCAGTCACTACAAAGATTCAGGCACCCTTCCTAACTCAGTTGCCGGAGAGGAAGGAAAATGCTCAGGGTTTTCAATGGTAACTTTAAAACGGTTATAGAGTTTAAACTTGTTATAGCAGCAATGCTGCAATTGGGATAAGTGTCATCAACAACCACTGAATAGCATAGCGCTACATTCAATAAATATTACTACAAATATTTATATTGAAATGAAATCACAAGTGCACTATAGGAAAACACAGCTTTAGCCTTTTGTTAATCCACCTGTCATGTCAGATTTTGAAATTATGCTTTACAACGAAAGCAATCTAAGTGTTTGTGTAAGTTTATCGATCGCACGACAAAACATTAAGTACACTTAGCATCAGGAAGCTTGGTCATGAAAATCATAAAAGCAATCAAATTAATCGTTTACCTATGATGATCTTCGGATGTTTTCACTCATGAGACTCCCAGTAACACAACAAATGTTCCTTTTGTTCCATAAAGAGGATTTTTATATCCAAAATACCTCGGTTTGTTTGTCGCGTTATGTTCAATAATCCACAGGAAATAGCGGGCACGATAACGCAGACGGAAATTCCAAATAGTTTCCATAATGTCCACAGAAACATGTCAAACATTTTTTCTAATCATTCCTCGAGTTGTTTTTAAAATATATAATCAATTATATATATATATCAACCACAAATGTCTTTCACAGTAGGAGAGGGAAAAGCAATGGCTGCCCAAACTCTGTTGCGCGAGCAAATCTCATGTGACCACTTGACGCGATGTTATCGTTCTGGCTCATTTTTTAAAATAAAAGCCTGAAACAATGTCTGAAGACTGTTGACACCTTGTGGAAGCGATAGGAAAAGTAATCTGGTTCATATCCCTTTAAATCCAGCAAAAGGAGGCTATGGAACATGGAGTTTTCGAAATAGAAGCTACTTCCTGTTTTGATTTTCCTCGGGGTTTCGCCTGCAATATCAGTTCTGTTGTACTCACTGACAATATTTTGACAGTTGTCATGGCCATACCACATACCACACCCTGGCCTAACCAAAATAATAAAGAAAACAAAGATAACTAAGGCCAGGGCGTGACAACAGTTTTGGAAACTTTATAGTGTTTTCTATCCAATACTAATAATAATATGCATATACAGAGGGGCAAAAAAGTATTTAGTCAGCCACCAATTGTGCAAGTCCTCCCACTTAAAAAGATGAGAGAAGCCTGTAATTTTCATCATAGGTACACTTCAACTATGACAGACAAAATGAGAAGAAAGAAATCCAGAAAATCACATTGTAGGATTTGTTATGAATTTATTTGCAAATTCTGGTGGAAAATAAGTATTTGGTCACCTACAAACAAGCAAGATTTCTGGCTCTCACAGACCTGTAACTTCTTCTTTAAGAGGCTCCTCTGTCCTCCACTCGTTGCCTGTATTAATGGCGCCTGTTTGAACTTGTTATCAGTATAAAAGACACCTGTCCACAACCTCAAACAGTCACACTCCAAACTCCACTATGGCCAAGACCAAAGAGCTGTCAAAGGACACCAGAAACAAAATTGTAGACCTGCACCAGGCTGGGAAGACTGAATCTGCAATAGGTAAGCAGCTTGGATTGAAGAAATCAACTGTGGAAGCAATTATTTGGAAACGGAAGACATACAAGACCACTGATAATCTCCCTCGATCTGAGGCTCCACGCAAGATCTCACCCCGTGGGGTCAAAATGATCACAAGAACGGTGAGCAAAGGACTCGAATCCGCCAGGGACTCAAATCCTGCAGTGCCAGATGTGTCCCCCTGCTTAAGCCAGTACATGTCCAGGCCCGTTTGCTAGAGAGCATTTGGATGATCCAGAAGAAGATTGGGAGAATAGAATGTCATATGGTCAGATGAAACCAAAATATAACTTTTTGGTAAAAAACTCAACTTGTCGTGTTTGGAGGACAAAGAATGCTGAGTTGCATCCAAAGAACACAATACCTACTGTGAAACATGGGGGTGGAAACATCATGCTTTGGGGCTGTTTTTCTGCAAAGGGACCAGGACGACTGATCCGTGTAAAGGAAAGAATGAATGGGGCCATGTATCGTGAGATTTTGAGTGAAAACCTCCTTCCATCAGCAAGGGCATTGAAGATGAAACGTGGCTGGGTCTTTCATCATGACAATGATCCCAAACACACCGCCCGGGCAACGAAGGAGTGGCTTCGTAAGAAGCATTTCAAGATCCTGGAGTGGCCTAGCCAGTCTCTAGATCTCAACCCCATAGAAAATCTTTGGAGGGAGTTGAAAGTCCATGTTGCCCAGCAACAGCCCCAAAACATCACTGCTCTAGAGGAGATCTGCATGGAGGAATGGGCCAAAATACCAGCAACAGTGTGTGAAAACCTTGTGAACACTTACAGAAAACGTTTGACCTCTGTCATTGCCAACAAAGAGTATATAACAAAGTATTGAGATAAACTTTTGTTTTTTTACCAAATACTTATTTTCCACCATAATTTGCAAATTAATTAATTAAAAATCCTACAATGTGATTTTTGGGATTTTTTTTCTCATTTTGTCTGTCATAGTTGAAGTGTACCTATGATGAAAATTGCAGGCCTCTCTCATCTTTTTAAGTGGGAGAACTTGCACAATTGGTGGCTAACTAAATACTTTGGCCCCACTGTATTAGCACCTGAGACTGAGGCGCTGGCCGTTTACAATGGGCACCTTTCCATCGAAGCTACTCAATACTGCCCCTGCAGCCATATGAAGTTAATGGCTGTGATAGGAGAAAACTGAGGATGGATCAGCAACATTGTAGTTACTCCACAGTACCAACCTAATTGACAGTGTGAAAAGAAGGAAGCCTGTATAGAATACAAATATTCCAAAATGTGCATCCTGTTTGCAACAGTTCACGAAAGTAATTCTGCTAAAAATGTAGCAAAGCAATTACATTTTACAAAGTGTTATGTTTGGGGAAAATACACTGCTCAAAAAAATAAAGGGAACACTTAAACAACACAATGTAACTCCAAGTCAATCACACTTCTGTGCAATCAAACTGTCCACTTCGGAAGCAACACTGATTGACAATACATTTCACATGCTGTTGTGCAAATGGAATAGACAACAGGTGGAAATTATAGGCAATTAGCAAGACACCCCCAATAAAGGAGTGGTTCTGCAGGTGGTGACCACAGACCACTTCTCAGTTCCTATGCTTCCTGGCTGATGTTTTGGTCACTTTCTAATGCTGGCGGTGCTTTCACTCTAGTGGTAGCATGAGAGTGGCTCAGGTCGTGCCGCTCATCCAGGATGGTACATCAATGCGAGCTGCGGCAAGAAGGTATGCTGTGTCTGTCAGCGTAGTGTCCAGAGCATGGAGGCCAGTACATCAGGAGACATGGAGGAGGCTGTAGCAGCAGGACTGCTACCTCCGCCTTTGTGCAAGGAGCAAGGAGGAGCAGGAGGAGCACTGCCAGAGCCCTGCAAAATGACCTCCAACAGGCCACAAATGTGTGTGTGTCTCCTTAAACGGTCAGAAACAGACTCAATGAGGGTGGTATGAGGGCCCGACGTCCACAGGTGGGGGTTGTGCTTACAGCCCAACACCGTGCAGGACGTTTGGCATTTGCCAGAGAACACCAAGATTGGCAAATTCGCCACTGGCGCCCTGTGCTCTTCACAGATGAAAGCAGGTTCACACTGAGCACATGTGACAGACGTGACAGAGTCTGGAGACGCCGTGGAGAACTTTCTGCTGCCTGCAACATCCTCCAGCATGACCGGTTTGGCGGTGGGTCAGTCATGGTGTGGGGTGGCATTTCTTTGGGGGTCCGCACAGCCCTCCATGTGCTCGCCAGAGGTAGCCTGACTGCCATTAGGTACTGAGATGAGATCCTCAGACCCCTTGTGAGACCATATGCTGGTGCGGTTGGCCCTGGGTTCCTTCTAATGCAAGACAATGTTAGACCTCATGTGGCTGGAGTGTGTCAGCAGTTCCTGCAAGAGGAAGGCATTGATGCTATGGACTGGCCCGCCCGTTCCCCAGACCTGAATCCAATTGAGCACATCTGTGACATCCACCAACGCCACGTTGCACCAAAGACTGTCCAGGAGTTGGCGGATGCTTTAGTCCAGGTCTGGGAGGAGATCCCTCCGCCACCTGATCAGGAGCATACCCAGGTGTTGTAGGGAGGTCATACAGGCACGTGGAGGCCACACACACTCCTGAGCCTAATTTTGACTTGTTTTAAAGACATTACATCAAAGTTGGATCAGCATGTAGTGTGGTTTTCCAATCTAATTTTGAGTGTGACTCTAAATCCAGACCTCCATGGGTTGATACATTTGATTTCCATTGATAATTTTTGTGTGATTTTGTTGTCAGCACATTCAACTATGTAAAGAAAAAAGTATTTAATAAGAATATTTCATTCATTCAGATGTAGGATGTGTTATTTTAGTGTTCCCTTTATTTTTTTGAGCTGTGTATAATACAACAAAACTGAGTACCACTCTTCCTATTTTCAAGGATAGTGGTGACTGTATCATGTTATGGGTATGCTTGTAATCATTAAGGACTAGGGAGTTTTTCGAAATGAAAAATAAATGGAATGGCACAGGCAAAATCCTAGAGGAAAACCTGGTTCAGTCTGCTTTCCACCAAACACTGCCAAATGATTTCACCTTTCAGCGGGACAATAACCTAAAACACAAGGCCAAATCTAGACTGGGATTGCTTACCAATAAGACAGTGAATGTTCCTTAGTGGCCGAGTTATAGTTTTTCTTAAATCTGCATGAAAATCTATGGCAACACCTAAAAATGGTTGTCTAGCAATGATCAACAACCAATTTGACAGATCTTGAATAATTTTGAAAAGAATAATGAGCAAATTGCACGTTTGCAGGTGTGGAAAGCTCTTAGAGACTTATCCAGAAATACTCTGCAATTGCTGTCAGAGTTGATTCTTCAAAATATTTTGACCCAGGGGTGTGAATACTTATGTAAATGAGATATTTCTGTATTTCATTTTCCCCAAAAATGGCAACAAAAAAAAACATGTTTAAGCTTTGTCATTGTGTGTAGATGGGTGAGAAATAAAAAACTTAATCCATTTTGAATTCAGGCTGTAACACAACAAGATGTGGAATAAGTCAGGAGGTGTGAATACTTTCTGAAGGCACTGTATCTACCTCCATTACCTCGTACCCCTGCACATCGACTCAGTACTGGTACCCCGCTTATATAGACCATTTGTTACTCATTGCGTATTTATTCCTCGTGTTATATTACCTTTCTATTATCAACAAAAAAAATGTCTCTGCATTGTTGGGAAGGGCCCGTAAGTAAGCCTTTCACTGTTAGTCTACACCACTTTTTTTACAAATAAGATATGACAAATAATATGTTATTTGATTTGAACAATAGTCCTATAAATCTACCCTAATAATCCTCACTAATCATGGAACTGTGATGACAACGGTCTAGTCATCGTAAACCTAGCACCATCCTCCAGGTATAAACTGCTGCATATGGTCTGCATTACATAATGATATCCCAAATTATTGCACAACTTGTAATACGATAGCCTAATATGATCCACGTTTGCTAGTGATCTTCAGGAACTACTAGTCAAACGTGACAGAGGAAAGAAAGGTAGCAATGTGATGACATGATGCAAATGTAAGGAAATGAACACTAAAGTGACAGTTATAAATGTATGTGGGTATGACTGATGGTGGCATCTGACTGTGTCTAATATTTAACACGATGCAAATTGTTTTTTAAAATACAGTGAAAAGTCCAGGCATATATTTCTAGAAATCACAAACCAACTTGGTAGGTTTGGCGGTATACTATATATGAATGGCTACAGAAGCCTACAGTCTGGGTTTCCAAATTTCATCCCTGCAAGTGATGAGGCTAGAATTTCATAAACTTTACTGTGGAAAAGCTGATATGTTGATGTGGTTTAGTTTGCTGCCGTATGACTGGTTTCACATTTATCTCCAGCGATCATAAGGTAAAACATATATAAAACAATTGTAATTTAGATTTACAATCCCCTTGTCCTAACGGCTTACTCATTTACCTCGCTCTTATCAATAGCTCTTAAAAAAAATCGAAATTACAGTGCATGGAGAATAGTGTTATTTCTATCGAAAAAACAGTAAGTAGATGTTGTTCCACTTGGAATCGACATGTTGCTTGAGCTTATTCATCATTTGACAGGAACATAAAAGTGTTTGAATTCTGAGGGAACTAAGTCCATGTAACGGTTCTCTTGGTGTGAAGGAGAGTCGGACCAAAATGCAGCATGTAGATTGCGATTCATGTTTTAATAAACAAACGTAACACGAATCTAAATACAAACACTACAAAAAAAACAATAAACGTAACGAAAACCGAAACAGCCTATACTTGTGTACACTAACACATAGACAGGAACAAGGACACTAAGGACAATCACCCACGACAAACTCAAAGAATATGGCTGCCTAAATATGGTTCCCAATCAGAGACAACGATAAACACCTGCCTCTGATTGAGAACCACTCCAGACAGCCATAGACTTTGCTAGATCACCCCACTAGCTACAATCCCAATATATACACAACATACAAAAACCCATGCCACACCCTGGCCTGACCCAATACATGAAGATAAACACAAAATACTTCGACCAGGGCGTGACAGAACCCCCCTAAGGTGCGGACTCCCGAACGCACCTCAAAACAATAGGGAGGGTCCGGGTGGGCGTCTGTCCATGGTGGCGGCTCCGGTGCGGGACTGGCGGAAGCTCAGGAGTGAGAGGAAGCTCAGGAGTGAGAGGAAGCTCAGGAGTGAGAGGAAGCTCAGGCAGGTAGATAGATCTACCAGACCCTGGCTGACTGGCGGATCTGGCGGATCCTGGCTGACTGGCGGATCCTGGCCGACTGGCAGTTCTGGCAGATCCCGGCTGACTGGCGGATCTGGAAGAGTCTGGTTGACTGGCAGATCTGGAAGAGTCTGGTTGACTGGCAGATCTGGAAGAGTCTGGTTGACTGGCAGATCTGGAAGAGTCTGGCTGACTGGCGGATCTGGAAGAGTCTGGTTGACTGGCAGATCTGGAAGAGTCTGGTTGACTGGCAGATCTGGAAGAGTCTGGCTGACTGGCGGATCTGGAAGAGTCTGGTTGACTGGCAGATCTGGAAGAGTCTGGTTGACTGGCAGATCTGGAAGAGTCTGGTTGACTGGCAGATCTGGAAGAGTCTGGCTGACTGGCGGATCTGGAAGAGTCTGGTTGACTGGCAGATCTGGAAGAGTCTGGTTGACTGGCGGATCCTGGCAGACTGAAAGATCTGGCTGCTCCATGCTGACTGGCGGCTCTGGCTGCTCCACGCTGACTGGCGGCTCTGGCTGCTCCATGTAGGCTGACAGCTCTGGCGGCTTCTTACAGACTAGCAGCTCTGGCGGCTCCATGCAGACTGGCAGCTCCTTGCAGACTGGCAGCTCCTTGCAGACTGGCAGGTCCTTGCAGACTGGCAGCTCTGGCTGCTTCATGCAGACTGACAGCTCTGGCTGCTTCATGCAGACTGACAGCTCTGGCTGCTCCATGCCGACTGACAGCTCTGGCTGCTTCATGCAGACTGACAGCTCTGGCTGCTCCATGCCGACTGACAGCTCTGGCTGCTCCTTGCAGACTGACAGCTCTGGCTGCTTCATGCATACTGACATCTCTGGCTGCTTCATGCAGACTGACAGCTCTGGCTGCTTCATGCAGACTGACAGCTCTGGCTGCTCCATGCCGACTGACAGCTCTGGCTGCTCCTTGCAGACTGACAGCTCTGGCTGCTCCATGCAGACTGACATCTCTGGCTGCTCCATGCAGACTGACCTCTCTGGCTGCTCCATGCAGACTGACAGCTCTGACTGCTCCATGCAGGCTGGCAGCTCTGGCTGCTCCATGCAGGCTGGCAGCTCTGGCTGCGCTGAACAGACGGGGGAGATCACCCCACTAGCTACAATCCCAATATATACACACCACATACAAAAACCCATGCCACACCCTGGCCTGACCCAATACATGAAGATAAACACAAAATACTTCGACCAGGACGTGACAGTCCAGGTCAGAATATGATATATACGTAGACACACCTCCTCCAAACCTTAATTTCTGTGAGCTCCACCCCAAAAGTACAGTGGGTGAATAGCATGCTATTCTCATGCTTAAGTTCAAGATCAGAATACGTGTGGAGGAGTGACTGAAATCCTGACTTTACTTGTTCAGATGGTTTCCAGTTCCGGTAAAAAAAAAGCAGGCATGCTTTCATTTGCAAATTACTATGAATGAACTGACTTACTGTATTTCCCAAAACTTGTCAATACTAAACATTTTATTAAGGTGTGGGACATTCATTGTTTGACGAGAAATAACTAGCAGGTCTATTACAATCCAGCATCTAGAATTTGTCTGTCAACAATTCAACCGTGGGAACATGGTGGCTCACAACACCAGGCAACAGAAAGAGATGGCCGCCACTATACGAGAGATTGTTCGTGAGGAGATTACCTCTGCCCCTCAATTTACAAAGTGGATACCTGCTAAAGGGGATACCTATTCAACCAAATTGGAAAGCCTGGAGAAGACAGCCAATGGGACAGAGGTGTGACTCCATGACCTGGAAACTGCGCAAGCTAAATTGGAAGGGATAATCAAACTCATTAAAGAGAAAAAGGATTCACTTGAACATAATTCCCGTAAATTCAGTGTGTGGGTCACAGGTCTTGAAACTGGTTTGGAAGCGGACAACCCATCTTCCTTCAAAAGCAATCTTTTTTGTTGAACTGTTCGTGCAGGAGAAGCTGGGTCCCAGCTCAAGACTTCTTCAAGAAGCACATCAAACCCAACACACAAGGGGAAAAGCCAACAGATGGAACCGCATGACTGGCTCATTATTCAGGTATGCTATCCATGCGGTATCAAGCAGCCTAGCCTATGGCTATGATGCTGTCCTCAGCATAAGAAGATTATGAAGACACCTCTTATGTGTGGGTACAAGGAAGAAAATTACTATTATTGCTGAGCATTGAACTTGTTATAATTATATTGCCTATGGTCCAGGTCATTTACACAATGATGGACAATATATGGATCCTACATCTATCCTATTTTTGACTGTTTAGGCATTAGGCTTGCATATCTGTCATATGGGATTTTTGTCTTAATTTTCATATTTTTTTTCTTTGTTACACACACCTACTCGTAAAGTCTGCTAACTTAATTGTAAAGGTCTGAATGTGTTACTTATTTGGTTTTACTTTATTATTGTAATTCTTTTAATACCTTAAGACCAAAAATATACTGTGTATTAAGAGATTTCATAGGTAAGGCTGCCACTCGCCATTAAGCTACAACCCTGTAATTATAGTGCAGGGCAGGGGGAGCCGGGGAGGAAAGGTTAGGGCCTAGGGAGGAGGGGGGGCCTGGTGGAGGGGGCAGCGAAGGGAGGCAAAGGGGGAACCGTTTACAGGAAGGGTCTTCAGGGTGGAGAATGACAAATGGGTGGGTTTCCCTGTGGGTCCTGCTTTTATTTTACTCACATGGGCTTATCAACACTAAAGATAAGTTACATTTCAGAAAAATAATGGCAACACTATATTCTCTCATGGAATTGCAAAGGTCTTAATATTCATATCATGCGTTCCGGCTGTCTTGATATTCTAGCAAGAAACCATATTGATATAACAATGCTCCAAGAAATGGATAATCCTGAGTGTATTGTGAATAATGATGAGTGAGAAAGTTACAGAGGCATAAATACCATACTCCCCCCAAAAATATGCTAATCTCCCCTGTTAGCATGTCTTGGAGTATGATATTTGTGCATCTGTATCTTTCTCACTCATTATTATTCGCGATTCATTCAGGACTATCCGTAATCATGGTAGCATCCACATTCATTTAGAAGTGTTACAATAAAAGTGACTCCAAAATGACAAAATACATTATTTAACATTCATTTCTATTGGGCACAAAATAATCTGAAACAACCAAAACAAACAGCAAATGCATCCAACAAGTTTGTAGAGTCACAAGCTTGATGTAGTCATTGCGTGCTAGGAATATGGGTCCAAGCACTAAACTTTTGACTACTTTAATACACATATAAGTGAATTTGTCCCAATACTTTTGGTCCCCTAAAAGTAATTTCTAAATGGTTCACTAAATGGTTCACTAAATGGTTCACCCAATATGGATGAAAATACCCTCAAATGAATGTGGGGGGTTTGGAAGGAGACATGTTAGGATGGGGAGTTTGGGTGGGCCTACCTGTTTTTGCTACTCTTTTATTTCCATACCAATTTTATTATTACAAAATCCTGTTGATAAATATGATAATGTCTCTGTATGTTGCAGCCTATGGGTACATGTGGTATAAACTGTGTCAATTGACATGAATATACCTTTAACTCTCCCTCTCCCAAAGAAAAAGCTGGTCAAAAAATGTAGTAGAAAAGAATAAGTGTAGAGAAAAAGTGCATAAAAAGGGAAATAAGTTTCATTTACGCCCGCTTAACTTGGGTCGGAATTCCCCCTTCATGCATTGGTAGTTCAATAAATAGTATTAAGCATTATTGTCTCATTTATAATTCAATATAATATGTAAGAGGGAAGCTCAGTTAGTAAGTGGTTACCTTTTGTTATCAACTGGCACAGCTTTACACAGCTACAGTAAAGAAGTAGGCTAAAGTGTATAGAAAAACCAATTCCGTAACCAGATGGTGTTCAGGAGGGCACACCGTTTATGTGCCCTATCCAACAGCTGTTTTTTGTTACTGGACAAGGTCAAGTTTTAAATCCCCATTTCACTCCTCGTATCAAAACGTGTTCTCCCTTCTAGTGCCTACTGAATACAACTTAGTTCTCAAATTGTCCACTGGCTGTAACAATAGGATTTCTCTCACAAGATGTGCCTCTGACCTCTATGCAAAAGGTTTGGAGATTAAGATAGAATAAAAAATTAACTGAACTGGTGAGCAGTTCTCACAATGTAGGGCTAGTATTAATGAAATAAGGAGGATAATTGAGAGAGCAATTTCGTTTCAAAAGGCTTTAAATAAAATATCCCACAAATTGGACAGGAGGGGGAATTACACGCCTATCAAAATGCATTAGGATGAGACTAGTAAAATATTTTAACAAGAGCTGACAAATAATTGAATAGCTTGTAGGTATTCTGAATGTGGACACTTTTTTTCTGTCATTAGATTTATTTTATTTTATTAGTATTTCTATTTTGACAGCAGATCCAAGATTTTACATGGATGAGACTCACAGCATGGTAATGGATTGACATTACAGTAAGTGTTGAGGTAAAAATATTGGGAAGGCTTCCACAAATGACAGCAGAGATCCATACACAACTCTTGATTAAAAGCTGTGATGAACATAATTGATTCACGGTCCATGACGATCTTCCATCTATACTGTACGTAGTACTTACTTACATCATTAAGCCTTATATTAGCCAATATTAAACCAACAAATATGAATAACTCCTTTGACAGGCTTTGACAGAATACAGCATACATGTATACAGTCCATTTCCAATGAACATTGTAATGTCTTAGAATCACATTTCCTATTCACTTTCATGTGCTAGTATTTTTAGTGTGTTGGATTGATGCCCGGAGCATTGAGGAGAGGTCAGAGTGCTCAATGAGAGGAATATTTTGAGAAACACACAACTATACTGTTTGGCTAACATCGTTGACTTTGCTCATCAGAGGTTATGTGAAACAGCAACTTGTGATGTAATAGTGCTACAATGTGGATTCAAAGTGCATTCAGAGTTACCGGTTTTAATTTCCAGCTAAAGTACCTAAGTGTTTACATACATTACATCACTACACTTACACACCTGTTAACTGCACAAATTCTGAAGTGTCCTAATCTGCCCTGCAAAAAGACTAAAGATCTAAATAGTAAGGTTATGGATTAACCAGGGTGTAAATCACTTAAAGTGAACCTATTGTGTGCCTGTGTGTGAATGTGCCTCTATCCTGCTAAGATAAAGATAATGCTTTGTCCTCTTCTTTCTGTTATACAGTAATAGCGAAGTCCCCGGTGCACTCCCATGATTTTCAATATAACCACCCCGTATCAAGTTTCTCAGCAGTCTCCTAATTGGTTTACGTAGACAAAAGTCATAATCAACGCTTTGAAGACCTATTAGGAACCATTCCATCCAGCGGTGATTGCATACTGCATTTTGATTTGTTGACAAACATTAATAATGGTCAATGGTTTATTATAAAATCATTAGCTCTCTAAAATCTCATTATAAGTAGAACGTCATCCCATAATGCGTTGATATTAATTTACTGCAAACCAGAAAGGCCGGAGCTAAAGCGACAGACAACCTTGCTCCCCTTAGCCAGCTCAAGCTGAATGGACTGGGGAAATACGGAAAATACAACGAGACAGACCATGGGCTTCAATTATAGGACAGACTTCATATCAGATTAGTGTAACAGTATCCACCGGCCCATTTTAACTGACTGAATGAGATGTACAGATAACTGCCAAAAGAAAGGAAACACCAACATACACTGAGTGTACAAATCATTAAGAACACCTACTCTTTTCTATGACAGACTGACCAGGTGAATCCAGGTGGAAGCTATGATCCCTTATTGTTGTCACTGGTTAAATCCACTTCCAAACAGTGTAGATCAGGGGTGTCAAAGTCAAATGGACGGAGGGCCAAATAAAAAATTTAGCTACAAGCCGAGGGCCGGACTGTTCGAATGTTCATTGAAAAATTTTTAAATTACGCATATAGTCTAGTGAACCTAATTGAACCTACTGAAAACCTAACAAATATATTCCAATATGATCAGATAAATAAAGCAATATTTTCTTATGGCTCTGTCAGTAATCTTTAATTTTCAACAGACACAAAAGACAAATTTCCTTTATATAAAAATCCCCATAACATGAACATTAAATGAAAGAAACCGGTATTCAAGGCACCATCAGTAGCCTATATTTTCTATTTTAGCAAAAGTGGGCTAAATTTACTTCAAAGAAAAAAACAATAATAGCAATTTTCTATCATCCACTCAACTGAAATATTTTTAAAATATAATTGGATTGAAATACAATAAAATAAAGTGCAAAAATCTATTAATCAAAAACAACACTTTGTTTAAGGAGAAGTAACATGCAGTGAAAACAAATATTAAACTTTAACTTTTAAACTTGAACTGAGTAAAAACTCTAAATATGTGATTGCACAGTAATGTTCACTTGTTTGAGGTTGAGGGTGATACTTGGTGGTGTCCCATCTTTTCCACAAGTTCATCAATGTTCGGGGTAAGGCTCTGAGCTGAGGAAATCCTCAGAATTGAGTGGAGGTGTTCAGCAGTAAGTCGACTTCTGTGTGATGTTTTGTTCAAGTTCATCAAAGAAAACAGTTGTTCACACAGGTATGTGCTGCCAAACATAGACAACGTTTGAGCAGCCTGGATGCGCAGCTGGGGCATTGTGTCGGGGAGGAAACGGGCGAACTCCGCAGCACCCACTGCCGCATATTTTGCCCTCAGTGCATCATTGCATTGGAGGTCAATCAACTCCATTTGGAGGTTTGGTGGTGAGCTTTCCACGTCAACAGCAAATGGGTTACCGAGCAGTTCCAACCTGCTTTTTGTGCTTCAAAGTCAGCAAATCGGCGTCGAAAGTCAGCGGCAAGCATACCTATTTTATCAGCCAACTGTGCGCTCGGGAACGCACTGGTAGAGAGCTTCTCTTTCATGGTCTGGCAGCTG
Organism: Oncorhynchus keta; assembly: GCF_023373465.1. NCBI lineage: Eukaryota > Metazoa > Chordata > Actinopteri > Salmoniformes > Salmonidae > Oncorhynchus > Oncorhynchus keta. The sequence goes on along the minus strand of NC_068432.1, from coordinate 15,059,694 downwards.
GGAAAGTGGCTCAAATTTTCTTTCCGCATCTGCGTCTCCCACAGAGTCAGTTTGGTTTTAAATGCCTTCACTGTACTGTACATATCAGAGATGACACGATCCCGACCCTGCAGCTGCAAGTTCATTGCATTCAGATGACTCGTAATGTCACACAGAAAAGCCATTTCACACAGAAACATTTCGTCTCGGAGTTGTGTTGTGTCTTTCCCTTTGCTGTCCAAGAACAGACAAATCTCCTCACGAAGCTCGAAACATCTTTGAAGCACCTTTCCCTGGCTTAGCCATCGCACCTCTGTGTGATAAGGCAAATCACCATGCTCCGTTTCTAACTCCGTCAGAAATGCCTTGAACTGGCGGTGATTCAAACCTTTGGCTCTGATAAAGTTAACTGTGCGCGTGATGATGCTCATTACATGCTCCATTTTCAAGGCTTTACCGCACAACGCTTCCTGGTGTATGATACAATGATAAGCTGTCAGCTCACCTGTCGCGTTTTCCTCTTGCATCTTTTCCCGTATCTTCGCCACCAGTCCGCTCCTGTGTCCACACATCGCAGGTGCTCCGTCGGTTGTCAAACCCACGAGTTTTTCCCAAGGCAGCTCCATCTCATTTACACATCTTGACACCTCTTCATACAAATCATGCCCCGTAGTTGTGCCATGCATAGGACGTAAAGCCAAAAACTCCTCTGTCACGCTTAGGCTGGAGTCCACTCCGCGGATGAAAATTGACAACTGGGCAATGTCAGAAATGTCGGTGCTCTCATCCACAGCCAAGGAATATGCAATGAAATCTTTTCCCTTTTCACAAGCTGCTCTTTTAGATTGATGGACAACTGGTCTACTCTCTCGGCAATGGTGTTTCTGCTCAGACTCACATTTAAAAAGAGTTGCCTTTTTTCTGGGCAAACTTCGTCACAAACTTTAATCATGCAGTTTTTGATGAAATCCCCTCCGTAAATGGCCGGGCTGATTTAGCGATCTCTTCTGCCAAAATAAAACTGGCCTTGACAGCAGCCTGGCCTTGTGATTTGGCTTTTTTGAACAGAGCCTGTCGAGATTTGAGGCCTCGTTTTAATTCCTCTGCCTTTTGTAGCCTTTGTTCCATGTCCATATTCTTGTTTTTGTCCGCGTGTTTCGTTTCATAATGTCGTCTCAGATTATACTCTTTCAGTACCGCCACACTTTCTCCACACAGAAGACACACAGGTTTTCCAGCTACCTCCGTGAACAAATACTCCGACTCCCACCTTGTTTGAAACCCCGGTTCTCAGTGTCCACCTTCCGTTTTGCCATTTTTGATGGGTATCTGAAAGTTAATTTTACTGTGATGCTGACAACTGCTGTGCCAATAAATATTGAAATGAAGCAGCCTACTGCTCGGTGCGTCACCGTTGCATTGTGGGAAATGTAGTATTGGTGCGTGTAAAAGATCTGCGGGCTGCCGGCTTGCTGCGGTCTGCGGGCCGGTTCTAATAATAAATCAAGATCATCCCAGGGGCCGTAAAAAACCTTCTCGCGGGCCGGATGTGGCCCGCGGGCCTTGACTCTGACATATGTGGTGTAGATGAAGGGGAGGATATAGGTTATATAAGGATTTTTAAGCCTTGAGACAATTGAGACATGGATTGTGTATGTGTGCCATTCATAGGGTAAATGGGCAAGATAACATATTTAAGTGCCTTTGAACGGGATATGGTAGCAGGTGCCAGGCGCACTGGTTTGAGTGTGTCAAGTACTGTTTTTCACGCCCAGCAGTTTCCATGTGTTTCAATAATGTTCCACTATCCAAAGGACAGTGTATATGGTTCTTTGGTTGAAGGGTTAAATTACCACAGGTCAGTGTCTGTCTATGTTGATGCTGTGTGTGTGTTGTTTTCCCTCATAAAAGTGTGACAAACCCCAAAGATGTGGTTGTTACAACCAAGATACTTGGTTGCGCTCACTCTCCACTCTCATCAAGCTACTCCATCCTCCTCAGAGAACTCGGTGATTGATGCAAACAAGTCCACATGAAGTGTAATGTGGAGAGCCCTTTGTTTTCGATGCTAATCACAGTAATGTCGCCGGGACCTAACTTATCACTGGGGCTTTAAACCAGAGGTGGAAGAGATGGAATGGCTCTGTTATTCATTTCTCCTCACAATGTCCCAGTCACTCTCGCCCTTTAACAATCTAATAAGCCTTCTCTCACTGTGGACAGACAATTCCATAATGGCCGCAGGATTCTTAGGGAGGCTGTTGGCTGTAATTGCAATGGGCCTCTGGCTTTGTTTACGCCTAACACAAATCAGCGATCGGTCGGCATCGGAGTCAATCAAAAGCTGCATTCTCCCATTGGGTGTTTATTTATATGTTTCTCATTTACTTTTCTAATGCACAGATGATCTGTCTCCGTTGTCAATGCAATCCCTTTCTTGTAGAACCACACACAATAGAAGGTGAAGGGAAGTGAGTATTGTAGTTTGAAAATAGTTGATTTGATCTGTAAAGATTGTGGTTTAGTGTTCTTGTCTTGAATTTAGCATGGGCTTTGGAGAAATCGCTCTGCTGTTGACAATTTACAGTCATTTCCAGTTCCTTTGTTGTCTGTGTCAGAGTATTCAAGGCAAATCTGTCATTCAGTTTAGAAAAGTTTAGGCACTTTTTGAGGCACAATGTCCTGTCTTCTGAAGCAAATCAAGAATGTGTTACTGAAAGAAAAGAAGTGGGGAAGTGAAATTGGATTAAATATGATGATGTATGATGATGTAGTTGAATATTAGTATGTGTTAATATCAATATGATTCAAACTGATATATAATTCACTGATACATCTTTGGTTTAAAATGTTTGTAGATGTTTAAGATATTTTTCTAATATTGGCTAGGATTTCTATTCCATCATATCATTCTTTTTTAGGAGTAACGTGAAGAGCTGAACAACCCACAAGGCAGATGTAGCCACTGGCCGACCTTATCTGTGCCCTGTTTCAGGAATGGGTAGTGAGTGATGCAAAGTGCAACAGTCCAGTGGTTCTGTCTGTGCATTTCCTAATATACCTATGGGCTAGGTGCACTTGAGCTTTTGAGTGTTATGTTTAATAACTAACATACAAGCTATGCGGAGTAACAGTCACCCAAGGCACTGATCATAATAGCCTAGTGTATATCCATTCTCTTAAGAACTTGTTATTTGAATATGTTCCCAGGTAAAAGGCTCTGAGATTAAAAATTGCCTTTGGAGAATCTTGCCCTTTCTTTTCTGATTGTGCTCTATCATTTGTTTTGAATCACGCAATAGAACAACTTCTTGGATAAACACTAGTTAACAAATCTCTCCCCTTTTTCATGACTGCTGGCAGATTTTTTTATTCAATGCTCTAAGGGGATTTGAGCCGCTACACAAAGTGTGAAATGTGATAATATTTTACATAAAGCTTTCTCTTGAAAGAGTTTGTGAAGATTCACAAGCAGTCGATCCAAACCCAAACAAACAAACCCAGTTGTGCAGGTATTAATTTGACACAAAAACATAACAGTTAATATGTTGCAATGGTTGCAAGCAACAGTTGTGCAGCTAGAAGCTACAGTACATTACTAACGGCTAGTGACTTAACGTACAATATTTGGGTTAAATAACATGGAAATGGTGTCATTCTTGCTTTGGTTTGCAGACCTTAATGTCAGTGTTGTAAAGCATTAACAAAGCTTTCTAGTGATCCTAAATGTAGACTTAAGGGGGGCAAGGAGTCCCTCCAGACTCTCCAATAATAGAATAGGGGCATACAGGCCATGCAGTAGTGGCTAACTGCTTGATTTGAGTAGCTGTGCTACAGTAGCTGTGCCTAATCTTCTGAATGAACTACCAGTGTCATTGCTTAAGATACTGAACCTAATTATCTTCAAAGCTAACCACAGGGTATCTAGGCTTAGGCTATCTTGCAAGACCTATCGTCCAAACAGCAGCTGGGTGAGTGGTTGTCACACTTAAGTCACATCGTGATAATGACAGTATAGAAGTTGAGAACTGTGTTTTCTCAGCTCTGTTAAAAGTACACTCAAGAAAGTGTGCCTCTCCCAGGTCTGTACGGGAGTTGCAGTGATGGGCCAAGACTGTAACTACCAATTGGATATCATGAAATTGGGTACATGTATATACAGTACAGTATATACAGTGCGTTCAGAAATTATTCATACCCCTTGACTTTATCCACATTTTGTTACGTTACAGCCTCATTCTAAAATGGATTAAATACAAAATGTTCCTCAGTAATCTACACGCAATAGCCCATAATGACAAAGTGAAAACAGGTTTTTAGAAATTTTAGCAAATGTATTAAACTTAAAAAACAGAAATACCTCATTTACATAAGTATTCAGACCCTTTGCCATGAGACTCAAAATTGTGCTCAATTGCATCCTGTTTCCATTGGTCATCCTTGAGATGTTTCTACAACTTGATTGGAGTCCACCTGTGGTAAATTCAATTGATTAGACATGATTTTGAAAGGCACATACTTGTCTATATAAGTCCCACAGATGACAGTGGATGTAAGAGCAAAAACCAAGCCATGAGGTCGAAGAAGTTGTCCGTAGAGCTTCGAGGCAGAATTATGTCGAGGCAAAGATCTGGTAAAGTATACCAAAACACATCTCTGGAGAGACCTGAAAATAGCTGTGCAGCAACGCTCCCCGTCCAACCTGACAGAACTTGAGAGGATCTGCAGAGAGGAATGGGAGAAACTCCCCAAATACAGGTGTGCCAAGTTTGTAGCGTCATACCCAAGAAGAATTGAGGTTGTAATCGCTGTCAGTGGTGCTTCAACAAAGTACTGAGTAAATGGTCTGAATACTAATGTAAATGTGATATTTCATTTTTTTTGTCTAAATTCACAAACATTTCTAAAAATCAATTTTTGCTTTGTCATTTTGGGGTATTGTGTGTAAATTGATGAGGGAAAAAACTATTTAATCAATTTTAGAATAAGGCTGTAACATAACAAAATGTGGAAAAGGTCAAGGGGTCTGAATACTTTCTGGATGCACTGTAAATACAGAACCAGTCAAAAGTTTGGGCACACCTACTTATTAATTGTATTTTTATTTATTTTTACTATTTTCTACATTGTAGAATAATAGTGAAGACATCAATCAACATTATGAAATAACACATGTAGTAACCAAAAAAGTGGTCAACAAATCAAACTATATATTTTACATTTTAGATTCTTCAAAGTAGCCACCCTTTGCCTTGACAGCTTTGCACACTCTTGGTATTTTCTCAACCAGCTTCACCTGGAATGCTTTTCCAATAGCCTTGAAGGAGTTCCCACATATGCTGAGCACTTGTTGGCTGCTTTTACTTCACTCTGCAGTCCAACTCATCCAAAAACCATCTAAATTGGGTTGAGGTCGGTTGATTGTGGAGGCCAGGTCATCTGATGCAGCACTCTATCACTCTCCTTATTGGTCAAAAAGCCATTACACAGCCTGGAGGTGTGTTTGATCATTGTCCTGTTGAAAAATAAATGATAGTCCCACAAAGTGCAAACCCGATGGGATAGCGTATCACTGCAAAATGCTGTAGCCATGCTGGTTAAGTGTGCCTTGAATTCTAAATAAATCACTGACAATGTCACCACTAAAGCACCCTCACACCATCTCCATGCTTCACGGTGGGAACCACACATGCGGAGATCATCTGTTCACATACTCTGCATCTCACAAAGATTTCCACCGCTCTAACGTCCATTGCTCATGTTTCTTTGCCCAAGCAATTCTCTTCTTATTATTGGGGTCCTTTAGTAGTGGTTTCTTTTCAACAATTCGATCATGAAGGCCTGATCCTCTGAACAGTTGATGTTGAGATGTGCCTGTTACTGGAAATCTGTGATACAATTTCTGAGGCTGGTAACTCTAATGAACTTGTCCTCTGCAGCGGAGGTAACTCTGGGTCTTCCTTTCCTGTGGCGGTCCTCATGAAGTCCGTTTCATCATAGACTTGATGGTTTATGCGACTGCACTTCAAGAAACTTTCAAAGATCTTGACATTTTCCAGATTGACTGACCTTCATATCTTAAAGTAATGATGGACTGTCATTTCTCGTTGCTTACTTGAGCTATTCTTGTCCATAATATGGACTTGGACTTTTACCAAATAGGGATATCTTCTGTATACCACCCCTACCTTGTCACAACACAACTGATTGGCCCAAACGCATTAGGAAAGAAATTCAAAAAATGAACTTTAACAGGCACACCTATTAATTGAAATGCATTCCAGGTGACTACCTCATGAAGCTGGTTGAGAGAATGCCAAGAGTGTGCAAAGCTGTCATCAAGGCAAAGGGTGGCTACTTTGAAGAATCTCAAATATAAAATAGATTTAGATTTGTTTAACACTTTTTTGGGTTACTACATGATACCATATGTGTTATTTCACAGTTTTGATCTCTTTACTATTATTCTACAATGTAGAAAATAGTAAGAATACAGAAAAAACTTTGAATGAGTAGGTGTTCTAAAACTTTTGACCGGTAGTGTATATAAAATAAAACAATGTAAAATGTCCCACCAACATTACACCAATCATGTTCTGTATATGTTTGGTGGGATGTTGATGGAATATTGCCCTAACCCTAAGAAAACTGGACATGGGAATGTTCTTGCAGACCTCCAGTGAAACATGTCTAGAACATTAATAATAGATATTCTGAGAACATGGCAACGGTGGAAAAAGTATCTCATTGTCATACTTTAGTAAAAGTCAAGATACCTTAGTAGAAAATGACTCAAGTAAAAGTGAAAGTCACCCAATAAAATATTACTTGAGTAAAAGTAAAAAATGATTTGGTTTTAAATATACTTAAGTATCAAAACTCAATATAATTGCTAAAATATACTTAAATATCAAAAGGAAAATGAAAAATATAAATAATTTCAAATTCCTTATTTTAAGCAAACCAGAAACCACCATTTTATTTTTTATTTACGGATAGCCAGGGACAGACTCCAACAATCACATTTACAAACAAAGCTTGTGTGTTTAGTGAGTCCACTCAATCAGAAGCAGTAGAGATGACCAGGGATATTCTCATGATAAGTGCGTGGATTGGACCACCTTCCTGTCCTGCTAAGCATTCAAAATGTACTTTTGGCTGTCAAGGAAAATGTATGGAGTAAAAAGTATAGTAATATCTTTAGGAATGTAATGGAGTAAAAGCAAACGTTCTCAAAAATATAAATAGTGAAGTGAAGTACAGATACCTCCAAAAACTACTCAAGTAGTACTTTAAAGTATTTTCACTTAAGTGAACATTGCAACTGGATTCTGGGTAAGTTCTGTTTGACATTAAGGGAATGTTCTCCTAACTCTAACTCTAAAACATGCTAAATTGGTTCACATTAGGTTTTTGCCCACATACTGTACATAGAATGCTCCCTTACTAACGGAAACCTGGACACAAACATCCGGGGACCATTACGGGTAGCATTACAAAAACATTATTTCTCTCTAGAATTGTTAACTGGTTTAGCAGCAAATGGTGAAACAGCCTTGGTTGCTAAGACAACTTATGCTGAAGCAGAAACCGCTCTGCAAACATTCATTATTGTCAATTGTACACCAGTGGTGCTGTTCTTTCTGCAGTGTTGTGGAAATAATATGAAAACGTGTGATGAGGAAAATAATAAAATATGAATAGGGTTGAGTCAGGCAGAGCCTATGTGCGCAGCAAATTTCAAACTCTTACAAAAGTTGCAAAAGAGAAGGAAACAGTGTTTGGAGGATATGGCTCATCTGTGAGGCAAGTTATTGGCATAATATTTCTATGTAAATGTAGTCACGTTTGATGTGTTTCTCAAATCCCTCCAGACCTCCCAAAAACTGGCATGAATATTAGAACAGAAGACATGTTTTTTTTGCTTTGACACAAGGTTCATTTTAAGATCAACCATGAGAGACATGACTTTACTTTCAAACTTTCTCTTACTCAAGTCCTGGATATTTCTATGCTTACTCTGGTTAGTGTAGCTTACATACCACTACTGATATGAATGTATAAATGAAATCCCAACAGGAGTCAGGGTAGGTAAACATAGAATACCAGAAGGTCTAGTTGTTTTGTCACCTGGTTCAACTCATCATGGTCTTCATTGGGCCAATTAGCAAAATCACAACAATCAAGAGTGCCTGCACACGCTATTACCATCTGTTCAATCTTAAAGTAGAATATGCTGGTGAGATACAAAAGCAGAGTAACTCTATCACAAATCTTAAGAAAGTACGCAAACTTTTTCCCTTTCATTTAACAACTTAACATCATTATTTCATTGATTGGACTGAAAATACAGGCCTAACCATTTCCGCCCATCTTTTGGACAAGGAATTGCTGTCACGCTAAAGCCCAAATTATCTTAGGTTAACCTTGCCATCACTCACCCTGCAACCATAAAATAACACAGTAATGGTCAATAACTCAATTTCCACTTCTTCGTCTCAATCTGCGTAATGTTGATAGAAACACAAAATACAAATGTTCAATTACCTGTGCTTCCGTTTCCCATTAAAGTTAAAAGTAACAACCCAGCCCAGCACAACCTTTCCAGTCAGTCCCCTGTAAGCTGCAGTAGCAGCTGCTGGTGGGACCAGGGCTTTTGGAAAGTAATGAGATCATGCTAATGTTGTATGTGACATTTCAGCTGATTGGGAAGGGGTTATCTCCAAGTAAAGGTGTCTCTTCATTTTAGTCTCAGCCCCATTTCCCCCTCCACACACACAGAAAGAAACACACACACACACACACACACACACACACACACACACACACACACACACACACACACACACACACACACACACACACACACACACACACACACACACACACACACACACACACACACACACACACACACACACACACACACACACATCCACACACACACAGAGGATAAATAACTGATACTGGCACGTTTCTTTGAATAGCAAGACTTTAGAGACTTTATGATGTCCATTGCGAGAGCAGTGATTATCCTACAAGACTGCTGATGTCTGGGGAAATGTGATTTTATGCTATGTGTGTTGACATTCGATAACATTTTGAGTGTCAGTGTTTCAGTAATGTGGTACCTGCTGATGTTGTGTACAAGACCCTGCTACTGTATCTCTTGAGAATTTCCCCCCCGAGTGGCTCCTGCTTTCAAATATTTAGCGAACAGGTGAAGAAATGTTATGTTGTAGTGTCTGATGTATAGAGAAAAGGTACGGTCCGCACTCTCTAGCACGAAAACATCATAAGGTTGTATAGTCTACAGGCTACCTTTGTCAATGTGGCAGACAGCTTGAAAGGTTGATTTCCACGAATCTTGGATATGACACCTGCTTAACCTGGTTGCAAGTACTGTTTCATAATCAGTAGACAGTTAGAAAACTGAAGTATTGTGTACGTGCATCTGTGTATGTCAAATTCAACGGCTGCTGCTAGGAATTTGTTATGGTTCTATGTATTTTTATGTAATTATCAAGGTTTGAGTTGTTATGTGGCTTTTGGGGAGCCATTTTCGGTCAAATATAAATTATTAGTCAGGTATTGAAACTGCATTTCAATCACCTGGGGGGTTTTGGTAATACCTTGTGCACCTCTGTATGCTTTCTACATTTAAACACAGATGTTTTGTGTTCTTTTTTAGGCCACAAGTTCGTCACTGAAGGGGAATACGTTGATATGACAGCGATCACTAAAGAACAGTCGGGATCCTATGAATGCATCTCCTCCAATGACATCTCAGCCCCGGATGTGAGGACGGTGAAAGTCACAGTCAATTGTAAGCATAAAAACAAACAATGACGGCAAACAGCTCAACACTCAAACAAAGCTAAATAGTCAGCTAATATGGCTCTTTTATCAGCTACATGGTTTTTCAAGTCTTTGTTGACCCAAGCTTGTTTTAAGAGCTTACTGGGGCAAATACATTCAATTAAGAAGCCTTCTGTTAGTTTAACATGCAAGCTAGCGTGTACATTGGTATCAACAGAAAACATATTGAAGGACTTCACAGATTATTCAGGATAACAGATACTTCATCTGTTTGAAACAGTTCAGTTTGAAGGACAGAAAGTGAATGGTTATCAGGTAGGTAGACACAGCAATATGACATAATTCATAAAAGCATAATTTCAATCTTTCAAGACTGCAAAAACATTTCCAATGTGCACCATCCCGTGAGGCATACTCACATTAGGAAGACCCAATAGTGTCAGTCTTGGCAGATCAGAATGTTGTTGTTGATTTCTGTAAGCAGCAGAAAGTTGCCCAACTGTCTGTGATGATGTCATATTGCTGAGTTTACCTTTAATGATAAAAGTGGATATGTACCGCTATAAAACTAATTTAATGTCATGCATCCTACAGATGCTCCCTTCATTTCGAATGCCAGGAGTACAGGTACCCCAGTGGGCCAAAAAGGGGTGCTCCAATGTGAGGCCTCTGCTGTTCCTGGGGCAGATTTTGAGTGGTACAAAGAGGACCGCAGGTAAGTCCTTAAAATATATATTTTTAAATAGTCTGTTGTAAATGTCCAATGCAGCCATTTTAATCTCAATATCAAATCATTTCTGGGTGACAATTAACCTTTTCACCTGTGAGTTCCAAATATCTCTAACGGTCGCCCCAGCGTGACTTGTTTTATGCACATGCTTTCAGGACTATTAACACGCGCTGCCTGCTAATTATCTATAGGCTATGTTTCAACTTGTGAATTTTAAATGATTTCTAACAAAAAAAAATGTAATAGAATTTTATTGAGGTGTGTTCCGCCTCCTCATTAATTCACATTAAAGTAGCCCATTTCAGGGAATTTATGTTTGAACCTTTACTTAGCTGGACCAACTTCTCTCTTTGAGAGCCCAAGCACTTCCACAGTGTTTCCACAGATCAAGTATACAGATATTTGCGCAGTCTTGCACGTCTTGCACAAAAAAATTCTGGCTGGCGCCTGCATTGCCTTCATTGTTGTCTTCCTTACAATTAATCATTTTGGACATGTGTGCGTTCCTATCAAAGTAAGTGCCTTATTTTCTGTATATCGTGTAGCATACTGTAGAATATGTATATGTGTACAGTACCAGTCAAAAGTTTGGACACACCTACTCATTCAAGGGTTTTTCTTTAGTTTGACTATTTTCTACATTGTAGAATAAAAAAATGCAACTAGGCAAGTCAGTAAAGAACAAATTCTTATTCACAATGACGGTCTACACCGGCCAAACCCGGGTCAATTGTCCCCTACGGGGACTCCCAATCACAGCCAGTTGTGATACAGCCTCAAACCAGGGTGTCTGTAGTGACGCCTCTGCACTGAGATGCAGTGCCTTAGACCGCAGCGCCACTTGGGAGCCCAATATAGTGGAGGCATCCAAACTATGAAATAACACATATGGAATCTTGTAGTAACCAAAAAAGTGTTTAAAAATCTAAATATATTTGATATTTGATATTTTTCTTTAAAAATATATATTTTTATTTTCAACCGGTGGGCCTTGTTAAAAGTTAATTTGTGGAAATGCTTTCCTTCTTAAATGCATTTGAGCCAATCACTTGTGTTGTTACAAGGTAGGGGTGGTATACAGAAGATATCCCTATTAAGTAAAAGATCAAGTCCATATTACGGCAAGAACAGCTCAAATAAGCAAAGAGAAATGAAAGTCCATCATTAATTAAACACATGAAGTATGACGACTCAGGATAAGACCCAAATGGATACAGTTCGTATAACAGATGTTTATTATAAAATAGGGGGCAGGCAAACAACAGGTCAAAGGCAGGCAGAGGTCGGTAGTCCAGGGCCAGGGAGTCCTTGATGTAGGTCTCCATAGCCTTGGTCCCCAGACCCGACAGTGAATACAGTCGTCACCGGGGTGGTGTGGTGCCCAGGAGAAGATAAATCCCACAGTCATAGGGTCGATGCGGATGAAACAAAGTGGCCCGGGCCTTACTGAAAACCTCCCGGAGGTCCTGGTACTCCGCGGGAACGGCGGAGAGGTCTGAGGCTACTTCTGAGCCCACACAAAGATGTCCCGGGGCAGGCTGCACCAACTTCAGGCAATTGGCGTGGCAGAATGGGCTCTAGGCCATGATAGCACCAGCAGTCCAGTTGATGGGGGGATTGTGTCACTAGAGCCAAGTGAATCCCAATACCACGGGAACTTGGGAAGACTTAATAATCATGAACTGTATAGCCTCGCTGTGGTTCCCTGACACTCGCAGGTTGATGGGAGTGGTATTGTGGGCCGCAGAGTTGATGAGAGATTTTGACTGGTTCCCCCAAAGCAGGATGACATGCAGAGGGGTGTGAGTAAGGGGAGAAGGAAAGTTATCCGTATGGCCCACCAGAGTACTCGCACCTACCAGTGAGCCTGATTTTTTAGTGGACAGGTAGCCACGAAATGACCATTAGTCCTGGAATACAAACAACTCTTCGTATTGTCTGCATAAACGTTCAGCTGGAGACAACCTAGCTCTGCCTATTTGCATCGGCTCAGGAAGAGGCGAATTGGCAGATTCTGGAGACTCTCGGGAGAACTCAGATAGCCTTGGATTGTCTCAGAAACGTAGACGTCGGGGACTTCCGGGATGCCTTGGAGGCAAGGTGGAATCCTTGGGTGAGCGAGGGGGACCGGAATTGGACCTCCTCTCCTTCCTACGTTCCCGTAGCCGCCCACTGATCTAGATAGTCAAGGCGATGAGCAATGAGTGATTTGACATCTGTCGGCAGTTCCCGGGCTGCGAACTGGTCCTTAACTTCCTCCTATAATCCGTGTCGGAACGTTTCGTACAGAGATTCTGGGTTGTAGGCACTCCCGGCAGCCAACATGTGGAAATCCACTGCATGGTCTGCCACACCTGCAGGAGTCTTGCTGGAGCTCGAGTAACTACCGGGCAGCCTCTCTCGCGGACAACGGAGAATCTAAAACCTTCTTCACCTCAGCCGCAAACTCCTCCAGACTGAAGCACACGGCAGACTGTTGTTCCCACACTGCTGTAGCCCAGGCAAGAGCCCGGACATCAATGTGATAAGGTACGCTATCTTCGAGCGGAAGGAGGAGGGCTGCAGCTCGAAGATGAGCGAACACTGAGAGAGAAACCCACAACAGGTTCCCAATTCTCAAGCAAAGTGTTCCGGGGGAGGTAAGCTGGGTTCTTGGGAAGCCGGGGTGGCCGGGAAAGACGCACTGCTGACAGCCGGGTTACTGAGGTTACCGTCGTGATAGGATGCCTAACAGACAACCTGCGGAATTGCTCCATCAATGTAATAAACACACGGTCATGGCATTCTGCAAAGGTCTGGAAACCTTCCATAAGACCATGAAGCAATTCCTCGTGCCTCCCAATAGTGGCACCCAATAGTGGCATACTATCACGACTCAGGATAAGATCCAGATGCAGACAGTTTGAATAACAGACATCTGTTGTAAAACAGGGGCAGGAAAATGACAGGTCAAGGGCAGGCAGAGGTTGGTAGTCCTTGGCAGAGTCCATAAGGTACAGAGTGGCAGGCAGGCTCAGGGTCAGGCAGGATGATCAAAACCAGGAAAACTAGAAAAACAGGGGCTCAAGAAAACAGGAGGTCAGTAATCCAGGGCAGTGTCAAAGGGTACGGAATGGCAGGCAGGTTCAGGGCAGGCAGGATGATCAAAACCAGGAAAACTAGAAAAACAGGGGCTCAAGAAAACAGGAGTATGAAAAACACGCTGCTAGGCTTGACGAGACAAGACTAACTGGCCACAGACAACCAAAGAACACAGGTATAAATTCACAGGGGATAATGGGGAAGATGGGCGACACCTGGAGTGTGGTGGAGACAAGGACAAAGACAGGTGGATCAGATCATGGTGTGACATGAAGGTCAATGCAGAAAATGTGAAGAACTTTGAAAGTTTCTCCAAGTGTGGTCGCAAAAAAAATAAAGCGCTATGATGAAACTGCCTGTCATGAGGACCGCCAAAGGAATGGAACACTCAGAGTTCATTAGAGGAGCCTGCGTGAATCAAGCCTTCATGGTTGAATTTAAGCAAAGAAACCACTATTAAAGGACATCAATAAGAAGAAGTGACATGCTTGGGCCAAGAAACACGATCAATGAACATTAGACCGGTGGAAATTTTTGGTCCAAATTTCAGATTTTTGTTTCCAATCGCTGTGTCTTTGTAGGTGAACGGCTGATCTCTGCATGTGTAGTTCCCACCCTGAAGCATGGAGGAGGAGGTGTAGGGGTGCTTTGCTGGTGACAGTGTCAGTGATTTATTTAGAATTCAATGGACACTTTCTGCAGCGATATGTCTTCCCATCAGGTTTGCACTGTGGGACTATCATTTGTTTTTCAACAGGCCAATGACCCAACACACCTCCAGGCTGTGTAAGGGCTATTTGACCAATAAGGAGAGTGATGAGGTGTTGCAACAGAGGACCTGGCTTCCACAATCACCCAACCTCAACCCAATTGAGATGGTTTGGGATGAGTTGGACCGCAGAGTGAAGGAAAAGCAGCCAACAAGTGCTCAGCATATGTGGGAACTCCTTCAAGACTGTTGGAAAAGCATTCCAGGTGAAGCTGGTTGAGAGAATGACAAGAGTGTGCAAAGCTGTCATCAAGGCAAAGGGTGGCTACTTTGAATAATCTAAAATACATGATTCCATATGTGTTATTTCATAGTTTTTATGTCTTCACTATTATTCTACCATGTAGAAGATAGTAAAAATAAAGAAAAACCATTGAATGTGTAGGTTTGTCCAAACTTTGGATGTGACTACTTTGAAGAATCTAAAATCTAAAATATATTTTGATTTGTTTAACACTTTTTTGGTTTCTACATGATTCCGTATGTGTTATTTCATCGTTTTGATGTCTTCACTATTATTCTACAATGTAAAAGAAAAACCCTTGAATGAGTAGGTGTGTCCAGTTTTATTCAAATGTTTTCAAGTACTGGTGAAAATAATGCATTCAGATGATTGTATAGATTGTAATGGACAGCTATGATGTGTGTGAAATACTTTTTTGAAGGTTGTACTGATTATAATGGCTTAATGTTAAGCTATTTGCCAGCTATGTGTGGCGCCATGTTTGTTGACATTATACAATACATTTTGCGTGTCACGTACACTTCTGTCTGACCAAAGATGTTATAATGAGGTGAAGGAATGCTTCAATTATCTTTCAAGTAAACTTCCGGAAGTGAATGAAGGGACATGAATGATCGTAGACAACACACCCCCTTCAACATGCACACTACAAACAAACCAAACTCATCTTGTCTCCTCTTATTATCTTTGGTTAACGCAAAAAAACAAACATGGAGGCGAGCACAAACTAGCCATCGTCGGATTACTTTTGTTTTTTAAAAAGTGTTTTACTCAATTATTTCAATCAATGGTGAGCTTACCCGTGATGTGATGAATTATAAATTGTAATTGCTATTAGCTAATTCATATTGTGGTTTCTGTCAGCTGAGAATGATCTAAATATGACGGCTTGTGTTATGTCAATCTTTCCTCATTTAGCACAAGGTCTAATGTAGCCTACATTTTCCGGTTTTGAGGATTCTGTATGCTTTTCTTTACTTCTGTGAATGTCTGAACATTGCATCCAAAAATAAACTGGTCACATTCAGGACAAAACTTAGCAAGGACTGTGTTTGTGCAAAACGTTTCTGTGAAAAAAACAGTGTGGCTAGCTCAAATTCTGACTGTTGTGTCAATCGAAACTTGACATTCTAAATAAGTGTTGTAATCACACTGGTTTGAGTGTACGTTACAGGGACAACTGTAGATGATCACACTCGTTTGTTGGTACGTGTGAAAAGGTTATGTACCTTACTGTGATAGTTCTTTTTTATAAAAATGGTCTAAAAGAAACAAAAATAGCTTGCAAAGAGCAATTTCTCAAGCAAGAATTTTGCTAGGACAGTCTGGACGTGGTCTGAGTGGAGAGGGAAAAACTGAAAAAGATTTGATATTGGCAGAGAGGTTTGGAAGTTTATTTCTTATTCGTCTAGTAACTATTATAAACCGGGTAGTTTAGATACTGGATGCTGATTGGCTAAAGCCACATTTAGCTGTGGGTATGTGAGCTTGTATACCACGTTTAGCCTTTTCATCTTGATATCATTGCGCCTTTCACCTTGATAAATTGGCTACATCAAAAATAGTTTGACATGCCCATGTAGAAAATAAGAGTTTAGATGAAGTTGAGAGAAACAAGTACAATGTGAAACACACAAAGTGGGCTCTTACCTGCTTCACTGACGGGTGTGTGGAAAAAGGGATACATTGTGAGTTTGGGAATACAACAAAAGACGGAGCTGAACGACATCCTACAGGACTTTTCTGGTTCAGTCAGGAACATGAATGGCGAAGAACATGAGATTAGCAGCTATGCTGGACACAGAGCTGGTTTGAACCAACATATCAAAGATCCCCCCCCTATCAGTTTGGCATGGAATATACAGAAGGACACCGAATTCACAACGAGCAACAATGTGTTTGTCGACGTAAATAAAAACGTGAGGAAAGAGGCGCTCGACAAAGCTGCCCACCACACAGCCATAACTGAAAAAGACATGCAGCTCATCAAACAATCCAAGGTTCTGGACACTGAAACACCTGATGGTTTGGTGAAGAAACGATGGTTTGATGTTCAACTTCATTTTGAGCAAAAGGGTGAAGGAGGGAAACCGTCTGAAACCTGACTAATTTAATATATGTACAGACGAGAACAGCTTACAGTATGCGACTCTCTCGTTCAACAAACCCACAAAAAAAGCACAAGGGCCTGCAGGAGAAGAATAGGGAGAGTGGACGGGGATACATGTTTGAACTGCCGGGTGATCCCCTCTGCCTCCGAACCATGAGAAATAATGTCTGTCAGTGGACACAGATCTGAAACCTATCTTCAAAGTTACTGGATGCCAAATCTGGAAGCGACGAAGCGGTGAAGCACTATTCTTTCTGACAACAAAGCAGCAACTTCCCCAACTAGAAGAATGGCATCAATTTCCAGCAGCATGGATCCAACAAACAACAACATGGGCAAGGCAATAACAAACAATAACGTGGGGCAATATTTTCATTCATGCACAATAAAAGGCATCATTCAGATCAACATTAATACATAATTGCTGTGTGTTAGTCACTCGAGAAGTGGCGCTAATGCTCTGTTTTTGCATACATTTAATGAAAACGTACTAGCTAGCCTGTGGTTATGTTGCATAGCAACCAGTCTAGCAACGAGACTACTTTTTCTGGCGGAATGTATTTATTATGAATTTATTTATTAAAACAAAATTTTCAATATAGATGTGTCTTTCTTTGCCTTACTGTGTTGGCAAATGGTTTCTAAAAGCAAAAAGGCACCTCGGGGGTTAGTGGTATATGGCCTATACACCACAGCTAAGGGCTGTATCCAGGCACTCCGCGTTGCGTTGTGCGTAAGAACATGCCTTAGTCGTGGTATAATGTACTTAAGTAAAAATACTTTAAAGTATTTATTGGGGGTATCTGTACTTTACTTTAATATTTATATTTTTGACAACTTTTACTTTTACTTCACTACATTCCTAAAGAAAATAATTTACTTTTTACTCCATACATTTTCCCTGACACCCAAAAGTACTCGTTACATTTTGAACGCTTAGCAGGACAAATTCACGCAATTATCAAGAGAACATCCCTGGTCATCCCTACCGCCTCTGATCTGGTGGACTCACTAAACACAAATATACAAAAGCTTTGTTTGTAAATGTCTGTGTTGGAAAGTGTCCCTGGCTATCCATAAATAAAAATGTAATTGTGCCGTCTGGTTTGCTTAATATAGGCAATTTGAAATGATTTAAACTTTTACATTTTACTTTTGATAATTCGGTATATTTTGCAATTACATTGACTTTTACTTTTACTCAAATAGTATTTTACTGCGTTGTAACGGCGTTCTTCGTTTGTTGAAAGAGAGTCGGACCGAAATGCAGCGTGGTGGTTACTCATGTCTTTAATGAAGAAAAACGGAACGATACATGAAATAACTAATAAATACAAAAACAACAAACGGAACGTGAAACCTATTACAGCCTATCTGGTGAACACTACACAGAGACAGCAACAATCACCCACGAAATACACAGTGAAACCCCGGCTACCTAAATACGGTTCCCCATCAGAGACAACAAGAATCACCTGACTCTGATTGAGAACCGCCTCAGGCAGCCAAGCCTATACTAGACACAACCCCTAATCAACCACAATCCCAATGCCTACAAAAACCCCAATACGACAATACAATAAACCCATGTCACACCCTGGCCTGAACAAATAATAAAGAAAACACAAAATACTAAGACCAAGGCGTGACATGGGTGACTTTCCCTTTTACTTGAGTCATTTATTTACTTTACTCAAGTAGGACAGCCGGGTACCATTGTATATAGGCCATATACCACCCATCAACAGGCTGAAATTTCAGGAGGTCTTTTTTCAAACAGCTCTTACACTAAAAGGGCATTGTCATCCTTTTCATATTTCACAGTATTATTCCAACATAGTCTGGAAATGCATATAACAGAGGAATTCATGTTTTTGACTGCACTGGGCATTTAAGGGTCTCAGCCTTTTTTGATTGTTAGGAGATTTATATCCCCCAGCTGTTTTTATTTTACACAGGCGATATTTTAGTTTGTATAATTATAATTTACTATCCAAATTACTTTACTTTCTTTGGACGAGAACCATCATGGCCACCAAAGTCGACTTGTGTTTGTTTTTGCATAATTTGTTTCTGTCAATGGGCTGCTTTGCTTGGACAACCTCTGAGAAAGTATCGTTTTTTAAAATAATAAATCACTACACTATCTTGTTTCGAAACGAACCGGCACAAGCCAGTGAAGTGTGGGGAATATTAGTGATGCAGCCAAATATTTTTTTACACAATGCAGATTGTTGTACAGCGATCCGGAGCTGTCGTCTCAGCATGACCCAATGAGCTGTGTTCAGTATTAGGGCTCTAGAGACTTATTTCAGAAGTATTTTTGTCGATGTAAGTTCCCGAGACTAATAGTCTTTACCTAGCAGCCATGCTTGTGCTAAGCCCTTCTCAAGGACATACACATACACCAGTGGAGAATGCTGAGGGGAGGATGGCTGATAATAATGGCTGGAACGGCACACATGGAATGGCATTAAACCCACGGAAAACGTGTGTTTAAAGTATTTGATACCGTTCCATCTATTCTGCTCCAGCCATTACCACAAGCCCACCCTCCCCAATTAAGTTGCCACCAACCTCCTGTGACATACACAAATACCTGCACAGCAATGTACTCAAACTGGACTGGATTATACTGACATAGTTTACAGACTACACCACGGGTTTCAAACATACGGGCGTCCAATCTAGGGGATAAACTCAATTTTTTTAATGACTTAAACTGAATCGAAACGGTTTAGAAATGATAATGGACTGTCCAGCTTGCTAATAATAGCTAGACAGTCAGGGGAGAATAGAAAATTACCAAAACAATGAATTGAGAGCTATTTTTTGCTAATATTGATGGCAAGGAAATGCGGCCCCCGGGGCAAAATTTATTTCACACCCTTGGACTACACCTTCACACCATATCCCCCAATGGGCCAAATTTGATTGAGATAAGATGTATCTTTTAACTTCACGTCTATAGGGATTTTCTTATGGATAAACATATACAGTAGATATGGGATTCCAGTACCAATATTCTAAGAACGTATTTTCTTCTTTACAGACTCTTCAATGGACTGAATGGGGTTAAGATAGAGAACCAAGGTAAACAATCCATGCTTATGTTTTTGAATGTTTCTGAAGAGGACTACGGAAACTACACGTGTGTTGCCCTGAACACCATGGGGATCACCAATGCAAGTATAATCCTCTATGGTAAGACTGCCTTACTGTTACTGTTGAAGTACTATATCGGTTTAATACTGTACATGTTTTTGTATTATTGTGTGCACTGGGGATGCAATTATAGCAATTGAAGATGCTATAGTTTAAACACAAAAGTATGTGGACACATGCTCAAAATCATGGGCATTAATATGCAGTTGGTCCCGCCTTTGCTGCTATAACAGCCTCCACTCTTCTGGGAAAGCTTTCCACTAGATGTTGGAACCTTGCTGTGGGGACTTGCTTCCATACAGCCACAAGAGCATTAGTGAGGTCGGGCACTGATGTTGGGCGATTAGGCGTGGCTCGCAGTCGGCGTTCCAATTCACCCCAAAGGTGTTCAATGGGGTTGAGGTCAGGGCTTTGGGCAGGCCGGTCAAGTTATTTCACACTGGTCTCGACAAATCATTTCTGTATGGACCGCTCTTTGTTTACAGAGGCAATGTCATGCCGAAACAGGAATGGGCCTTACCCAAACTGTTGCCACAAATTTGGAAGCACAGAATTGTCTTGTATGCTGTAGAGTTAAGATTTCCCTTCACTGGACCTAAGGGGCCAAGCTCGAACCATGAAAAATAGTTTAGAACTCAGTATTGAGTGTTGCAACTGAGTACAGAAGATTTTTACGCTCTACGATCTTCAACACTCAGCGGTTCCGTTCTGTGAGCTTGTGTAGCCTACCACTTCGCGGCTGAGACATTGTTGCTCCTAGAAGTTTCTACTTCACAATAACAGCACTTACAGTTGACATGGGCAGCTCCAGCAGGGCAGACATTTGATGAACTTACTTGTTGGAAAGGTGGCATCCTATGACGGTGCCAGTTTGAAAGTTACTGAGCTCTTCAGTTCGGGCCATTCTACTGACAATGTTTAGCTATGGTGATTGCATCGCTGTGTGCTCGATTTGATCACCTGTCATCAACGAACGTGGCTTTTGTAGGCTATATAGAAATAATGACACTCAAACTTAAAATCATTCAACATAATAATAAGGATTTATATCAGCCTAATCAAGGTTTAGATGACATCACATATTCCTGTGTATGATCTTCTAATACAGCTGCATGGGATTTCTACTAATACATCCAATGGCAATGTCTGCGATAGGTATAATGCCTGGAGCCACCTGTGGATTTGACAATTACGATGCAGTTACACCTCCGACATTGCCTAAACAAAAGCACTGATATGCTATGCAGTTATGATTGAATAAAATCCAATTTTATTAGTCACATGTGCCGAATACAATAGGTATAGTAGACCTTACAGTGAAATGCTTATTTTCGAGACACTAAACAACAATGCAGTTTTAAAAAATGTGAATTACAATGGAAATACAAGTAACAAGTAAAAAGCAGAAGTAAAATAACAATAGCAAGACTATATACAGGGGGGTACCCGTACAGAGTCAATGTGCGGGATCACCGGTTAATATGTACATGTGGGTAGAGTTATTAAAATGACTATGCATAGATGATGATAACAACAAAGAGTAGCAGCGGTGTAAAAGAAGGGGAAGGGGTGGGCAATGCAAAAAGTCTGGGTGGCCATTTGATTAGATGTTCAGGAGTCTTATGGCTTGGGGGTAAAAGCTGTTTAGAAGCCTCTTGGACCTAGACTTGGCGCTCCGGTACCGCTTGCCGGGCGGTTGGAGAGAGACCAGTCTATGACTAGGGTGGCTGGAGTCTTTGACAATTTTTAGGGCCTTCCTTTGACAGTGCCTGGTATAAAGGTCCTGGATGGCAGGAAGCTTGGTCCCGCACTACCCTCTGTAGCGCATTGCGATCGGAGACCGTGCAGTTGCCATACCAGGCAGTGATTCAACGGTGCAGCTGTAGAACCTTTTGAGGATCTGAGGACCCATGCCAAATCTTTTCAGTCTCCTGAGGGGGAATAGGTTTTGTTGTGCCCTTTTCACGACTGTTTTAGTGTGCTTGGACCACGTAAATGTGTTGATAATGTGGACACAAGGGGAACTTGAAGCTCTCTCTGTGGATCTGTTAGGGTGGTATGCAAATTGGAGTGAGTCTAGGGTTTCTGGGATAATGGTGTTGATGTGAGCCATGACCAGCCTTTTGAAGCACTTCATGGTTACAGATTATCTACAGAATGCAGTTACACCTCCGACATTGCCTAAACAAAATAAATGATATACTATGCAGTTGCTGGTAACTGGGGGTTAACGCTGATCTGATTGAATCCTGGCCTAAATGTAGATATGTCTGTATGGTGGGGTATAAAGCAGACATATACTGTACATATTGTTTGTCAGTGGTCTTATTCATAGTTGTGGGGGGAAAATCCACAGTGAAGCAAACTTGCAGTTTTGTAATGTAGAGTAAAGCCATTAATAAATTAATTGTAACATTGTTGACGTGAATAGGACAAAAAGCACCAACTTCTTGATTATCTCTAGAGGCATATCATGTGAATGAGCTGAGCCTCTTTGGATTCAATAGCTATTGAGAGAATACAATAGCTCAGTATACACATTTGTTGAGTCATAGAAAACTTCTAAAACTCTTAGGATAGCATTATAGTTAATCACAGTGTATTGTCAACTTTTCCTTTGAATGCAGTTCCAGCAGTTTACAGAGAGTAACAAACTTCAACAAAAACACATATTAAGAAGCCATTTTAGCCATCCTACACTATTCTATTCTCCTCTAGCCTCAGTTGTGCTCCTCACTTCACATGCCAAGGTATTTGGGGAATGTTGTTTGTTTTGTACTGCGTGTTTCTTTTTGATCATCAAAAACCCTGTCATCTCTGATATGAATGATGGATTTGTGTTTAAATAGCTATTTGAGTTCCTGGCTATGCTTTGTTAAGATGGTCAGTGTCTAATGGAGGATATGCTCAGTTTTCAAAGCAACCGGTCCTATTCAATGTGCAGGAGGAATGCATCTGGTTGGTTCTTTACCTAACGTTACTGCTGATGATGACCTCTTTCCAGTCCTCCTTCCCCTAGATTACTTTCCAGGAAAAGCCAACATCCAGTTTTGTTGTCAGTTAAAGCCAATAGATCCCACACTTTTTTAGCTGTGGAGGGGGGATAGACACAGTAAGAGAGCTAAGTGGGGGTAAGCACTGTCTCTTTAGATGCCTTACTGTGAAGTTAATATCTAAACATTTTTCCCCACAGGCCCTGGGACCATGATGCACGATGTGAACAGGGCAGCACTGTCGCCCCACTGCTCGTTCTGCCTACTGCTGACTGTTTTCTTTTTGTTCCTACTCAAGTTTTGATGCAACACAGGCCATCATCAGCTTCTATCAGCACTGAAAAACAACAAGACTCTTGGTCCCAGAAGAAGAAATGGAACAAAAGGAACCACCAATAACATCGTTGGTTTGCTCTTCTTTTTGGGGGGTTTGCATTGGCGGTATGTCTTCTTTTGGACAAAAACCAGAAGATGGGACATATCTAGGAGGGTGGGGAGGGAGAGGGTCGACCTGGAAGCTGATCTGAGGTGATGGTACTACCAAGTTTGTGTCACTCCAACCTTTTGTATGTAAAAAAGGGGAAACAAAAAGTTAATGTAAGTGTTGATAGTTGACTGGTTTTGCCCAAATATTGAGGTGTACATTCAGATTACTGGTGTGTCCTGTCCTGTTTGTTCTCTGTACAATAACATAAGCTTTTTTATTATAGTAAATTACAAAAAAAATAAAACACGCAATGTGATTGTTCATTTTACTGTATTTTTACAGTTGTATGCAACAGAATAATAACAAAAACAGACCATTCAATATAAACTATGTCAACTTCAGTGGCAGAACAACACAATATCAAATATTTAAGGATTATTTGTGACAAATGAAGTCCATACACAGCAAAAAAAAAGCACTGTTGAAGCATAAACAGCACTGACACAGTTTTTGGGGTTGTCACTGAGAAGAACTGCATAGTCAAAGACAAATGATGACAGTGCTTTTTAAGTTGTCTGAAATTGGCTATCGCCTTTTTAAAAGGAAGTTTTGAGACAGACAAGACTGATATACACAGGCAGAAATGTGCAAAGAAAACAGTTTATTCACTGCACAAGTGATTTGTTCTCTCACTGACTACAGTGACATCCCACAATCCCATTTAGCTAATGTGGGTGTCTACGAACAAACCGCAAACGGTAAAGTAAAAACAACATGATTCCAACAGGATACATGTAGAAATGCGTCCTGCGCTCCCCACTACAAGAAGTGAAGAGAAATGAGTCATTGAGAGTCATTGATCAAATGTTCTGATCTCTCTTTAAATGGCAAAACTTTGCAGAAAACAAGAGAGTATAAACCCAGAAGTCATTCTAGCCCTCTGCATTGACCAGGGATTGAAAAATTGTGAATGTCTGTCGGTTTGTGTCCTTTCAGGCCCTATTCAAATAAACATTGAAACTGGTGTGCATATTGGATGTGTATATCTGCATATCTATTGAACAGACACAAAGGTTTCTGATTTAGGAACAGTTTCCAAATGACGTTGCCTGATTACCTAAATTACTGTCACAATCAATTCTAAACAATTCTGCAAAGAGCCTAGCAGAAATTCACTGAACCGCGTTCATTATTTCCTCTAGTTTAGAATGTTTCTCATGTACTTTACCTGCATGGTTAACTGTTTGATATAGCCAGGGCCGGCTCCAGGCATAAGCGGTCGCTTAAGGACTCAGGCTGCTAGGGTGCCCCAGAACAGCAACAACAAAACACTTTTTTTTAAGGAACTCGGGGATCTCAACTTACTGTTGAGAGTTAAAATAGTAGAATACACAAGGTGCAAGTATGAAATTTGGTTGTGCATCAGAATTTTTTAAATCTCCATTAGCCATGTCAGTCAACAATTTTTAGATCGGTAAATTAGTCTAGCCAGCTATCTACACTTGGAGTAATCATGGCTGAACACCGACCAGGCACTCAGGGCACATGCCCAGGGGCCCTGACCTCAAGGGAGCCCCCATTGATTTGATTAGACACTCTCACTCAGATATCATTAACATCATTAACATGGCATAAGTTATGGCAAATTGTGGAGACCTGCAGGAAATTAGCTTTAAAACTGAAAAAAGTATCTACACCCCATTAGCTGTAAAACTGCCCCATGGCAAAATGTGTGGAATTGCAGGAAATGTACTTTAAAACATACATACAAGTGAGTCCATGAATCGCAATGATGTAACCGTTATGGTGAGTAATCAACATGTCATCTGAAGATAAAGTTTTACATTGTCCATAAATTAGGAACTGTAAAAACAAAGTCCTTAGTCCTTTTGACTATGTGACACATTACTTCCCATGATGGCCCACACAAAATGAAACAATAACATACAAGTGTAGGAGGAGGCTTTGAATCCAATTAAGATCACATGCGTATCAAATGCAGGCTCTAAAGTTCTTTCATTATAAAATGTCCAGTGAAAAACAATTAATTTGCCATAACAAATGTAGCTCGCAATTTGATCACTACATGTTTTGCCCTGACCCCAGTGTTCTATCAATCAGAGGGTTGAATAGTAAAGGGTGAGGATCGGAATGTCCCCTGTATCGCATCAACTCTATCTATTTGGGGGGCTCAAGCTGTTATGTCTTCTCCTTTTCTTTCAAATGAATAAGAACCATTCAATGTCACAGCTGTCACTTCTGATCAGCCTTCGCACAGCCACCCCACAATGCAATCACCACCTGGTTTGTTGCATGTTGGTCCCGTCCCAAAACTGCCTGGTTATCAGGCAGCAGCAGAGAAGAGTGTATACACACACACACACACACACACACACACACACACACACACACACACACACACACACACACACACACACACACACACACACACACACACACACACACACACACACACACACACACACACACACACACACACACACACACACAGACAGACACATGTGCATGCATATACGTAAACACACACACAGACACCCTTCAGACTATGTCATTTTGAAGACTATAATGGGTTACAATTGGGCCCCCTGCCTTGGGAAGTCATTTCCACAGTATTTATACTCTAGTTAACTGTAAATACTACAATACTCACTGTAGTGTATGAGAAAGTGTAGGATATATATAAATAATTATGCTCAAACTGAAAAATCATTAAATGAAATAATGAGTATTTCTATCATCCTAATTGAGGTGTAGATTACATCTCACATCTCAGCGTTAGACCTCGTAAACAAGGCTGCATGGGATTTCTGTTAATGTGACTCTGTGCAGCCAATGGCAATGTCCACTTTAGGTATGCCAGGAGCCGGTTGTGGATTTGACAGCTTTAACACAGTTCCACCCCCGACGCCCCCAAAACAACTGCTATGTGGGTGTCGGCTAAAGCGGATCTGATTGAATAGAGCCCTAACCATGCAAAGTAAGAGAAAACAAACTAAGGTTTTTTAGTGCATTGTGTTCTATAAAAGAGAACATTCAATGATTTACTATTCCTGGATGAATACGGATCAAATGAAATGTTGTCAATACACATGGTTTTGAACTTGATGTTTATATGTAAAACATGAGTATTATCAAGACTGGTGTCTCCTAGGTCAGAAGGATAAACTGTTTTGTTTTTCTTGCCACTCCCCCACCCATGTACAGAGGCCCTTTGATGAGTATTTCTTCAAAGTTCTCCAATTTCTGCACTTTTATTTATGAAGAACTGTAGAGTGTCACAACTTATCCACAAAATAAATGTCTCTGTCACTTAAGGAAAACTAAAAGGAAAGTTTTTTTTGTTGCCAACACAAGTGCAGTTACACTGTCATAAACCTAAAGTTCAATGCAAATCTGTGCATAAATGATCATGAACGGTGTATTAGTCAAAACTGTAATCTTGCAGTTATGACAAAGAGAGGGTCAAAAGATAGATGTAGATCCCTGGGGAACAAATCAAATCAAATCAAATTGTATTAGTCACATGCGCAGAATATCAACAAGTGTAGACCTTACAGTGAAATGCTTACTTACGAGTCCCTAACGAACAATGCAGTTAAAAACAAATATTATAGTAAATACGAATAAGAGAAAGAAACAAAAATAACAAGTAATTTATGAGCAGCAGTAAAACAACAATAGCGATGTCATATCTACTTAAACTGTTCCATGCCTGGAGTCAAAATACATTACTAAACTAAACTAAGCAGCACATATGCAAATGACTGGCTAGCTAGGGAGCTGTTGTTGTTTCTCTTTTTGATCAAATCTCATCCAGTTTACTATAAAAAGTGTCAAATCTTTAACCATACTGGGTACTCGGCAAAACTGTACATATGCTGTCAATAAAAGCTTTATTAATGGTCTATTAATAGTTAATGAACCCGTATGCATTAATTAATTATGTAAAAAACTATAAACAACAAACATAAATTGCATAGGAAACCTTTTATTAATTGTCAAATGATAAGCCTTTTGTAACAAGGCTCAGACAAGGCTCAGCGTTTTGCAAGTAATAAGTATCACATTTTTTCATTGTTCTACATGACTCCATTCATGTTTGTTAATGATTCCTTTAGCAAATGGCACACAGACAGGAAGTGTCACCAAGTAGTATGTCTGTGTGTGAAAAACAATTATGTCCAGCTAACAGTATGAACGTAATACCCCTCAGAACCAATATAATACAACACAACTAATACACAATCAGAAACCGTCTGTCCGTTTTTCCTGCACCATTATTTTAAAGGAATAGTTCACCAAAATTCCATACCTAATGAAAGGTTTCATTTTCTAAAAATGGCTATACAGTGGGGTTTCACAGATAGCAATCCATGATTTGGGTTTGTAAATAAACCAAAAGCAAAATGAGGATCAGAGTTACCATGGGGATCCACTTTCAAGTATAACTTGTTAAATTGGAAACAATTAACACACATTTAGCTTCATGCAATTGGAAAATGCTATACTTCCTAACAAAAGTAATTTGTTCTCTGGCTAAATGAAGTTCAAAATAATGTATTGTAGTGTCATACCACATGGAAGTATGTTTATCATGAAACATGAAAGGTATGCTGTATAACTGAAAGAGAGGGTACAGTTATCTATATCAGGGATGGGCAACTGGCCTGCCCCGCCTTTTGTAGGTCTGTGGACCTACACCCCCCAAAATAAATAATAATACATATTGTTATTATTTTATTTTTTACTCAGTCAATTTAATTTGCAATTAAAAAAATGTGGTTGCACATCAGCAGTCACTTAATTACGGGAAAGTCAGCAAATTGTTTCTCTTTGCTGTCATGAGGGGGGCCACTAAAATGTTTTGCTCGCAAGTCGATGGGGGGGCTACTGCGGCACATCATGATGGGTTCCATTTTATTGTGGCCCCCATCACCATCAAAGTTGTCCATCCCTGATCTGTATCACGCTAGCAGTGTGCCTTGTTTGCTTTTTTTGTGTTGAAATGATTAATGTAGTTGGACCACAGTCCACAGGTTAAGTATACCACACTCAACAGCCACGGTATTATCTGGAAACAGTGGGTGCAATTTCATCAGAAATGCATCATGTGAATGTTTCAATTTCCAATACCAATTGTTTTGGAGTTTGCTGACTCTTGATGTCTCTTTTATAATTTCAGGTTACAATATCCTTACGATAAACGTGGCAACTTTTAACAATGATTTTGTAAGTCATACAGTAGAAAAAAACGGATGTCAATTGTACTTATCGGCATCGTGTTGATTAGTGACGTAGCACAGTTTCACAGGGCCCCCGCAATGTCAGATCTTTTCCCTTATAAAATTATTGCCTAGATATATATGTTAAGCTGAAATAATGCAACAAAATTCCCCCAAAAAATCTACTGTAAAAAAAAAAAAAAAATCCCGACCGGAAAAGGATTGTCCTAACTTTCTCTAAGCTAATTTTCTACTATTCTACACATTTTTCCATGAGGTTGAAAGAAAATGTTGCAGTTTTAAAGATAATTTCCTGTAATTCTAAACTTTTCTTTCATGGCTTATGACGCTTTCATATACTATTTGAGGGGCCCGACCTCCGGGGGACCCCGCCCAAAGCTTGTGGGCCCTGCCTGCTTGTGGGGGCTATGTGGTGTGTGCTACGCCAGTGATGTTTATTCAAACCAAGGGGGTTCCTACTTTTGTAGCCTCACAACATATAAAGTACATAAATGTATCAAACTGTAAAGAAGAGCAAGACACTATCAGTGTCTCCATATGATACCCTTGACATCATCACTGCAACTTGCATTCTCAGATTAAATACATGCAACATGAACCATTCTGCTATGATTATTACACATCTGAATAAAAACATACAATAAATCAACCACATGTGCAAATGTCATGCTAGAATGATAAAACATCTGACACATAAGTATTTGCACTTTAAAGGAACACTACTCAATCTCAGTTTCCACCCACAGTGAGCCCCTAACACGTATGTTTGTAAACATTTGTGGGTCTTGGCAAATGTAACCACCATATAGTTATTTGAATTATATTGTAACTTCCACAAAACCCGTGAGAGTGGGGGGTGTGGGGGTTGGGAGCAATTACTGCAGAATTCAAATAACTATTTGGGAGTTGCACACAGGACAAATCATAATTTTAGATATGCACATTAATCAAACGTAAACCATGCAATGATGTCAATTAAATATTTGCACCAAAGTGTGAGGTATGAGCACTAATCTCAAAATAGTGTTCTACCCTAAATTATGATCTTCATCCCATTCATTCAAACTGGGAACAGGAATTTGTATGTGATCAACTTTATTAACATTCAAATGTTCAAATACTTTTGCCTCGTTTATTGACTACAGGAGATAATATGCTGCACATTTGTTTTTCAGCGTAACTTGTCAAGTTATTCGCGATCTGTAATTGAAATGGTATTGTACATTTCCTTTTTCTATTTTTCCCTTCTGTTCTGTCAAAAGTATTAACACAAACTGTATGTCAATGACTTTTGGTAAGAAACTAAATGAACGTAATAGTATTGAACTATTTGTGCATGTTAAGGCGTAGTTGTATCTTTTCTATTTGAGAATGAGTAAGAGATGGTTGTATCTGTTCAGTGTAATAAAGCTTAATGATATTTTCCTCTAAATAAGTGTTTTATCCCTTGTTTATAACTCATAACTATATGTATAGCTATGTGCACTCTCATAGGAACTTGCTTTGGGCTTTTAATAAGAAATTGAGAATGAACAGATGCTATTCTTCACCACTAATCTTCAGTGCTGGCTGATAGCTAGGTTTGTGATGAGGGTGTCCTAAGATCCCTGTCAACATAAACCATCTGTTGGGTCCATCTATTAGGTTTCCATCTACACTCTTAGAAAAAAAAGGTGCTACCTGGAACCTAAAAGGGTTCTTCAACCCCTTTGAAGAACCCTTTTTAAATGTATTTTTAACATTTTATTTCACCTTTATTTAACCAGGTAGGTCAGTTGAGAACAAGTTCTCATTTCCAACTGCGACCTGGCAGTTGGAACCAAAAAGGGTTCTATTGGGAAAGCCGAAGAACAATTTTGTAAATGTAATGAGTCCATTGCATTCTTCAAATAGAAATTGGCTGCCAAGTTAGAGAACTGCCTTCAACATAATATTTTTATATATTTTTTAAATGAAATAATAAATTAAGTGAAAACTGAAACAGTCTATATAAAATTTTATATAAACATGTTCATTGAAACTGAAACCCCTCTTATCTACAGTACAGAAGTTAGGGGAAGTGTCCTTACTCACAATCTGACCAATAACTCAAGCATCGCTGTCTTGTATTTGTCATTCTCGGTGTGCTTCCTTTGTAAACACTTAAATGACTCTAGAGCACTTTACAGATGTATTTTTTAGAAGACAACGGTTTCACAGCACAGGCCTGATGACAGCTGTCACAAGGTAGAACATATCACAAAACGACAATGTCATCAAAGACAGACCCATTGTGTATTTAAAACAACAAGCAGACGCCTAATTAAATTTACAGATGTCAAAATGTTTTACATCCAATTCCTTAGACAAGAAAGAATGTACACATTTGATGGGAATCTGTTAAATGATACCAGAATGTGCCTTGCACCTTACACAACTAACAAAAAGCAATGGCTGTGTTGAAATAGTAAATTAATGAGCTGTTGTAAGCCTTTTGTTCTGTCTTTAACGTGTAATGCTTAAAGCTATTTTTTTGTTGTTGAAATATTGCAGCATAGAAATATGCTAGAGAGCCCTTTGTTTACACCCCTTCAGTGTCGTTCACAACCCTTCTCTTTAAGAATTGACATGTAAACACATGGCCAACCATCAGCATTGTCAACCCCTCAATTAGTTCAGCCATTCGTGGCTAGCCTGGAAGGATCCTGTCTTTCTCCTTATATAGCTCAGTGCTTCTCCTTGGCTAAACAAGGCTCATAATTTAAAATGTTTATTCATAGCTACAGATCCCATACAAGTCTGTAATTAAGGCCCATTCAAATTCACATGTTCAAGAATGCATTTCTTGAACATTTACTATTTTGTCCTCGATTGTTCCCACAAGGGGGAGGCCGATGATATCAGAGTGCACCCATCAGACCAACTCCTTGAATTGCCAACTTCTTGAACAATAACAAAGTGGCACCTGTTAATGATTTGGTAAATTGCTGAGGGATGGGGCTGGAGAAATGTAACCACTCTCAAATTCCTAGACAGAGCAATGTAAGCAAGGACAGACCATCCATGAGATAACAATGACAGTTTTAACCATGTTGTGAGGCAATACAGTGTTTATTTAGACTTACTTTGTTTACAAACAAAGGAGTAAAACAAGCTTACATTTTGGGTCCTGATGGGGTAAGAACATTGAACTAAAGCTCATGAGGAATTTACAAGATATATTCTTAAAGAATTAATTAGGTATATGTCATGAATTTAAATGTCCAAAAATGGATGTAGCAATTGCAGATCTCCCAATTAAGTGTTTGCTTTACTACTGTATTTATACTTTTTCAACTGGAAAAGTAAAAGAAAACAGCTGGAGTGGGTTTTTAAATGCTCAGAAACAGTGTTTTGTATTGTACACTGTATTTTTGACTTTACAGGCCATTTACAACCAATGCCAATAATCAGCAAGCAAGTAAACCGATATTCAGAATTAGGGCTGCGGTGGTCATGAAACGTTGTCAGCTGGTTATTGTAATGCAAAAGCCTGCCAGTCTCACAGTAATTGACTGTTAATTAACATAAACACGTTTAACATCTCCATGCATTCACGCAGCATACAAGCCACTGATGCACGCCTCTGGAACATCTACATTTAAAAAATAAATAAATAAATTGAATATACACCATCACAACAAATACATTATTAATTTTAGGCATGTCTAAAGAAACATTATGATGTGAAGAAAATGTATTTCAGAACAGAATACAAGTTGGCCAGCTGTATTTTATCTGTGTAAAGGTGGCAACTGGTGGCAGAGAAGTCAGATGCAGGAGAGCAGAACTGGGTAATAACCGGAGCAGTTTAAAATACAAAACCACCGGCATCCAGAATAACAACGTATGGGTACAAAACCTATCGCACACCAGACAACAATGTGCACAAGCACTTACAACAAACTGTTCCGCATAAAGACATGGTGGGAACAGAGGGTTAAATACACAACACGTAATGAGGGAATGAAAACCAGGTGTGTGGGAAAACAAGACAAAACAAATAGAAAATGGATTGGCGATGGCTAGAAGACCGGTGACGTCGACCGCCGAACATCGCCCGAACAAGGAGAGGAACTGACTTCGGCAGAAGTCGTGACAGTACCGCCTTTGACGTGCGCCGACACCAGCCTCGGGGACGATCCGGAGGGCGAGTTGCAGGGCGATCCGGATGGAGAAACTCCCACAGCAGTCAGACACGTCCTCCACCGCAACCCAGCATCGCTCCTCCGGACCATACCCCTCCCGTGCGAGGTACTGAAGGCCCATTGCACGACGCCTGTATGCCGGGGCCCCCTCGATATCCAGAGGGGGCGGAGGAACCTCCCGTACCTCAGACTCCTGGAGTGGTCCAGCCACCACCGGCTTGAGGGGACATACATGGAATGAGGGGTTAATACAGTAATCGGGGGGAAGCTGTAACCTGTAACTCACCTCGTTGAGTCTCCTCAGGACTTTAAATGGCCACACAAACCGCGGACCCAGCTTCCGGCATGGCAGGCGAAGGGGCAGGTTTTGGGTAGAGAGCCAGACCCAGACCCAGTCCCCCAAACCCCGGGGCCTCACTGCGGTGACGGTCTGCGCCAGCTTTCTGGCGCAGCACGGCACACTGAATGTGAACATGGGTGGTGTCCCATGTTTCCTCCGCGCTCCGGAACCAGTCGTCCACCGCAGGAGCCTCGGTCTGACTCTGATGCCAAGGAGCCAGAACCGGCTGATACCCCAG
Organism: Oncorhynchus keta; assembly: GCF_023373465.1. Classification (NCBI taxonomy): domain Eukaryota; kingdom Metazoa; phylum Chordata; class Actinopteri; order Salmoniformes; family Salmonidae; genus Oncorhynchus; species Oncorhynchus keta. The sequence continues at coordinate 15,026,369 of NC_068432.1, read as the reverse complement.
TACGCACTGGAAGGGGGAGAGGTTAGTGGAGGAGTGGCGTAGCGAGTTCTGGGCAATCTCTGCCCAGGGCACGAATGCTGCCCACTCCCCCGGCCGGTCCTGGCAATAAGCCCTCAGAAACCTACCCACATCCTGGTTAACTCTCTCCACCTGCCCATTACTCTCGGGGTGAAAATCCTAGGTAAGGCTGATCGAGACCCCCAGACGTTCCCTGAACACCCTCCAGACCCTCAAAGTGAACTGGGGACCCCAATCATCCTCAGGCCGGAAGAGTGCCTCCGCAGTCTGTAGGGCCGTAGGGTGACGGGCAGCAGGAGTAGACGGCAGGACTCGGTAAGGAAGTCCACCAACAGGTGCGACCAAGGCTGTTGTGGAACGGATAAGGGGTGTAAACTTACCTCTGGGCAGGTGCCTAGGAGCCTTACACTGAGGGCACACCGAGCAGGAGAAAACCCTCACGTCCTTAGCTAAAGTGGGCCACCAGTACTTCCCACTCAGACAGCGCACCGTCTGACTTATGACTGGATGACCAGAGGAGGGTGACGACATGTGGGCCCAATAGATCAGCTGGTCACGAACAGCAGACGGAACGTACAGACGCCCAGAGGGACACTGGAGGGGAGTGCACACAGCGCCTGCTCAATGTCCGCGTCCAGCTCCCACACTACCGGCGCCATCAGGCAAGAGGCCGGGAGTATGGGGGTGGAATCCTCTGTGTCATACACCTGGAACAGTGCATCTGCCTTCACGTTCTGGGAACCTGGTCTGTAAGAAAGGGTTAAAACAAAACGGGTGAATAACATGGTCCACCTTGCCTGGCGAGGGTTCAGTCTCCTCGCCGCCCGGATGTACTCCAGATTGCGGTGGTGAGTCCAGATGAGAAAAGGGTTTTTAGCCCCCTCAAGCCAATGTCTCCACGCCTTCAAAGCCTTGACAACCGCCAACAACTCCCGGTCCCCCACGTCATAGTTTCGCTTCGCCGGGCTGAGCTTCCTCGAGAAGAAGGCACAGGGGCGGAGCTTTGATGGTGTACCTGAGCGCTGAGAGAGCACGGCTCCTATCCCAGCCTCGGACGTGTCCACCTCCACTACAAATGCCAAAGAGGGATCCGGATGGGCCAGTACAGCACGGGAGCGGGAGGTAAATAGAGGCCTCAGGTGACCAAAAGCTATGTCCGCCTCAGCCGACCACTGCAAACGTATAGGTCCCCCCTTCAGCAGTGAGGTAATGTGAGCCGCTACCTGACCAAAACCCTGGATAAACCTTTGTAGGTCATTTGCAAACCCTAGAAACCGCTGTACCTCCTTTATTTTGGGAGTCGGCCAATTACGCATGGTTGAGATGTGGTCACTCTCCATCTCCACCCCTGAGGTGGAAATGCGATACCCTAGGAAGGAGACAAACTTTTGGAAGAACAGGCATTTCTCAGCCTTGGCATACAGGTCATGCTCCAACAATCGACCAAGCACCTTGCGGACCAGGGACACATGCTCGGCGTGTGTAGCGGAGTATATCCGGATGTCATCTATATACACCACTACACCCTGCCTGTGCAGGTCCCTGAAAATCTTGTCTACAAAGGCCTGGAAGACTGATGGAGCATTCATCAACCCGTACGGCATGACGAGGTACTCATAACGCCCTGAGGTCTTACTGAATGCCGTCTTCCACTCGTCTCCCTACTGGATACACACCAGGTTGTAAGCACTCCTGAGATCTAGTTTGGTGAAGTAGTGCGCCCAGTGCATTGACTCAATCGCCGTGGCGATAAGAGGTAGCGGGTAACTGTACCTCACAGTTATCTGATTAAGGCCTTGATAGTCAATACACACACGGGTGCAGACCTCCCTCCTTCTTCTTCACAGAAAAAGAGACTCGAGGAGGCGGGTGAAGTGGAGGACCGAATGTACCCCTGACGCAGGGTTTCGGAGACATATGTTTCCATGTTTCCTGGAAGGGCAGCGGCTACCAGGGGATTTATCACACAATCCCACCGTCGATGGGATAGTAATTGAGTCGCCTTCTTTTTGGAGAAGGCGAGAGCCAAATCGGCATATTCGGGGGGAATACACACGGTGGAGACCTGGTCTGGACTTTCCACCGTAGTAGCACCTACAGAAAACCCCTAAACACCTCCCCAAGCACTCTCGCTAAACTATCTGGAAATGATCTGTCTATTAAATTCACAGCCGCTCCTGAATCGACGAGCGCCTTATGCTGGGAATGCGGGAAAAGGAAATGCAACAAACCAAAAAATGTGTGCAACAGAGGGCTCTGGGTGAGAATGGTGCCTTCTCACCCGGGGTGACGCCAGAGTGCCCTGCCTGCTGCCTTCGACCCCCAGAGGAACCAACCTGGCACCGAACCGTAGTGTGACCTCTGCGGCCACAGATGATGCACGAGACGGAACCTTTTCCGGTCTCCCTGAGCGCAGCACCTCCCAACTTCATGGGCATCAGAGCGGTGGTGCTGGGGAATGTAAGGGGATGTAAGGGGTGCGTAACTGGTGGCAGAGAAGTCAGACGCAGGAGAGCAGAACTGGGTAATAACTGGAGCAGTTTAATATACAAAACCACCGGCATCCAGAATAACAACGTACGAGTACACAACCCATCGCACACCAGACAACAAACAATTCCTCACAAAGACATGCGGGGACCAGAGGGTTAAAAACACAACACGTAATGGAGGAAATGAAAACCAGGTGTGTGGGAAAACAAGACAAAACAAATGGAAAATAAAAAATGGATCGGCGATGGCTAGAAGACCAGTGACGTCGACCGCCAAACACCCCCGAACATGGAGAGGAACCGACTTCGGCAGAAGTCGTAACAATCTGGCTATGCGCCATACCATAGGCTGTAGGCTTGTTCATTTAGCAGCTACTCCAGTTATTTCAACCACTGTTTGATGAGCATACAGCCTGCAGCTGCATGACAGGTGACAATACGCCCAAACTCTGTATGCCATGGGCTCTCCAACCCTGTTCCTCCATCTACCCAGTGCTTAACTTGGGATACCAAGTCAAATCTCTTCAGGAAGATTGTTATCAAAACAAAAAATATTTAATCAAACTGTTGACAGCCCCTCTCTGTGTGCTTGAGAAAGGTATGAAGGAGAGAGGGGAGGTGAGGGAAATCTGGTGAGGTGAGATATTCTGCTAAAAGTAATTTCAGGCTATTAATTATGAAAAATTACATTTATTCATTATTAATTATGAAAATTAATAGACTATTCGAAATCAAATACAAATTCACTATAATTGTAGGCTAACCCTGAATTTGTTTAATTTTGGAGTATAGGCTAGACCAATTATGTACCAAAGACAACATAAATCAGTGGTTCATGTTTTTCTTCCATGCATAACATTAGGTAGTCTATGTATTGTGTAACGGCACAATTATTATTTTTAATTCAGTAATTTTTTTCAGGCTTAGGCTCATACACTATATAGGCCTATGCATATGTGTGTTTTGAATCAATCATCACCTTAGAAAGCGCTGTCAATTTTGTTGCATTGGGCTTTGAAACATCCACAATGGTCATGTTTTCCTCTCAACCTGTTGTTGAACTTCTATCTTGAAATTGATCACAGTGAGGTGAGTTTTAAAAGCAAATACTATTTTCATGATAAGTGTCGGATGTGATTTTCGATTACATTTGTGGTTAGAGGGACAATAGATCCCTGAGTACCAGGCCATTAGCGACCTGATGATTGTTAGCACGTTTGGTACTACCAACTCATATCCAGAGTGCATAAAAGGAGATTGCATGGAATTTTACTGTGGTCATGACTCATGACTGCCCCTGCCAAACAGATGAATGTCATGTACTAAACAGATAATGAAATGCTTGTTTGTTTGTTTATCTGGCTTTCTGCATGCATTTGGCTTTGTCAATCTCACCACCAGGCATTAGTTGGCCCAATAGGTCACTCCTGTGGCTTTAGATAAAGAACTCCATATGGAATATCATCCAGGAAGCATAGTTAAACACACATTTGTTTGGTTGGGATTTGGAATACATAGGGAGCACATAGGGTGATCATTCCCTGGATTCTGTCTTTTGTGCTCAGACAACACATTCATTGGCCCTTGACAAAAGGGATGAGAAGGTAGATAGATGACTGTCACCTCATTAATCATGTTTTGGTTTCCTCCACAAAGAGGGACTGTTTTCCGGATGCCTCTGCACTGGTGTATTTCTTTGCTCATATCGCCTTTTGTTTTGAGGCAGTGTTGGCCTATGTAGCCAATGAATCGTGCAAAACCAAATTAAGCCCAGACTTCATTGTAATTGTTTTGCTCCTTGACTTTGCAACACAGAAGATGTGCTATATTTCAAGGATGAACACCAAAGTACATTAGCCATTCCTGCTACTTCAACCACCAAACATCCTTACAACAAATCACCTTGAAATCCATCTCAATTGTATTGATACTCAATTACCATGACTTGGTGGTACTGTACGAAGATTCGTCTTTAATAAATGTGTTCTCATACCCGTTTAAGTAGCTTGATCATTGAATTAACTTTCCGCATGTTGATTTATTATCAGTATGTTCAGTACCATCCTTTTTTGACGTGATATCACACACTTTAATATACTGAATATATGAATATAACTACTTTAACATATACATTTTATTTAATGTAATTTGTAAGAAGGAATGAAGACTAATCGGATTTTCTTACAATCTAGTCCATACAGTAAATCTTCAATTGTACAACGTATTGCCTTGTTTGAAAGAGTTAATGAACTCACCTCTACAAAATTAATTCTCTTGTCTTTATGAGTTTTCATGTGATCTGTGCTAGTTAATTATGCCTATCCATGCCTCTAATTATGTTACCGTTTACACTCCACTCCTGATTTCACAGGAAAATTGTCAATGCTCTGACCTTCACACGTATTAAGGCAATGGGATAGTCACACAAAATATCAAGAGGACCTCACAAATTCAATATACCAAGTCTGCCTTTTTTTTACTCCAGGAAATAGATCAAATGTTAATTGATATAGTGAAGGGCCTCACCTACTGTGATGGCGTGTGAGTAGAGGCCTATGGCAGTAATCATGGCTAGGGAATGGAAGACATGATTCAGATTGTTGTGTAGTTATTCCTTTGGTATGTACACATTGTTTATGTAGACAATCAAACAATTGGACATTTAAGAAATGAATTGCTGTAGCATGGACAATAGTGATGAGGAAGCTTCCTGCAGCTGGTTTTTAGATCTGCACCTCATGCAGATAGGAAGCTTTAGAACATTTGGCCTATGAACTATGAACTACTATTGAACACTATTCCTAATCTAGATAGCTATATTTAATATTGAAAATGAATGTTAGTAAACAATCAAACAAGTGGAAGATTTGAAAAAAATAAAATGGCTGTAGCATTGACAAGTGAGGTCAGGCAATCCACCACAGTTGGTTTTAGATCCAGGTCTATTGAACATACATATTTGATTTGACAGGTCGGGTTGAACATGCAAATGGCAGGGTTGGATATTGGACCTACAGTGCCTTTGGAAATTATTCATACCCCTTGACTTATTGCACATTTTGTTGTGTTACAGCCTGAATTTAAATTTTTAGCAGCCATCTACACACAAAACCCCATAATGACAGTGAAAACATGTTTTTAGAAATGTTTGCAAATGTATTGAAAACGAAATACAGAAATATCTCATTTATATACAGTACCAGTCCAAGGTTTGGACAAACCTACACATTCAATGTATTTTTACTATCTTCTACATGGTAGAATAATAGTGAAGACATAAAAACTATGAAATAACACACATGGAATCATGTATTTTAGATTCTTCAATGTAGCCACCCTTTGCCTTGATGACAGCTTTGCACACTCTTGGCATTTTTTCAACTAGCTTCACCTGGAATGCTTTTCCAACAGTCTTGAAGGAGTTGAACACTTGTTGGCCGCTTTTCCTTCACTCTGCGGTCCAACTCATCCCAAACCCACTCCATCACTCTCCTTCTTGGTCAAGTAGCCCTTATACAGCCTGGAGGTGTGTTGGGTCATTGTTCAGTTGAAAAACAAATGATAGTCCAGCTAAGATGGGATGACGTATTGCTGCAGAATGCTGTGGTAACCATGCTGGTTAAATGTACCTTGAATTCTAAATAAATTACTGTCACCAGCAAAGCTCTATCACACATACACCTCCATACTTCACGGTGGGAATCACACATGCCGAGATCATCCGTGCACCTACTCTGTGTCTCACAAAGACTCATCAGACCAAAGGACAGATTTCCACCAGTTTAATGTCCATTGCTCATGTTTCTTGGCCCTAGCAAGTCTGTTCTTCATATTGGTGTCCTTTAGTAGTGGTTTCCTTGCAGAAATTCGACCACGAAGGCCTGATTCACGCAGTCTCTGAACAGTTGATGTTGAGATGTGTCTGTTACTTGAACTCTGTGAAGCATTTATTTGGGCTGCAATTTCTGAGGCTGGTAACTCTAATGAACTTATCCTCTGCAGCAGAGGTAACTCTTGGTCTTCTTTTCCTGTGACGGTCCTCATGAGAGCCAGCTTCATCATAGCGCTTGATGGTTTTTGTGACTGAACTTGAAGAACCTTTGCAAGTTCTTGACCTTTTCTGCATTGACTGACCTTCATGTCTTAAAGTAATGATGGACTGTCATTTCTCTTTGCTTATTTGAGCTGTTCTTGCCATAATATGGACTTGGAATTTTACCAAACAGGGCTATCTTCTCTATACCACCCCACCTTGTCTTTAAAACAGTTTTTTACCCCATGCTGTTTTGGGGAGCAAAAGGCTGCTAGTGTGAATCACAGTTTCCCAATCATCATTAGCACTCCACAATCAAAAAACATGAAAGTACAAGTATAAAAAAAATCATTGTCCATATGAATGAGATCCCACGTGGAAGGAACTGCACCCCGGTACCTTTCAGCACAGATGGTATTCACTTTGGTTCTGATAAGCACCAAACACCCGGACTGTGAACCTCTGTTCCTCAGTCGGCACTGCACGGACCTGTGAGGCGGTATTTTTCGGGCCAATTAAATATTTTTACCTGCCATTAAGATAATCGGCTGCCTTGAAGAGTGATACATTTGGGGGGGGAAGGTGGTGAGAGAAATAAACAGTTGGTAAGGAAGGATTTCTAACTTTGTGACTCCATTTTGACACTAATTAGGAGGGTGAATAACACTGGGAGATATGGTTTCTGCGGGGAGCCAGGAAGCAAACAGCTATGACTTTTCTCCAGTGTTTAAATGTCTATCATGGATTTGGGTGCATAACCAATCCACCTGTCCACTCTCTTAAAATTAACATTCATATTCGGCTTCTAAAGAGCCAACTACTAATGTAAGCTGTGGGAAAGCCATTTCCAGCTAAATATAAAGTGTGTTGTTATTTACAAGACCCAATACACGTCACACATGTTAGCCTGAATATGACACAACTTGAGTTCAGCTTGCCAGTATGCAGTATGTGAGTAAATCTACTTATAGGGATAAGGAAGAATATACAGAATTCAGTGGATCCCTTTTGGGGTTAGGCATGTTAAGTTTCGCATTCAACATGTTGCGCGTTTAACTTTCAAAAACAGGTCAAATTACTGACAAACATTCAGTCATTATGGTTTCAGAAGTGTAACATTGTTGTTTTCTTTTTGTCTGCCTTATTCATGTACTTCTTACATTTTGAACCAACAAGTGCTTCGATGCCTATAAAAGCAAGGAAGTGGCTGCCTAGCTATCTGCTATTGATGGCAACCAGCTGTGCTGACTGTCAACTGAGGATAGACTGTTTGCATTGATCATGAAGTAAGTTACAGCGTGGAGACTCCTTTCATTATCAGCCAACATGACTCCAGACAGACATGCATTGACTTCCATTGTATTTACTAAACTTCTCCCTAATTTATTATGTACTTTTCCTGTTAAAGATATGAGATTCCATTTGCAAAATAAAGAAAGTACAGTACAGTTAAATATGTAATCTTATCGATGGGTCCATTTTCTTTTTAACGATGCCGTTCTGTACTTTCTCACAATTGCAGCTAACAGATGCTTGCATGAATTAAATATCGGTTGAGGATGAAGTAGAACAGCAGGGTAGCAAGTGCAGAGCAGCCGAGGAGCCCAATTTGGAAGCATTTTGGGGAAAAAAGACGGCAATAAACAACACAAACCTAAAGATGTCCTACACACTTAACTGTACACCCAATGGGAAAAAATCTGGCTTTAAATAATAATCTGTCTGCATAGCATTCCTCCTGGTAATGACCTATTCTCTAAGTGATGTCTTGGAGGAGAACACTAGGCGCACTGCACCTCTTTTCACATGTATAATCTATGGGGACATGAATGAGAATGTGAAAATGTCGCTCTGTACTCTGTGCAATTAACAACCGGTGTCGTGGTGGTATGGCAGGGTAGAGAAACAAGATTCAACCTATTAAGGAAGTCCCCATGCTGTAATGGTACATAATTGATAGGTGAGAGGCGAGCACTTGAAACAGACCACTACAGTTTGTACTCAGAATCAAGAGGCCAGTCATTGGGGCATGGCCATTAGCTGGAGTTGGCACTGTTATTTGGATCGGGCCACAGTCAGTTGTGGCCAGGGTCAGTGAGAAATCAATGGGGCTCTCCGGTTATTGTGACAGTCACCACACATCCTCTCTAGGGACGACAAATGTTCAGGCTAATGCACTAAGGAAGCTCTAGTCTAGAGCACACAGTATTTTTCAATTCTCTCCATGGCTAAAGCAGTAAGACATAGATGTCATAGTTGTAAAAGACTGTGAGTGTGCTTTATTTTGCATCATCCTAATTAAAACATTGGATTAAAAAGAAAAACAAATGTGTTGCATTATTTGTGCAAAACAAATATGTTTAGGGGTATTTTATGAGGGAAATGATTTGCTTTGGAATTGTTCAAATGTTTTCAATATTATTAATTTCTATTTCGGGCCCTATGCATGGAAAGGCCTTTGTAAAGGATCCCATTTTTAAACCCCCAAAGTTTACTTTTTTTATTTTATTTAGCTGGCAATAATGAATGTTAACTGAAAAATGATCTTATGTAGTTTCGTACTATAGCCGTCTCTGAGTTTAAAGAATGTTTCTCTCAAAACTGTGATTCCTAAAATATGTGTCTGGAGATTTGGGGAACTTGTCTACAATGAATTTGTCTCCAATGAATCTTTAATGAGCAGGGTCAACTACACCATAAGCACCCCTATTTCAAGTTCTCGTTACATGTAGTAAAAGTTCTCTACTTTTTATATTTTTAAACAAACAATATTGAAATCACCATGGTCACAGCCATAAACTGTCAACTTCACCTCCCTGATAGATTAAGATAGGATATGAATTCTGGATAAAATATGTTTATTTTAATTAGGTTATAGGATCCTGACGCAACTGAGGAAAAATAACATTACGACATTGTATATCACTTGAATGAAGAAAGAAAAGAATGCAATTCTTGTTGACACCGTAAAACATAAATACTGTCATATTGCTGAAAGATCTGATAGAATGGTTGTTTTTATTGGGGATTTTCAAATTAATAATTTTCTATATATTTCTATATTTTTATTTTTAGAATTAAAAATATGTCTGTTTTGAGTTTTTGCTGTCAACTCAGTCAGTGGCTTGTCACTCCATCACTGATGGCTAACTCCCTGATGATAATATTTTGGGTCAAGATTATGAAATAAGTTCTTAATCACTGTTCGGCAACATATGCTTGCGGCAGGGTAACCTAGTGGTTAGAGCGTTAGACTAGTAACCGAAAGGTTGCAAGTTCATATCCCCGAGCTGACAAGTTACAAATCTGTTGTTGCTGGTATTTTGGCCCATTCCTCCATGCAGATCTCCTCCAGAGCAGTGATGTTTTGGGGCTGTTGCTGGGCAACACGGACTTTCTACTCCCTCCAAAGATGTTCTATGGGGTTGAGATCTGGAGACTGGCAAGGCCACTCCAGGACCTTGAAATGCTTCTTACGAAGTCACTCATTCGTTGCCCCGGAGGTGTGTTTGGGATCATTGTCATGCTGAAAGACCCAGCCATGTTTCATCTTCAATGTCCTTGCTGATGGAAGGAGGTTTTCAGCTTATAAGCTGATATGACATGGATGTATCACCGGAGGATCTGGAGTGATGCCATCGCATCGGCGTGAAACAGAAGAATGCTAAATAACCTTGCATGGTAATCTTTAAGCTGTGGAACTATCAGACCAATGTCAAAATCCATCGCCAGTCCATTTGATTCGTCCAGGACAAGCTGAGGAAAAAACGTGAACAATTCATTACGATCGCATAGTCACTGGAGGAAAAAGGAATCAAATCTCAACTCTGATTCCCGTCAGCGCTGTCGGTATGGAAAGGAACACAGAGGATGGAGTTCCTTTCCAGTTGAAAAAGAGCCCAATGACATGAGGAGAGGAAGAAGCAGAAAAAAGCGATAAGCACACTTGGCTACATACAGTGATGCCCAAGACCAGTTTATTGTAAATTGAGACAATGTTCTTTCCCCCTCTCAACAATACAATCTAGACTTTATTGTCCCAGAGTAACTGTTCTTCTTTAGGGAAGTAATGATGCAATGAGATACATGGGCAGTGAAAAGACAATGTAAAAGGAGAAATCTACATTGCAGAATAATGTCAATAATTGTCAATAATTGTTCTAAAGATGTGTGTGTGTCTGTAGGCGAGAGGTTGTGAGTGGGCGCATGTGTGTGTATGTGTCTGTGCATATGAATGAGAGAGTGAAGGAGGTTGAATATGAATATGTGTAGGAGGGCAGGAGAGAATGGGTGTGTGGAGGGATAGGTATATGTCGTGTATGAATGAATAAGAATAGATGAGCTAGTACATTACATTACATTTAAGTCTATAGAAGGGTGTAAATGTGACTGAGAAGAAGGCAGGGGGGAAAAGATGGGAGGTTGGGAAACACTTGTCAAGTGTGGGTAAGAAAGGGCAGGGATGGGAGTTGGTGATAAGCTTGACTCGGGTGGGGTAAAGGGGTGTGAACTGTGAGGGTGGGGGGGGTATAGTTATGCATGCTCAAGTTTTCTGTATTTTTGTTTTATTTCTTGTTTAATAAAAATATTTAGCATCTTCAAAGTGGTAGGCAAGTTGTGTAAATCAAATGATACAAACCTCAAAAAAATCTATTTTAATTCCAAGTTGTAAGGTAACAAAATAGGAAATATTCCAAGGGGGTGAATATTTTCACAGGCCACTGCAGTCGTAGTTTGTGTCCATGTGCAAATTGATGTTCATATGCTTGTATCTGTTTTGGAAAATTATATATACACTACCATTCAAAAGTTTTGACACGCCTATTCTTTACAGGGTTTTTCTTTATTTTTACTATTTTCTACATTGCAGAATAATAGTGAAGACATCACACCTATGAAATAACACATATGGAATCATGTAGTGCCCAAAAAAGTGTTAAACAAATCAAAATATTTTTTATATTTGAGAATCTTCAAAGTAGCCAACCTTTGCCTTGATGACAGCTTTGCACAATCTTGGCATTCTCTCAACCAGCTTCATGAGGTAGTCACATGGAATACATTTTAATTAACAGGAGTGCCTTGTTAAAAGTTCATTTGTCGAATTTCTTTCCTTCTTAATGTGTTTGAGCTAATCAGTTGTGTTGTGACAAGGTAGGGTGGTATAGAGGAGATAGCCCTATTTGATAAAATAGTCCATATTATGGCAAGAACAGCTCAAAAAAGCAAAGAGAAACGAGAGTCCAACATTACTTTAAAACATGAAGGTCAGTCAATTCGAAAAATTTCAAGAACTTTCAACGTTTCTTGAAGTGCAGTCGCAAAATCGATCAAGCACTATGATGAAACTGGCTCTCCTGAGGACCGCCACAGGAAAGGAAGCCTCAGAGTTACCTCTGCTGCAGAGCATAAGTTTATTAAGAGTTACCAGCCTCTCCGCATGTGTGGTTCCCATGGAGGAGGAGGTGTGATGATGTGGGGGTGCTTTGTTGGTGACACTGTCTGATTTATTTAGAATTCAAGTGATGTATCAGATCACCTGGCCTCCGCAAACACCCGGTTGGATGTGGGGCCAGAGACAGCAGGGGTTCAAACTGTAGAACCCAGTTCCAACATTAAAAATGTATTTTATCAAACAAAACAAACCTACATTTTATCTCTGGTACCTACAGGATGACAAATAGGAGCAAAATTACCGAATGTAAGTATATTATTTACCTTCAGAGGTAAATCAGTTGCCGTGATAAAAGTGTTTGGTTGTTGTGCACTCTCCTCAAACAATAGCATGGTGTTTTTTCACTGCTACTGTAAATTGGAAAGTGCAGTTGGATTAACAAGACTTTAAGCTTTCTGCCCATATAAGACATGTCTATGTCCTGGAAAGTTTGCTGTTACTTACAATGTCATGCTAATCACATTAGCGCACGTTACCTCAACTGCCCCGGTATAGGGACAGAGATGCTGTAGAGGATAAATCCAGTTAGTTGCATACATTTTGTGATAACTGATACTTTGATCTATCAAAATATTTACTTAAAATGTTGTAAATAGCATGAAAAATATTTATGAACAAAAAGTAGCGTTTGTCCCAAATTTCCCCAACGTCGACAGTTTTTGTTACTACATTACAACTCCCATTTTCATAAAAGCACAACATTTAGTGGAATTACTTTTCTTTCAGATTGGTGTTTTTTGATCTAAAAGTTAACAGTCATCACAAATAAATTAATTTGATTGCTGTGTTAGTTTAAACAGGACCTGCAACCTCATTTCCCGCTGCTTGTACTATTGAATTCAACCTGATAATTGATATTTGAGTGATTAACAAGACAGTGTTACATTTCCCTTTGTTGGTGATCCCCCATATCAAAATGCAACATTCTAAAATTTAGCTGACAGTCTAATGCAGGTTTTTCTCTAACCAATGGTGTCAAAATATCTCCAGTTTCCAAGTGTTTTTTGAGTTGTGGTAGTTTCAACAGCGTATAGAACCTGATTTCCTCCCTAATCAATATGAGTGGTTTATTGCCATTTGTCAAAACAATAGGGTTTTTGGTACGTGTGCAGTTTATAAGGTGCTCATAAAATAAATTATACAAGTAACATGATTACTGTTGTTGCACATGTACAGTATGTGTAGATAGTACATTTTATGTTTAGGTTTTCAATATAGCATGAACTGTTTCTGCATATTTGTTATTGATTTGGACACATTAAAACTGTGTTTTTACATTGGGCTATTTAGGAACACAATTTGAACGTTCAACATTATTTCCAATGGTATTGTACATAATCTGGTAAAAACTGCTGAATGAGTCCAAAAACATGCTGTGTTTTTATTTATTTTGATGATATACCAGAAATCACAAAAACGGATTTGCCCTGCCTACTCTCTCCACCTTCTGGCCGACACCTGGTGTGAAAAGGGATTGATTTACCTAACGCAGGTTAGCAGATTGAAGATGTCTCCCAATCAGAAAAATTACACAATATGCAGGTCTGTCATGTAGACAGGTACTGTATGGCTGACAAGGTGGATCAACAAAGTAATTGGAGACACCAGGTTAGTTCAATTACCCAATGAAGCAAACACACATGAATGAATGACTTGCAATTCCAAAGCATAGCAATGTGCGCACTCAAACAAAGATGGTCAAAGCATGTGGCATTTAAGATCATTTTTTATTATTATTGTCAGTTTGAAATATGAACACACAATCCTCAACAAGAAAATACATATGAACCAACAATCTTTTACATCACAGGGAGTCAAATAGAATGTAATTTTCCATTCACTGTGGAATCAACCAGAATAAAGGGACGACTTTGACTGACCTTTGTCGGGTGAATGACTTGACTGTCTTGTATTGGGGTAGAGGGAATGTGTGTGTGCCGGTCACCACAGAGTGACTGAATGCATACTTAAATGTCACGTCACAAACAGCACTATACTATAGGGTAGGTCCAATATAAGCTCAGTCAAAAATAATACGTTGGAAATAAGTTTCTGCAATGGTTATACCGTGGACTTCTCAGAAGCCCCAGATGTTGCTTTCTGTACATATGTTTTAAAACAACTACAAAAAAAGTAATACAACTTTTATTGAATCTACCCTTAGCATGGCCTTCATTGAGCCCATATTATATAGTTTCAGTCACTAGAATGAGCTTATCGTTCAACAGACATTTGGATCTGTTTTATCAGTACATTTACCACAGTAGAACACTTGACTAATTATGTGGTACTTATTTAACCTTTATTTATCCCATTGAGGTCTGAATACCTATTTTACTAGGGTAATACTCGTGGTATTCATTTCTAAATGGATTTGGGGTTCAAACAATTATGCTGGTGTGGAGTGGATAATAGGTGTGCTATCTCACTTTATTAGCTAAGTGCTCTGCCATATGGAACAATGTATTCAAATGAAATCCAAGTTCAAGAATAATTTACAATAATGCCGATGCCTGGTGAATCATGAATTACAGTGATGTATATTTCTAATCATTATCAAATCAATGTGACCCTCACACAGACATAGCCCATTTGAAATGTGTGATACATGCACCCATATATCTGCTGTAATATGGCCGATTTTGATGGCAGCACCACAGGTTTGAAACATTAAAAAGTAAAATATTTTGTAACATCAAAATGTGTCCCTTTCTCCACATTTGTGAATACAATATTAAAGTCAGACTTCATCGTACACATGTGCTGACATCAACAACAGAAGACTAACAAAACTGACTAATTTGTGCCCTTCCTTGAGGCATTCCCACTTAAGGAAGAGGCAATACCAGCAGTCCTGGCAGATTAGATTTTGTTGCTGTTGATTTCTGGGAGAAAGCAGGAAGTTTCCCCGCTGTTTTTGATGATGTCATAATGTTGAGTCTACCTTTAAGACCTCTGAATTAGGATGTGTTTGTCATGGGCTCAACAAGTGCTTTGTCTGATATAGGCAACGTTAAAACCAACACAGGAATTAATCATTTAGGAGACAGCGATGAGAGATGAACATTCAGGTGTGTCTGCAATGTCCTGTCAGAGAACTGTGGAATAGCAATACAACAGCAAATATATCCCTTTTCATTGTGTGCAATCCATCCCATATTACATCTGTCAACGCTACTCTGAACCTTTGTCTTGCTTACATTTACATTACAGTACATGTATCTATTGAAAACATGGTGTTTAGTGGACAGACTGAAATAAATCAAGACCATGGTCAGCAATCATAAAGGGTCTCAGAGTATGAGTGCTGATCTAGGATCAATTCCCCCCTGTCCATGTCAACACATTAATTTCGAAGACAAAACTGACCCCAGATTAGCACTCCTTCTCTGAGATGCTTTGTGAATATGGGCACAGATATTTTAATAAAGTTTTAAAAACTATCATGAAGAGGAGATACTGCTATGTAGTTTATAAACTGCGAAAACGAGTTGATGCACTGCACAGAAAGCTGCAAAATCCTTGTATACTGAACAAAAAAATAAACGCAACATGAAACAATTTCAAAGATTTTACTGAGTTACAGTTCATATAAGGAAATCAGCCAATTTAAATAAATATATTAGGCCCTAATCTATGGATTTCACATGACTGGGAATACAGATATGCATCTGTTTGTCACAGTTATCTTAAAAATAGGTAGGAGTGTGGATCAGAAAACCACCATTTGTCTCATGCAGCACAACATATCTCCTTCGCACAGAGTTGATCAGGCTGTTGACTGTGACCTGTGAAATGTTTTCCCACTCCTCTTCAATGACTGTGCAAAGTTTATGGATATTAGCAGGAACTGGAACACACTGTCGTACACGTCAATCCAGAGCATCCCAAACATGCTCAATGGGTGACATGTCTGGTGAGTATGCAGGCCATAGAAGAACTGGGACATTTTTAGCAACCATTAATTGTGCACAGATCCTTGTGACATGGGGCTGTGCATGGCACGACAATGGGCCTCAGGATCTCGTCATGGTATCTCTATGCATTCAAATTACCATAGATAAAATGCAATTTTGTTCGTTGTCCTTAGCTTATGCCTACCCATACCATAACCCCACCGCCACCATGGGGCACTCTGTTCACAACTTTGACATTAGGAAACTGCTCGCCCACACAACGCCATACAGGTGGTTTGCGGTTTTGAAGCCGGTTGTACGTACTGCCAAATTCTCTAAAACAATTTTGGAGGACATTTATGGTAGAGAAATTAATAAATTATCTGGCAACAGCTCTGGTGGACATTCCTGCAGTCGGTATGCCAATTGCACACTCCCTCAAAACTTGAGACATCTGTGGTATTGTGTTGTGTGACAAAACTGCACATTTTAGACTGGCCTTTAATTGTACACAGCACAAGGAGCACCTGTGATCATGCTATTTAATTAGCTTCTTGATATGCCACACCTGTCAGGTGGATGGATTATCTTGGCAAATGAGAAATGCCCACTAACAGGGATGTAAACAAATTTGTGCACAACATTTAAGACAAATAAGCTTTTTGTGCATATGGAACATTTTCTTATATTTCAGTTCATGAAACATGGGACCAACACTACATGTTGCGTTGATATTTTTGTTCAGTGATTTCATGGAGCATGGATTGTGCTTGCCTGTTAAACAAAATCTAATTGCGTAAAATTAAGTGGATGGTTATAGAACGTTTTATTGTAGCTCCTGAGTGCCACAGAGACGTCGACGAGAAGACATACCCGATTTCAAATCAATCCAAACTCCACCCTGATTATTTCACTCGGTATACCACACTGTATGATAATATTTTAATGTATCTGCACTCTATTGGGAGACAATATAAGCAATCTATCTGAATTTCCAGTCAAAACATACCAGTTCAACACAACCAAACAGTTCATACTTATTGGTTATGAGACACTATTTTGGAACAAACTCAAACCAATGACCATACAAAAATACTGATATTAACAGCTGAGAACCTTCAGAGGTGGATCCTAACTTCCACTTCAGTCCAATTTTCACTTAGTCTCCCACTGACATCAATGCATCACTCAGTGACTGAAGTGGAAGTTAGGATTTGCACTTAGAGTGATCCATATTTTACCTTTATTTAACTAGGCAAGTCAGTAACACCAGCTGTAAAGACATGAATAAACTTTGCAAGTGATTACATTAGTTGAAGTTATATGTCCACAAAAATGGAAATAAAACTCCCTTTCCATTCATAACTAGTTAAGTAATTATTCTTCAAACCACCTTGTATAGACTTGTGCCAGTTAAAAGGGAAGACAAACATGGTCTTTGCACAAATTTATACAACTTTTATATTTTATTTACCCCTTTTCAATATGTGTTAAAAACAAACAAAAAATAGCATAGCACAAACAGCTGAAAAGATCACAATTTACAATGATGAGAGGAAGAAGAACATTTGTCAAAATTCAATTTCTTCTTAACCGGTTGTGGTTTGTCAATGTATCAGAATCCAAAATAATTACAGCAGAAACAAACATGATTACAGGCTTTTAGGTCCTAGAGGGATTTCAGTCCTTCTGGTCCTTGCCTGTGTTTGGGGTGTTTGTTTAGTTCACCTCATACACTTAACTCTTGGGGCTAAGACTCTCGGGGCTAAGATGACTGTCAGTCGGGGGAAATTGAGATAAATTAAATGTAAATAACAGACAAACCACATCGGACAGGCCTATTTTTGAGACCCACATGAATAAACTTTAAGAATCATATCATAATGGGAGGCGAAACTAAACAAAAAAAAGCAACTTGTTATGTCCTTAAAACTCAACTAAAATGAATTTTAAAAAGTATATGTTACATAATACTTTTTAGCGGTTCGACATGATGTAGTAGGGTAGCCCATGCACACTGTGCATCACGTTTGTGGTTCCAGGTGAGAGAAAACACACAAAACATGCAACCTTGCCCTCGGATGCCAGAAAGCCCACTGCATCAAAACTTGAGCAGAAAGGGAAGGAGGATGACTAGTAGACAGGTGTAGGTGTGTACGTGTGTCCCCATCGAGCCGCTGTTCCCATCCTGCACTGCTCCGGGTCCTGTCATGGCGAAGGTGGAGGGCGGAGGAGAGGGAACAAAACATTTGGATGAGTTTGAGGCATTCAAGATTGGTTTTGCCCTTTCTCTTGCATAAACCTGTCGGATGGATATCACTATGTAAATCTTCTGTTAACAAGTGATTCACTGCTCTAATACCTTCTCACCAACTCTTAACTCGCTGTCTGCTCAAGGAGAGGTGTGTCTCACTGATATTCGCAAATTCGTGTGGTAGTACAACAATATACAACTACATCCCCCTTTCCCCTAACGTCACCTACAGGTATCAGTACTGTTAATCTACGGGTTAGTATTTAATCATGTGTTGATCACATTTTTTAAAAATAATTAGTTTGTGTATATTAGGTTAGGTTTTAAAGTGGATTCATTACAAACCTGCCGGTAATGCAAAGGTTTCAGAGGATGTCTTTTCTAACACAGATGAACTCAACAATAACACATTGGTTGACCCCTCTAAAAAGAGAGATTATATGAAAGAAGGCACTCAAAACATGTCAACAGAGCAGCTCACAAGCAAATGCTGCTCACATGCAAAATTATCTGAGTAATTGACACTCAGCACATAATAAACTACCCCCTGGGACAAACGGTTGCTAGGTACCACACCTGGGTTCAAATACTATTTAGGGTATTTCTATTACTTTTAAAGACATTTGGAAGTAATTATTTAGATGTTTTTTATTTGAAAAGACAAGTAGTTGAATATAGGAATGTATTTGGAGATACACTGAAAGTCTTTGAAAATACTCAAATGCATCGACGCAAATACACTCAAATATAATCCAGGTATTTGGGAATAGTATTTTAAATAAATATTTGAAAATACATTCAAATAGTACGATATGTATAGTAAATTATTTGAAAAAAGTTTCAAATACTTCATTTAGAAGTAGTTGATTTGTGCCATATTATTTGAAAATACACACACATACAAAATAATTATTTGAATAACAAACACAAATATATTTTACCCAGATCTATTAGGTAACCAATTCAAAAGAGGACATTATTGAGATTTTTAGTTGTGTTTACTTATTACCCGACATAGATACGGTGCCTTCAGAAGGTATTCACGCACTGACTTTTTCCACATTTTCTTCTGTTTCAAAGTGAGATAAATGTGGATTTAATTGTAATTTTTTTGTCAATGATCGACACAAAATACTCCGTAATGTCAAAAGGGAAGAATATTTGTAAAAAAGTGTACGCACACCCATATATATATATATATACATATATGAATGGAACATAAAACACTAATATATTTTGATTGACATTATGGGGTAGCCTATTGTTTGTTGATCAGTAAACAAAATATAAATGTAATACATTTTACAGTCAGGCTGGAACACAACAAAAGGTGGAAAAAGTTAAGGGGTGTGAATCCTTTTTGAAGACACTGTATGTCCATGATATTTCTGGCACAGCTGGGTTAGCTAATATAGCTATGCTAATCAGGTCATTCCCAGACTAAGAAATATTCCAATCCCAATTCCTGCTGATGGAATGTTTAAGTGGGGGCACTCAGTATATATACACCTGTTCTGAAAGGCCCCAGAGTCTGCAACACCACTAAACCATATTGTATATATGAATGCTTCCGCTCAGTGTTTGAGATCAATTGACACCCTTTACCATGGAACATTGCGATTTATTATAGCTATGTATCATGCTGTATGACATGCCACACTCCAGACAGCATGTTGCAGTGTTTGAGATCAATTGACACCCTTTACCATGGAACATTGCGATTTATTTTAAACTGCAAAACCCTTACTCACCACTGCACTTTATATACAAGGATTGGCTGGCCTTCTCTAGTCAGTCATAGGCTCAGTCACTGGTATTCTTTTATTTACAAAGCCATTTTGGGTTTACCATTTTATTTGGGCATTTTTATTGTTCAGAAATGTGGTACTCTTTCCGTTCACAGGACTTTATCCTGCTAACTGTTCCAAATGTCCAAACTGAATTTGGTAAAAGGGCTTTTATATGTACTCTGCGCCATCGGCTTGGAACGCCTCACAAAATACTTTTAAACTGGAAGAACTTGTCCCGAATTGTGTTTTTAAATAATTGATGAAGGATTTTGAGGCTGATTCCCTGACCTGTCAATGTTTTTAATTTGCTGTTGAATTATTTTGTTATAACCTTGTGAATTGTATGTTTTTTTTTACTAGATTACCTGTAGTTTTTCACGTTGTCTGTCTTTAATTGTGCAATGACTTGGTGCTACCTATCTTGGCCAGGACAGAGGATATATTTAAAATCTCAATGAGCCCTTCCTGGTTAAATAAAGGTTACATTTGTAATTTTTTTGTAAACATACTGAGACAGATGGGTAATGTTTCTCTCGCTCGGATGCTTTATAACTGAAACTGATGAGTCTTTCTGTCGGCTCGCGTCTTGTTCAAATATATGATCAATATTTCTATATTTTATTTGGATGGGCAAGAAGGTATGGTAGGGGGGCCAGGGCCCCTAGGGCCCACCCATAACACCCTTGTCACCAGTATATAGTCAAATAATGTTTAGTACTGTTTTGTCACCAGTATATAATAACAGTAAAGTACAATCACCAGTTCACCAGTACACCACCCTGTTTACAAAAATGGATTGCTCCTACAGACAGTCATGAGGCTGTGACTTGCTATATAAAGCAGGCAGAAAGGCATTGAGGTATTCAGTTACTGTTCGATTGAACATTAGAAGAAGCAAAATCAGTTACCTAAAATAATTTGAGCATGGTATGATTGGTGCCAGGCACACCGGATCCAGTATCTCTGAAACGGATGCCCTACTGGGCTTTTTACACACAACAGTGTCTAGTTTTTCATGAGAAAACATGCAGCCAGCGGCAGTCCTGTTAGCAAAAACAACTCATTGATGAGTGAGGTCGAAGGAGAATGGCAATACCTGTGTAATCTAACAGGAGGGCCGCAAACAGAAAAATAACGGCACAGTACAACAGTGGTGTGCAGAACGACATCTTGGGGCGCACAACTTGTTGATCCTTGTTATTGCAGCACACGACCACACTGGGTTCCACTCCTATCAGCTAAAAACAAGAAGAAGCGTCTCGATTGGGCACGCGATCCCCAATACTAGACAGTTGAGTGGGAAAAAATTGCCTGGTTTGACGAATCACGGTTCCTGTTGCGTCATGCTGATGGCAGAGATTTGGCGAAGATTTGGCATGAGCAGCATAAGTTCCTGGACTCAATGGAACAGGATGGTGGCGGTGGTGTATCACCATCCAATCTGCAGCAACTGTGTGATGCCATCAGGTCCTATTTGACCAACATCCCTGTGGAGCATTTCCCGACTTGTATCCATGGCCTGAATAATTCAGGCTGTTCTAGATGCAAATGGTGGTCTGACCCGGTACTAGATGGGTGTACCTAACAAACTGTGTATAGAACTGTTTTGTCATCCGTATTTAATAACAATAATGTATAGGACTGTTTTGTCAACCGAATGTCATGTTGTATTCATCATGTACTGCATAAAAAATATGGTGCCATAAGGTCTGGGATTTTATTCACCAAGAGTGGGAACAAGACTTGTTCATTTAGAAACAAAATGTAGAATTATTGATTTGCTCTTAACGTTAAGAATTTAATCCAGGCCAGACAACAATAATCCAGGGACAAGTTTTCTTGAGGGCGAAAGAGGTACAATTCTAGAGACAATTGTCACAGCTATTGTGTTATGTCCCCTTTCAAGATGAAATGTTTAATCTCAGTAATGATCTTTGTGCAAAGCTCATATTGAATGTGAATTTATACAGTATTTCGGAGGCTGACGAGATGATCTATATAATAAGGCTTATTAGCTTATAAACATATTTCCATTCTTTGGCCTTACAGGGTCGTATGGTTCAGAAGGGCTTTCGAAATCCCCAAAATATTGGACCACATGGGGCATTATTGAGAGAGAGAGAGAGAGAGGGACGAAATTATTGCAGTTGTTTTTACTTTGAAGCCGAGTAACACAATGATTTCTAATTTCCTTTGGATTTTCTTGGAGTTCACCAGCTATTCTATTGGGACTTCTATCCAATTATGCTGCCACAGTAGATTATTCCTAAACCTGCATGTGGATAATTACAATAATATTGCCGCTTTCCCCCCACAATCCAAATCAAAGCAAGTAATACATCTCTGAAGAGGGGCACCGCAGTTAATGATCCAGTTTCACTTATATTCCAAACATCTGTCTAATTAATACAATGACGTTGACCACACATCAAATCAATCATTCAAATGTGCATTGCTAACACATTGCTTAGAGGTCAGGTGTAGGGCTTCACTATAGTAGTAACGTACGTTACAAGTATTAGTTACAACTAACTAGAGGGAAGTTCGGAATGGAAAAGAACACATGGCATTGATTTAAAAAAAGGGAATTAGGAATATGTGTCTCTGTGATTCCTATAAAGACACCATTCCACAACCAGACAGACAAATTATTTAACAAATTGTCACAACAGCTTTAACACATACAACACAAATGATAGTTTTAGGACAGATAGATACTTACACAGCAGATGAAGCACATGCAAAATAAAATGAAGCCATACCACATAGAGAGGCGGGTAGGCGGTTGAAATAAGAAAAACAAAACAGAGTTAGCAAAACATTTTAAAAAGGTACAGAGTTCTTCATTTACCATTTCCACAGTGATTTTACTGACTTACTTTCTCCTCATCCGGCCCTCTTCCAGGAAATGTCACTTGTCAGACATACATTTTTAACTAGTTATCAATATTAATAAATGGAATTAGAAGCTAATAAAGTTTTCATGAGCAGCCCAGTAACCTTCTGACAATCTCATTTTGTCATGCACTGCTCAAACATTATCTGGCCCCTTCCAATGGCAGAAACATATTCCTCCTGTCACCTCAGAATTAGCAATGAGTGCCACTCCAGTGATATTGGCATCTAATCAGTTTGTTGTCAATGTGAAAATGGCAATGTTTAAGATGCGTTGTTAGAATTCTGTTAGTGCACCAGAGAGGTGAGCGTGAGTCGAAAAGCATGCTCATGCTGAATACCGGTACTAACCTTGCACTAGTGTTGAGCTAGTCGGCTCAATAACCTCTACACCAGAAGAACAGACCACAGCAAAATATATAAAACAAACAAAAAGCAAACAATCACTGACAATGTTACCTGAATGTGAACAATGAGATAGTCAAGCTGGTGAATATGTCTTTAGCTTTATGGGTGCAGTATTAAAGGCATACAGTGATGTGAAAGGTGTTTCTGTTAACCTAAATCATTATGATAATGTTGTGTTCAATTAAGGCACAGATTCCCAGACTTACATGGAACCAAAACCGGCTGCTCGCGTGCACCATCGTGCATATATTTATTTTGTTCCCGCACACCAAACGCGATCACGACATGCAGGTTAAAATATCAAGTCAAACTCTATAAACCAATCACATTAATTTGGGGACAGGTTGAAAAGCATTAAACATTTATGGCAATTTAGCTAGCCAGCTTGAGTTTGTTTTGATATTTTAACCTGCGTGTTGTGATCGCTTTTGGTGTTGTGGGACAAAATACATTTATGCATGATGGTGCACGCGCGCAGCCGGTTTGGGTTAGTCACTGTTTAGAAATAACACAAGTAAGAAATATTCAGTATACTTTATCATAACTTTCATGAATAGGCATTCAGAAATTATTTCTAAACAAATAATAAATAAACATTTCAACATTTGTAAACATTCATAATAAACATTTATAAAATGTTTAATAATTTACGAAGCATTCAGAAGCATGTATAATGGCTTGTTCATGAAAGTTATTATGAAGTGTTACCTACACAACATTCTCATTTTTTTGCACCTTGAATGGCATAATGTACTCACCATACAGGACAAAGCTTGCGTTGGAGCTGCCAAGTTTGTTGATGGCGATGCACGTGTAGTTGCCGTAGTCTGCCTCTGAGATGTTTAAGAAGGTCAGCTTGGAGAGCTGCCCGGCATCCTCGATCTCCATGCCATCTAAACCGTTGATGATCCTTGAGAGAGAAGGAAACAGCTCTGTAGTCAGTGAATAAATTTATGAATTTATTTGACCAATTTAAAATGCATATAGAGCTGCCTCAGCCATGCGAGTTAAACAATACACAAAACGTCCTTGTAGGGAAGACTCTCTCGCTCGCTCTCTCATATATATATATATATGTACATACAGTGCCTTGCGAAAGTATTTGGCCCCCTTGAACTTTGCGACCTTTTGCCACATTTCAGGCTTCAAACATAAAGATATAAAACTGTATTTTTTTGTGAAGAATCAACAACAAGTGGGACACAATCATGAAGTGGAGCGACACTTATTGGATATTTCAAACTTTTTTAACAAATCAAAAACTGAAAAATTGGGCGTGCAAAATTATTCAGCCCCTTTACTTTCAGTGCAGCAAACTCTCTACAGAAGTTCAGTGAGGATCTCTGAATGATCCAATGTTGACCTAAATGACTAATGATGATAAATACAATCCACCTGTGTGTAATCAAGTCTCCGTATAAATGCACCTGCACTGTGATAGTCTCAGAGGTCCGTTAAAAGCGCAGAGAGCATCATGAAGAACAAGGAACACACCAGGCAGGTCCGAGATACTTTAAAAATACGTTTAAAGCCGGATTAGGATACAAAAATATTTCCCAAGCTTTAAACATCCCAAGGAGAACTGTGCAAGCGATAATATTTAAATGGAAGGAGTATCAGACCAATGCAAATCTACCAAGACCTGGCCGTCCCTCTAAACTTTCAGCTCATACAAGGAGAAGACTGATCAGAGATGCAGCCAAGAGGCCCATGATCACTCTGGATGAACTGCAGAGATCTACAGCTGAGGTGGGAGACTCTGCCCATAGGACAACAATCAGTCGTATATTGCACAAATCTGGCCTTTATGGAAGACTGGCAAGAAGAAAGCCATTTCTTAAAGATATCCATAAAAAGTGTTGTTTAAAGTTTGCCACAAGCCACCTGGGAGACACACCAAACATGTAGAAGAAGGTGCTCTGGTCAGATGAAACCAAAATGGAACTTTTTGGCAACAATGCAAAACGTTATGTTTGGCGTAAAAGCAACACAGCTCATCACCCTGAACACACCATCCCCACTGTCAAACATGGTGGTGGCAGCATCATGGTTTGGGCCTGCTTTTCTTCAGCAGGGACAGGGAAGATGGTTAAAATTGATGGGAAGATGGATGGAGCCAAATACAGGACCATTCTGGAAGAAAACCTGATGGAGTCTGCAAAAGACCTGAGACTGGGACGGAGATTTGTCTTCCAACAAGACAATGATCCAAAACATAAAGCAAAATCTACAATGGAATGGTTCAAAAATAAACATATCCAGGTGTTAGAATGGCCAAGTCAAAGTCCAGACCTGAATCCAATCGAGAATCTGTGGAAAGAACTGAAAACTGCTGTTCACAAATGCTCTCCATCCAACCTCACTGAGCTCGAGCTGTTTTGCAAGGAGGAATGGGAAAAAATTCAGTCTCTCGATGTGCAAAACTGATAGAGACATACCCCAAGCAACTTAAAGCTGTAATCGTAGCAAAAGGTGGCGATACAAAGTATTAACTTAAGGGGGCTGAATAATTTTGCACGCCCAATTTTTCAGTTTTTGATTTGTTAAAAAAGTTTGAAATATCCAATAAATGTCGTTCCACTTCATGATTGTGTCCCACTTGTTGTTGATTCTTCACAAAAAAATACACTTTTATATCTTTATGTTTGAAGCCTGAAATGTGGCAAAAGGTTGCAAAGTTCAAGGGGGCAGAATACTTTCGCAAAGGCACTGTATATATATATATATATATATATATATATATATATATATATATATATATATATATATATATATATATATATATATACACAGCTCAAAAAAATAAAGGGAACACTTAAACAACACAATGTAACTCCAAGTCAATCACACTTCTGTGCAATCAAACTGTCCACTTCGGAAGCAACACTGATTGACAATACATTTCACATGCTGTTGTGCAAATGGAATAGACAACAGGTGGAAATTATAGGCAATTAGCAAGACACCCCCAATAAAGGAGTGGTTCTGCAGGTGGTGACCACAGACCACTTCTCAGTTCCTATGCTTCCTGGCTGATGTTTTGGTCACTTTTTAATGCTGGCGGTGCTTTCACTCTAGTGGTAGCATGAGACGGAGTCTACAACCCACACAAGTGGCTCAAGTAGTGCAGCTCATTCAAGATGGCACATCAATGCGAGCTGTGGCAAGAAGGTTTGCTGTGTCTGTCAGCGTAGTGTCCAGAGCATGGAGGCGCTACCAGAAGACAGGCCAGTACATCAGGAGACGTGGAGTAGGCCGTAGGAGGGCAACAACCCAGCAGCAGGACCGCTACCTCCGCCTTTGTGCAAGGAGGAGCAGGAGGAGCTCTGCCAGAGCCCTGCAAAATGACCTCCAACAGGCCACAAATGTGCGTGTGTCTGCTTAAATGGTCAGAAACAGACTCCATGAGGGTGGTATCAGGGCCCGACGTCCACAGGTGGGGGTTGTGCTTACAGCCCAACACCGTGCAGGACGTTTGGCATTTGCCAGAGAACACCAAGATCTGGCGCCCTGTGCTCTTCACAGATGAAAGCAGGTTCACACTGAGCACATGTGACAGACGTGACAGAGTTTGGAGATGCTGTGGAGAACTTTCTGCTGCCTGCAACATCCTCCAGCATGACCGGTTTGGCGGTGCGTCAGTCATGGTGTGGGCTGGCATTTCTTTGGGGGTCCGCACAGCCATCCATGCCGCCAGAGGTAGCCTGACTGCCATTAGGTACAGAGATGAGATCCTCAGACCCCTTGTGAGACCATATGCTGGTGCGGTTGGCCCTGGGTTCCTTCTAATGCAAGACAATGCTAGACCTCATGTGGCTGGAGTGTGTCAGCAGTTCCTGCAAGAGGAAGGCATTGATGCTATGGACTGGCCCGCCCGTCCCCCAGACCTGAATCCAATTGAGCACATCTGGGACATAATGTCTCGCTCCATCCACCAATGCCACGTTGCACCACAGACTGTCCAGGAGTTGGCGGATGCTTTAGTCCAGGTCTGGGAGGAGATCCCTCAGGAGACCATCCGCCACCTGATCAGGAGCATGCCCAGGCGTTGTAGGGAGGTCAAACAGGCACGTGGAGGCCACACACACTACTGAGCCTAATTTTGACTTGTTTTAAGGACATTACATCAAAGTTGGATCAGCATGTAGTGTGGTTTTCCACATTAATTTTGAGTGACTCTAAATCCAGACCTCCGTGGGTTGATAAATTTGATCTCCATTGATCATTTTTGTGTGATTTTGGTGTCAGCACATTCAACTATGTAAAGAAAAAAGTATTTAATAAGAATATTTCATTCATTCAGATATAGGATGTGTTATTTTAGTGTTCCCTTTATTTTTTGAGCAGTGTATATATATATATATATATATATATATATATATATATATATATATGCTGATGACCCAATGACCTTTCTTGAAAATCAACTTCCAGGAAAATCTAAAACCCTGCATAAAGCATAGATTCAACATGTTTGCAAACATGCACAACAATTTACCTTCTGTCGTCTCGATACCACTCAAAGTCCGCCTTGGGCACCGCATCCACTTCACACTCCAGCACCCCTCTCTGGCCAAGGGTCACGCCAACGTCTCTGCCCTCTGACACACTGGGGGCATCTACGGGCACACGAGGGCACTCATGGGATCAGGATGCCAGAGAGGGAGTCAAGGTTAGGGCTGTGGCAGTCACAAAATGTTGTCAGCCGGTGATTGTCAAGTGGTCTCACTTTAATTTACCATTAATTAACATAAACACATTTAGCATATCCTGGCTTCCACTACAAGCCACTGATGCAGACATTTGGAGCATCTACATTTTTAAAAAGTCAAATAAATCCATGTGATATAGCCTACTCCTTCACAATAAATCCATTATTTATTATAGACAGATCTAAAGAAGCATGATATGAAGAAAATGTTGTCTATTTCAATAGAACAGAATAGCATACTCTGCGTTGTCCTTATGTTAGGTCCTGATGTGGCTATACCAAATGGCTGTGGGCTACACTAGTTAATTTAGCAGACAAGACTTGCTTAACCTTTCTGGGATAGGGGGCAGCATTTTCACTTTTGGATGAATAGCGTGCCCAGAGTGAACTGCCTCCTACTCTGTCCCAGATGCTAATATATGCACATTATTATTAGTATTGGATAGAAAACACTCTGACGTTTCTAAAACTGTTTGAATTATGTCTTTGAGAATAACAGAACTCATATGGCAGGCGAAAACCTGAGAAAAATCTAACCAGGAAATGGGACATCTGAGGTTTGTAGTTTTTCAAAGCTTGGTCTACCGACAACACATTGAGATATGGATGAGGTTGCACTTCCCAGCGCTTCCACTAGATGTCTACCATATTTAGAAACTGGTTTGAGGATTCTACTATAAAGGGGGGGCTCATGAGACCTCTGAGTCAGTGGTCTGGCAGAGAGTTTTGGTCTCATGACACGAGCTCCTGACAGAGTTAACTCTCGTTCCAGTGCTTTTTCTGTTCCGGTTGGAACATTATTGATGTTTTATGTTAAAAACATCTAACAATTGATTCCATACATCTTTCTAAAGGACTGTAACGGAACCTTTCGAGTTTTTGTCTGGATGAAGTGCCTGCGCCTCATGAAGATGGATTACTGGGCTGAACACGTTAACAACAAGTGGCTATTTGGACATATATGATGGAATTTTATGGAATAAATCAGTAATTTATTTTATATCTGGGGTGGCAGCATCATGTTGTGGGGGTGCTTTGCTGCAGGAGGGACTGGTGCACTTCACAAAATAGATGGCATCATGAGGTAGGACAATTATGTGGTTATATTGAAGCAACATCTCAAGACATCAGTCAGGAAGTTAAAGCTTGGTCGCAAATGGACAACGACCCCAAGCACACTTCCAAAATTGTAGCAAAATGGCTTAAGGACAACAAAGTCAAGGTATTGGAGTGGCCATCAAAAAACACTGACCTCAATCCCATAGAACATTTTTGGGCAGAACTGAATAAGCGTGTGTGAGCAAGGAGGCCTATAAACCTGACTCTGTTACACCATCTCTGTCAGGAGGAATGGGCCAAAATTCACCAAACGTATTGTGGGAATCTTGTGGAAGGCTACCCAAACTGTTTGACTCAAGTTAAACAATTTAAAGGCAATACTACCAAATACTAATTTAATGTATGTAAACTTCTGACCACCTGGCAATGTGAGGAAATAAATAAAAGCTGAAATAAATAATGACAATATACTATATAATTCTCTCTACTATTATTTTGACATTTCACATTCTTAATTAAATAAAGTGGTGGTCCTAACTGACCTAAGACAGGGAATCTTTACTAGGATTAAATGTCAGGAATTGTGAAAAACTGAGTTTAAATGTATTTAGCTAAGGTGGATGTAAACTTCTGACTTCAGCTGTAATTCACAAGTGATATTATTGTCACCCATCAGACTATTCTGGATTTAATCTCGTCTTTACATATACCAAATAATGTGTGCATTTGTATTTATTTAGAATGGACCATTGTCATGCACTTGTCTCGAAATAGGGGCAACGGAAAAACATTTCTTATATGCACTTAAATAGCGGGTGGAGTACGATTTTGCCATAATTTATTTTCATGCCAGCCAGGTAAACTATATTCCTGTTGTAAAGATAAGAAATGTGCTTAATATTAGGACAGTTAAGAAATAAATATAGTTGGTTTACATTTGCATTGATATCAGATTGATTAGAGGGACAATACAGTATTGAGTACCAGGCAGGTAGCAAGTTTGTTAGGCTACTAATGACCATGAGCAGCAACAGATCTTGAAGAAGCCTAATTACCATGACTAAACGGTCACTTGGAATTTGACTGCCTTCATGATAATAATAATATATGCCATTTAGCAGACGCTTTTATCCAAAGCGACTTACAGTCATGTGTGCATACATTCTACGTATGGGTGGTCCCGGGAATCGAACCCACTACCCTGGCGTTACAAGCGCCATGCTCTACCAACTGAGCTACAGAAGGACCACTATCATGACTCGTGACCGCTGAGGTGGAGGGAATACGGTCACCGTAACAGCCCCAGTCAATGTATCACATGG
The DNA here is from genome assembly GCF_023373465.1 of Oncorhynchus keta. NCBI lineage: Eukaryota > Metazoa > Chordata > Actinopteri > Salmoniformes > Salmonidae > Oncorhynchus > Oncorhynchus keta. Next base: position 14,996,036 of record NC_068432.1, on the reverse strand, counting down.
GTGTCATGTGTAAATTACAATGGAATCAAGTTGAATTGTGATTCTTTGGGGAACAAATTTGTAAATGCAGTGGCGTTTAATTGAGCTGGTACTTCAGAGCATGTGGGCTGCATTCCAAGTATAGCACAGTTCATGTTATAATTATTAGAATATACCCAATTAACTGAAAGCACATCACATCCCTGTTATACCCCATCTATTTCCCCTATCATTAGAATTATCTGTAGTATGCATACTTCGCAATGCTTTTATTTGACTTTATTAGGTTACTGAGTCACACTACATATTTGTATGTAGGGTAGAATCATTTCCAACGTGCAACAAATACCGTAATCCATAATTGTCCAATAAGACATGATGCATAGCATGCATAACCTCTTTTCCAACTTTTTCTGATGAACTGCAACAAAATAAAGCTAAACACAAACTGAGCTTCATCCAGAAGTGGTCTGCCCACATGTGCGTTAAGGGCAGCGGCCCAATTGTTAATAGTCAATAAAAAATATATATAATATATATATAGTGAAAAAAAATTGAATATATTTATATATACTGTAATTCATAGATTATGTTTGAAATGCTCATAAAAGTTTGGTAAATGTGTACATTTTCCTGTAAAAAAAGACATTGTTCAAAACAAGTTGTTACACTCCTTCCAGTGACTGCCAGCAGCTCCGTGGGCGCATAGTCCATGCGAACATTGGATTGGATTGTTTTGTCAGCTATTTGCTATCAGGGGGAACCGCCCCAAGGAAATCGCAGGATTTCATAACATAAATTATAACAGCACAAAGGAAATGAACGATCCTAGGGACCTCAAAAGTGGAAATGATGGGTCTGATCTAGTATCCTTCCCAATGAGTCTCTCGCGCCAGACAGCTTACTTCCGCACTAGAGACTAGAAGGTACAGATGCTGCTAAAGCAAACAGATAATTATAATTAACTTGTAAATAAATAATCATTAACAGTCATGGAAGCCTGGGACCTGATAAACCGGACATCTACATTCGACAAGAGTCAAAGGACAGAGGGATACACTAGATAGAACCTTCTCATTGCGGATCTGGTAGGACAAAAAAGCATTACTGTGGCTGGCCAATTGTATTGTTCATCAGCTATAGCTAGCTGGCAGCTTGCTAGCTAGTTACCTTCCATGCCAATTTCAAGTCTTTCTAAACTAATATCTGACTATCTCTGAAATATTTCAATTAGTTCAGGATGGCTGGCGTGCTTTGTGACATTATATTAGTTACATATCCCCAGTTAGATCATTTGTTTTCACGTATTACATCTGCATGCTTGTTGCGCTCTCCCTGGTGCACTAGTTAATTATTGAGCTAGCTGCTAGCTCTAAATATTATAATCTAATCTGTTCAAAACAGTGGCAGCATGTGTAGCAGTGGTCATTCGGCTTTTTACATGTAAAAGTGAAATAGGTGTATTTATGCTGTTGTTCAAATTCACAGATCTTTTTATATATCGTCTTTAAAAAACAGGTAGTTCAAGAACTTTGCATCATATTTCTGTCATGCTACTTTGTTGAAAACTCCAACCACCCCGAGCTTTCAGCCAATCAGCGGCCGCCATGTGCGTCATCCATGTGTCTATATTAAATCCCTGCTCATGAAACCATTGACTCAGTGAAATGTCTGTCTGCGAGAGAATAGAATGCTTAGTGCACATCGTAGCAAACTGTTTTGCAACAAGTCTCTCTTGCTGGACAAGTTCAGGTTAGCCCCTCCAAGTTTTGGCCTGTTTGCTTCTGTTTGGTTCCTAGTAAATACACGCCAGGGATGACATTGAACTCACAGTTGACTGTGATCTCAACGGTCTGGACGTCTGTGGCGATGTCGTTGATGGCGGTGCATTCGTATGTCCCCGCTCTCTGTCTGGAGATACTGGGGATGTCCAGGTATTCGTCCTCCGATACCAAGTCAACTGTGAAGGTAAACAACAACACGAGGTGAGGTAAACAATAGGTGAAGTAAGAAGCAACAACAACCCCAACATGTGAGGTACACAACAACAACGAGGTGAGGTGAAGTGTACGGCCATCCTATATCAAATCAATGGCCCAATTATTCACCCCACTGTTCTATAAAATACCTATCGTACATATTTTCCCATTGGAGAAAAGGGTAAGCCATAATTATCGAGACCGACCTTATCGACCAACTTATTAAAAGGCAGGGTGTTTGAACTGATCAAAGCCTCATCCTCATGTAAAGCAGGACTGAAATAACTCAGGTTGTAATGAAGAGCGGCGCTGAAGGAGATGGCTGCCGTTTTACGATCCCGTAACCAATTGTGCTATTTTGTATGTTTTTTCGTGTTATTTGTACATCATTTGAACATTTTGTACATCATGTTTCTGCCAACCTGTCTTATGACCGAAAAGAGATTATAGATATCAGGACAGTGATTACTCACCCCGTACTGGAGGAATATTTTTTAACGAGTCGGACGGGAAGGATTTACTTCAGACGCACGACAATACCCTCATCCCCATCATTTGCAGGAGAAAGTGACGGAGGTATCGGGGACGAAGGTTGGGTGCCTTGTAGGGATCATACGCCGAGAGGGTAATCTACCTTTACCATCGGTCCCATTAGCCAACGTACAATCAATCGATAATGAAATAGACAAACTACGATCACGTATATATCCTACCAACGGGACATTAAAACTGTAAAACCTTATGTTTCACTGAGTCATACAGCTAGCGGGTTTTAAGTTTTTTCGACAGGATAGAACAATGGCCTCTGGTAAAACTAGGGGTAGCGGTCTATGTATATTTGTAAACCACAGCTGATGCACAAAATCTAAGGAAGTCTTAAAGTTTTGCTCGCCTGAGGTAGAGTATCTTATGATAAGCTGTAGACCATACTATTCACCTGTATTTTTTGTAGCTGTCTATATACCACCACAAACCAATGCTGGCACTAAGACAGCACTCAATGAGCTGTATATGGCCATAAGCAAACAATAAAACGCTCATCCAGAGACAGCAATTCTAGTGGCCGGGGACTTTAATGCAGGGAAACTCAAATCCGTTTTTACCTAATTTCTTACAGCATGTTAAATGTGCACTAAACTCTAGACCACCTTTACTCCACACACAGAGACTCATACAAAGCTCTCCCTCATCCTCCATTTGGCAAATTTGACCACAATTCTTCCTTCCTGATTCCTGCTTACCAGCAAAAACTAAAGCAGGAAGCACCAGTGACTTGGTCAATAAGAAAGTGGTCAGATGAAGCAGATGCTAAACTACAGGACTGTTTTGCGAGCACAGACTGGAATATAATCCGGGATTCATCCGATGGCATTGAGGAGTACACCACATCAGTAACTGGCTTCATCAATAAGTGCATCAATGACGTCATTCCCACAGTGACGTACGTACATACCCAAACCAGAAGCCATGGATTACAGGCAACATCCACCTGTAACCTGGACGCTTATACGAATCCCAATATGCCCTCCAATGAACCATAAAACAGTCAAAGCCTCAATACAGGATAAAGATTGAACCGCACTACACTGGCTCCAACGCTCATTGGGTTGTGGCAGGGCTTGCAAACTATCACAGACTACAAAGGGAACCACAGCCGAGAGCTGCCTTGTGACACAAGCCTACCAGACAAGCTAAATTACTTCAATGCTGGCTTCGAGGCCAGTAACACTGAAGCATGCATGAGAGCTGTTCTGGACAACTGTGTGATCATGCTCTCCTTAGCCGATGTGAGAAAGACCTTAAAACAGGTCAACATTCACAGGGCCACAGGGCCAGACAGATTACCAGGACGTGTACTCCGAGCATGCACTGAGACCAACTGGCAAGTATCTTCACTGACATTTTCAAGTCCCTGACTGAGTCTGTAATACCAACATGTTTCAAGCAGACCACCATAGTCCCTGTGCCCAAGAACACTAAGTTAACCTTCCTAAATGACTACCAACCTGTAGCTATGAAGTGCTTTGAAAGGATGGACATGGCTCACATCAACACCATTATCCCAGAAATTCCAGACCCACTCCAAATCCACAGATGATGCAATCTCTGTTGCACTCAACACTGCCTTTCCCACCTGGACCAAAGGAACACCTATGTGAGAATGCAATTAATTAACTACAGCTCAGCGTTCAACACCATAGTGCCCTTAAAACTGATCACTAAGCTAAGGACCCTGGGACTAAACACCTCCCTCTGCAACTGGATCCTGGACTTCCTGACGGGCCGCCCCCCAGGTGGTAAGGTTAGGTAACAACACATCTGCTATGCTGTTCCTCAACATGGGGGCCCTGCTCAGTCCCCTCCTGTACTCCCTGTTCACTCATGACTGCATGGCCAGGCACGACTCCAACACCATCATCAAGTTTGCCGATGACACAACAGTGGTAGGCCTGGTCACCAAAAACGATGAGACAGCCTATAGGAGGAGGTCAGAGACCTGGCCGTGTGGTGCCAGGACAACAACCTCTCCCTCAACGTGACCAAGACAAAGGAGATGATTGTGGACTACAGGAAAAGGAGGACCGAGCACACCCCAATTATCATCGAGGGGGCTGCAGTGGAGCAGGTCGAGAGCTTTAAGTTCCTTGGTGGCCACATTGCCAACAAACTATCATGGTCCAAACACACTAAGACCGTCATAAGGGCATGACAAAACCTTTCATGTCTTGTATATTAAATGTCCTTAACTGTTATTGTATGTCTTTGGAAAACTGAAAATGTAAAACAAAAATGTAAAAAATTAAATTAAATACACTATTTTGAAAAGACTACATCAACAGAGGCTTTTGGAGCAGCCCAGTTATGTTGTATTCCTCACTCTATCCTTTCCTTAAACATGTCAATTGGGGGGGGACCTCCCCTTGGGTTGTGCCGTGGCGGAGATCTTTGTGGGCTATACTCGGCCTTGTCTCAGGATGGTAAGTTGGTGGTTGAAGATATCCCTCTAGTGGTGTGAGGGCTGTGCTTTGGCAAAGTGGGTGGGGTTATATCCTTCCTGTTTGGCCCTGTCCGGGGGTGTCCTCGGCTGGGGCCACAGTGTCTCCTGACCCCTCCTGTCTCAGCCTCCAGTATTTATGCTGCAGTAGTTTATGTGTTGGGGGGCTAGGGTCAGTTTGTTATATCTGGAGTACTTCTCCTGTCCTATCCGGTGTCCTGTGTGAATTTAAGTATGCCCTCTCTAATTCTCTCTTTCTCTCTTTCTTTCTCTCTCTCGGAGGACCTGAGCCCTAGGACCATGCCTCAGGACTACCTGACATGATGACTCATTGCTGTCCCCAGTCCACCTGGCCGTGCTGCTGCTCCAGTTTCAACTGTTCTGCCTGTGATTATTATTATTTGACCATGCTGGTCATTTATGAACATTTGAACATCTTGGCCATGTTCTGTTATAATCTCCACCCGGCACAGCCAGAAGAGGACTGGCCACCCCACATAGCCTGGTTCCTCTCTAGGTTTCTTCCTAGGTTTGGCCTTACTAGGGAGTTTTTCCTAGCCACCGTGCTTCTACACCTGCATTGCTTGCTGTTTGGGGTTTTAGGCTGAGTTTCTGTACAGCACTTTCAGATATCAGCTGATGTATGAAGGGCTATATAAATACATTTGATTTGATTTGATTCAATTCTAAACTAAAAACAGCCTTCAAGCTCATCACCATTCCGCATACTGACACTTTCCTGTGGAAAACATGACGAGCTGATTCACGTAGCCGCCTTTGTAGTATTGCGCTTTAACCATCACAGCTCTGCTCACAGCTCGAATCACCTGACGAGGGTCAAGAGAACCCTCAGAAAGCACAGGTTCGCTCGTGTCCCTGATTCTCTATTGCTGTCATGAGTCTCTCTAGTGTCTCTCCCTCGTTTCCATTTCCCTCTCTTTGTCTTTCATCATTCTCATTAGCCTCTTCCTCTATTAACTTACTACTTTTCTCACTACTGCAAAATCAAATTCAGACTGCATCAGGAAGCTAAGTATCTGGAAGCTAAGTATCATCAGGAAGTATCTAGTGCTCAAAAAAACGTGTTTTGAGCACTAGACGTAATCCATGCAGTTGTGTGACAAGCGTCAATAAAACAAATGTTGTTAGGAATGTTATGTAGCCTACTTAGCAAAGAGCGGTTTTTGTCTGGACTCTGGCTTTCCCCTTTAACGTTCTGTTCAGAAACTCAGAAATTACAAACTAACTTACATGTATGTATATGTGTTCCATACCATACACCATATGAACACTAACAATATGCCTTATAGCAGGCTGGGTATCTATCGACAGACTTAAGACTTATTCTCAAGACGGTGCCCCTGGCTGACCGTTAACTGAGGGGTCATCAGAGGACAGAAATCGACAGATCAAACTTGTGCTCAACTACTGTACATACTGTGTAGGCAACAGTAGACAAACTGCAATAACATATACTTCACAACTTCACGAGTACAGACTGGACATTTTTTTCAGACTCTGAAAATGTACTATCTACATAAGAATAAGATACAACACAGGCAGTTTGAAGGGGCCATAATTGCCAAGCTGGAGGTGTTCATATGATATCAATGTTTCCTGGACCATTTTATGGCTGCCGTAAAATATGTGTGCCGCAGGGGGAAAGTAGCTAGCTGATATCTGCAGTCACAGAGGAGACAAATCCCACAAAAAACAGAGGAAATGCAGCAGCATACGCTGGTGGGCACCCACAGGACTTCCACTTCCTGTGTGGAGGAAGAAGAGAGGAAGGTCGTGGGGACCATCTTGGCTCAGCCGAGGCAGAGTTGCCTATCAACTGCAGGCGTTACTGTGCAACTATGAACACAAAATGCTTGTGTGTGAAATACTGAAATGGACTCTATCAAATATAAGACTGTACACTTTGGAGAAAATCGAACAAATAAACACTGTGTTAAAATGCAATCCGCTACTTGAAAATCTTGAATGCTCAAAACTGAAGTACTCAAGTAGTACTTGATACTGAAGGGGTACAGGCGGACAAGCTGTCAGTGAGAGACGAGATGCCACAAATATAACACAGCCTTCTGCACGCTGTATCTCCAGTCGTCATTTATTTCTCGCAGACTGAGAAAAAGTGTACACTCATAAGACCTGACCACACAGAGCACGGAGGGCCTGGGATAGTAGGCTCCCTGTTGCAGAGGCTCCCTTGAACTCGCTGTGTCTTTGAAAACTAAGGAAGGACCAAACTTGTCCCGCAGGGAGATTCTGGTTGTAGACAGATAGATGTATTTAAAAAACTGTCTAACTGAAATACCTTATTTACATAAGTATTCAGACCCTTTGCTATGAGACTTGAAATTGAACTCAGGTGCCTCCTGTTTCCATTGACCATCCTTGAAATGTTTCTACAACTTCATTGGAGTCCACCTGCGGTAAATGATTGGATATCATTTGGAAAGAAACATGCCTGTCTATATAAGGTCCCACTGTTGACAGTGCATGTCAGAGCAAAAATCAATGAGGTTGAAGGAATTGTCCGTAGATCTCAGACAGAATTGTGTCGAGGCACAGAACTGGGGAAGGGTCCAAAATATTCTGCAGCATTGAAGGTTCCCAAGAACACAGTGGCCTCCATCATTCTTAAATGGAAGAAGTTTGGAACCACCAAGACTCTTCCTAGAACTGGCCGCCCGGCCAAACTGAACAATTGGGGTAGAAGGGCCTTGGTCAGGGAGGTGACCAAGAAGAGGGTGGGGGCAATGCAAATAGTCTGGGTAGCCATTTGATTAGATGTTCAGGATTCTTATGGCTTGGGGTAGAAGGTGTTTAGAAGTCTCTTGGACCTAGACTTGGCGCTCCGGAACCGCTTGTCGTGCGGTAGCAGAGAGAACAGTCTATGACTAGGGTGGCTGGTGTCTTTGATAATTTTTAGGGCCTTCCTCTAACACCCCCTGGTATAGAGGTCCTGGATGGCTGGAATCCTCACCCTGGTGATGTACTGGGCCGTACACACTACCCTCTGTAGTGCCTTGCGGTCCGAGGCTAAGCAGTTACCAAACCAGGCAGTGATGCAACGAGTCATGATGCGCTCGATGGTGCAGCTGTAAAACCTTTTGAGGATCTGGGGACACATGCCAAATCTTTTCAGTCTCTTAAGGGGGTATGGTTTTTGTCATGCCTTCTTCACGACTGTCTTGGTGTGCTTGAACCATGTTAGTTAGTTGGTGATGTGGATGCCAAGGAACTTGAAGCTCTCAACCTGCTCAACTACAGCCCCGTCTATGAGAATGGGGGCATGTTCGGTCCTCCTTTTCCTGTAGTCCACAATCATCTCCTTTTTCTTGATCACGTTGATGGAGAGGTTGTTGTCCTGGCAGCACACGGTCAGGTCTCGGACCTCCTCCCTATAAGCTGTTTCATCGTTGCTGGTGATCAGGTCTACCACTATTGTGTCATCGGCAAACTTGATGATGGTGTTGGAGTCTTGCCTGGCCATGCAGTCATGAGTGAACAGGGAGTACAGGAGGAGACTGAGCACGCACCCCTGAAGGTCCCCTGTGTTGAGGATCAGTGTGTCAGATGTGTTGTTACCTACCCTTACCACCTGGGCGGCCCGAAAGGAAGTCCAGGATCCAGTTGCACAGGGAGGTGTTTAGTCCCAGGGTCCTTAGCCTGGTGATGAGCTTTGAGGGTACTATGGTGTTGAACGCTGAGCTGCAGTCAATGAATAGCATTCTCATATAGGTGTTCCTTTTGTCCATGTGGGAAAGGGCAGTGTTAAGTGCAATAGAGATTGCATTATCTATGGATTTGTTGGGGAGGTATGCAAATCGGAGTGGGTCTAGGGTTTATGGGATACTAGTGTTGATGTGAGCCATGACCAGCCTTTCAAAGCACTTCATGGATACAGACGTGAGTGCTATGGGTCGGTAGTCATTTAGGGCAGGTTACCTTAGTGTTCTTGGGCACAGGGACTATGTTGGTCTGTTTGAAACATGTTGTTATTACAAACTCAGTCAGGGACAGGTTGAAAATGTCAGTGAAGACACTTGCCAGTTGGTCAGCGCATGCTCGGAGTATACGTCCGTCTGGCCCTGCGGCCTTGTGAATGTTGACCTGTTTAAAGGTCGTACTCACATCGGCTACGGAGAGCGTGATCACACACTCTCATGTATGCTTCAGTGTTACTTTCCTCGAAGCGAGCATAGAAGTCATTTAGCATGTTTGGTAGGCTCGTGTAACTGGGCAGCTCTCGGCTGTGCTTCCCTTTGTAGTCTATAATAGCTGACAGAGTCTTAGTACCAATACATGCTAATACACCCCCCAAAAAAAATGTGGATGCCAAGTCAATTTCAGTGTCTTTTTATTACTGCGTTCATTCCCGATTTCCATCATATATATATATATATATATTCATTTTTGGGAGAGGCTATATTAATTCATCCGAGGCCACTACCAATGGTTTCAGGTCCGTCTCCCAAATGGAACCCTTTTCCCTGTAAAATGCACTTTTTGACCAGAGTCCTATTGGCCCTGGTCCAAAGTAGTGCAGTAAATAGGGAATATGGTGCCATTTGGGACGCAGCCCTGGTCTAGCGGACACACATTGCCAGTCAGGTACTGTGGTGGTGTGAGATACCAGGGATCCCTTCTGATCTGGCAGAAGCCTCTAAGCCATCTATCTATCATGAAGCGGTGAGGCGGCAGGGCGGCTGCTGAGCTAGGTCATGACTACATCGAGAGCTCCGTACAGGGCCAGAAATATCACCAATCCCCCCTCCCCTCCTTCCTCTCCTCCTCTGTCCTCCCTCCCTCCTCTCCCTCTTGGGATGGATACATATTTTATTCTTTATTTGTCACTCTGGAAAAGCCTTGTAATAACTGGGCCCACACTGAATGGCCTCGAGGCAAGAGGATAGTGCAGTGCACTGGAACTGTTTGTGATGGTGGTGGTGGGGCTGAGAGATTGAAGCTTGCACTGCTACTGCAATGAAAATAAGCATTGGGTTTGGCTGTATTTAACTGAATGCGGTTGTGTATACTGCCTGTATCTTAGGGAAACAGAACAGTGAGCAGTTAAATTATCAGAGTATTGGAGTAGTCTAACATTTCTCCTGTCTTTATCAATCGCACACATTTTGGAGTTGCCATGGAACTACAGTAAACACACCAACCTGGATAGCAAAATACGTTGGATAACACCAATTTAGGCTGAACACCATGACAATGCAACACCATAAACAACTTAAACAGTGCCATATACGTAGTTGGAAACAAAAAACAATTGGATGCAGTCAGAATCACTGGCGTCCTTGTGCTGTCTAAGGGACACAAAGCATTGACAACAGCATACTTTAACTACCTAACAGACTGCTGGTTATCTACACTTCCATTCCCCTGTTCCACTAAATGCCCCTTGCCCTGGACTTCGACCTCTACATCTCTCAGTTTGTTGGTTTTGATTAGTGCAAGGAATATAACATTGATTTCAGTGGCGGCTCCCAGTTGGGGATGGTTAAGAGAGTAATAAAAAATAATTCAGCTGTCAGGGTGCCTGTTTTGATCACAGGAGAGCATCTGGGAGAATGTTTTGGGGGTGCAAAGGTAAAACCTCTGAAAATGGCTTATTTGGTTTGTTTCATATGGGGATGTGTCTTTAGGACGTTTGTATTTCACTATCTCGCATTTCTGAGGAATTAAAAGTAGCTAAGTATTGACGGATACACAAATTGCTCATAAGAACAATGCTTTAACTTTCCATGCCAAACTTCTGGGAGTATGAAATCTAGAATAATGCTCATTGATTTCAGTTGAATGAAAACAAAAACAAACAATTGAATTCATTGTATTTCCAAGCTAATTGCACTTTCAATCAAACAGGTTTAGATAGAGATTCTGTACGTTTTGCAGTTGGATAGTATCCTGAATCCAATATTGGGTCAAACTCCCTATCATACTAAAGCAAAGTGTGACACGTTCCAGGAAACTAGTTGTATGTCGCGCGTCACTACTTCACAGGAGAGCCATTTTAACTTAAACTTTTTTAATCAAAATGCTATTTTTGGAAGAAATGCCTTCTGGAACATGTGAACTTTCATGTGCCTTAATTAGAAATGTGCATGCCATCTGTAAATACGAACAAAATGGTTAAATTACAAACCTAGTTGGTTTAGCCACAGAAAAAGTTGGCAACCTTCCCGCTAGCCATGATTGGTTGAGATAATGAGTGGACTGGATATGCCGAGAGATGAGTTCGGATTGGTCTGCCATGTAGCACAGTTCTGTCTAAAATAGGTAATCCTTTATTATGCAGCTTTTTCTTTTAAAGATATCACGTAGTAGAACTGCACAAGGTAGCTCTCCACTTTCTGGAGGACTGAGTTCTGAAATCAGTGGACTTCGAGTATGATAGCTAATGAGATGGTGAAAATTCTGGCGTTTGATTGCAAATATACAGACAGAGTTGAAAAGAGAACACACAGAAGGCTGTTGTATAAAACAACTGTCTCCTGATTACATCTTCAAACTAAGGGCAACCATGACATCCGTGACAGAGAGAAAGAGAAGTGTCCATCCACGTATATGGGTATTACACGTATTTAATTTAGTCCGAAATTAGTTTTCATTTCAAGTTAAAGTGAAACTGTTAGCTAGCTAACACTAGCTGGCTGGCTAGCTAACGTTACATGTATGATCTGTGTAGTAATATAATTAATATCTGAGCCATTTGCTTTGTTAGTTATAGCCTACTGTTAGCTAGCTAACATTGAACCTCGTTGGTTCATTACCTGCCGATTCATGCAGGGTAGTAACATCATAAATTGTGATTATGGTTCATTTTTCTGCTAGCTAGCTGCATATCTAAACAAAAGACTCCATTATGCAAGTAACTATTTCAATAGAATGTTATTGATGTCACCGCGACAACTGTCGATAGACTGACTTCAGACTATCTACTCTGACTTCAGAGCACTCTCATCTGAGTGTGCCAAAGCGCAGAATAACTGACAAATGTACGAATGCTCAACACCTGTTGAATATAGCCTGTGTCAGTAAATGCTGGCAAAACAATTGTAATTCAATTGTTATCCAGTCACCAATGCTCTGGATAACATAAATAATAGCCTACACAAGCTCTGCTAGGGCGAGTAAAATGGTCAGATTGATCTGTTCTCTCATTTGTGTCTGGAAGTAGCTAGCAACCTAGCAAACGTTAGCCAATTAGCATAGGGTGCTTGAATCCTGTTGTCAGGGCAGAACGCTCGGATCGACCCTACTTTTCAGCCAGAGCGTCCAGTCTGTGCTTTGAACTTTCCAAGAGCCAAACAATCTCAGTTTACGAATGCCCAGAGCACACTCTGGCACTACAGATTCAATTTACAAACACACCCATAGTATAAGCCAGCCTTTAGTCTTGAAATCTTTGGTTGTTTAGTACATAGCCTCACATGTGAATCCTTAAGGAGATGGTCGGGGCGAAAGCTTAAACAGGTGTGAATGATGCTGAGTGGGTGTAGACACAGAAGAGCTCTCCAGTAGGTACCAAAACATTCAAAGGCCATTTTCTCAAAAGTGAGGTTACAAAGGTTATCAACTTTCAAAGCAGAATTACTTTCCCATTGTTCCTCAACTGTGGTGTATGATATACCATTTTCTAGCTCTGAGTCTCTAATTTTATCCCATGTTAAAACACTACGGTAGGTCACAAATGTGGGTCTAATAGTATTCATTATCTGTGTCATGACTGATTATTTTACAATCGGTTTCATTTAGCAAGACAACACATTCCAACTAAAGCTTAATACAATATACTGTATATGTAGTAGTAGGGTGCAATTATGGGTCCACTAATTAGTGTTGCACAATTCCAGTAACCTTCCATACACCTTCAGCATTTGTATTATTATTTAGACAGTACAAAAATAGCAGGGAATCAAGAGCATGGGAAGCCAAAGTAATATACTGTAATATATTGTATGCTCTCTAATATACTGTATGCTTTGTGTCAGAGGTGTTAATACATGCTTCAGCTAGTTTTACAAAAGACTACACCTTTGCTTTACACAATAGTAAACATCATGTTATGTCAGCTACACTATGAACAAAAAAAAACAGATTGTGCTATATTTGTTTATGACCATCAAACAGAGGTCCTTGAAGTAAGAATAGCCGAACAAGTACAGTGTCCAGTGCGGCACTGTTGTACTGTAAATCTCCCCTTTATGTGTTAAATACAATCTGCATGGTTATTATCCCCATTATGCAATCACTATAAAATGTTCTCCATGATTCAACATACACATTACACACACAACACACATTTAAAACTGCTTCCCATCTTATAGGCAATTATGATGAATTGAATCTATAAAAGTCCAGAGTTTGGCAAATTCGGGTGTAATCTATCAGAGGACTCCGAAGTTAGCTCTGCTGAGGAGCCCAACTACCGGCACACTCCGTTAATGGTATTCTAAAGCAATTGAAGCACTTGATGCGCCAGCTCAAATTGAAATAGTATTTTCATGTGGAATATGTTCTTGTTATAAACATAATATTCCCTCTGTTGGTTTTATAGGCCAGTGATGGGACTGTTCAAGGGAATAACAGAATAAGCAGCTTTTCCTAATTAGGGAGAATGTTATCTTCTTAACTTCCCATCTGGAACGCCAAACTACCCACATAGAAATATAAGACAGTTTTTAACATCCAGCTGTGGACCTATTCAAATCGGCTTACTTATTTCATTTTGAAAAATAAATAGATGTCATGATCACCCCCCGTAAACTTTTAATACGGCAAGTATCCATTTGGAATGGAAATTGATTAGCGTAAATTGGCGTCATGTGATTTGGTTTAATTATCTTGTAGTAAGTGCATCCTGTTTTTGTCTGGTATTGTTTTGTGCGGGTGGGTGGGTATTTCTGTACTTCGTTAACCTACTTAACCAATCAGCACTAACTTCATATTCAAGATGACTGGGTTGCTCTGTCTGTTTGGTCGTTTGACAATGAGCCTCTGCACACTCTTTCTATTCATTGGATCCCAATGGCAGTATCTTTTATATAATTCAAATAATATATCTTCAAATGAAAAGACAGGTTCATAAGTGCATAATAATGAACTCAGTCACATGTATGTGCTGTTGCCATCTCTTATATCTTTAAACACACGTCATACATAAGGCTTGACAACAACGGAAGAGTTGACTACAGTACACACAGTATGGGACTAGGCTACAAAAGCATGTACATACATACACTACCTTAGGTTTTATAAGTGAACTTCACAATACTCAACAAGGTATTTATGGTATGCGCGACTTCAGATCATTAGAATGCTATCGCAAAAAGCCACAAAATACAAATTAATGGATTTCTGCAAATATGTAAATACCATGGAAGTCCTCTTACAGTTGGGAACATCACAGTCCCATTGATCAAACAACCATGAAAAGGTAGGGTCTCTCTCCCTCAGTTACCTATGTACATCAACAAGATCAACAACTAATGCTAGTCAGAGCGAGATAAGCTAAAATCTAATGAGGGAACATTAGCTAAACCCTCTCAAACTTTTTAAGCTAGTTGCTATCAAAATTGCACTTAAACAATGGGGAATAGTAGCCTGATCGTCCTTCTGCAGCTTGTCTGCCAATGCATGCTTGTCCCAACGAATGTTTGACAACTGAATGGGAACTTGCCTGCTAACCAAACGACACCTGCCTCTCTAGCTGTAGCCACTGAAAAACAATATTAAGGGAAAAAGTCAGTCACTGACCCACTCATGCAATGACATGACATCCTCCCAGCAGCTAACTAGCTAGATACCATAAGGCTCTATATTTTTAGCTTGCTAAATAAATAGCTAACTAGATAAGTAGATACGCTAGCTCAGGTGTATCAAACTCAATTAGCACATGGAAAAACACACATTTTGCATGCCAGACATAGCATCTTTGTTTTTACAAACACCCCAAAAATGGCCATTGTTTTATTAGGAAAAAGATCATGTCCACGTATGTACTTAGAAAACTGTATAGAGCATTTTAACATATTAAAACAAAAGGAGATAAATCATATTTGCTCAGCCTTTGCTGCCATGCTTGCTGGTGTGGATAATATGCTGCGACCCTAATAAAAAAAGATTTAGTAACTCCAAATAACACAAATGTAGCTATAGGTTTGTTGTAACATTTAAACTTAAAACATGTTTAATTTTCTTTTGCACTGCATGGATGACCAGTGCTGTTGAATGCAGCATTGCTGTATGGTGCACTCAAAATATATTGTAGATGAGTAGCCATCCTAGGCTACGACTTAATTGTTACTGTAATAGGCCTACACGTTTCTCCTTTGCATGTTTTTTTGTTGTTGCAGGTTTTGTTTATTGGGTATTCATTGCCAAGCTTAAAAACTGAAGCCAGACTGCAAAATGTTTGTAGCCGAGCTAGGCATGTGTCTGTACACTTTCCCTCCATTGCGTGCTGTAAATGGGACACATGAAAGCAGCGCGAATTGAAGTTGTATTCACTAATGCGAGCGCATCAGGCTGTAAGTTCATAAAGTAGAGAACTCAACTCTTGACTCATTTATACTCGCCCGTGGGCCTTGTGTTTCAGACGTGCGCTACTAGCATATTAGCCTCGTTTTGAGTTGTGATCGCTAGTTTGATTGTATTGACATTCCCAGCCTTAGTTACAGTCGTCCGTTTTTTAGTTATTGAGTTATTGAAACTGAAACAGTGCATCCTTAATGGCTGGTGGTGGAAAACAATGTAACAGGCCAGCTGTGATTTACAACCTGATAGCAATATTTTTGGGACTCCCAAGAAATGTATTGGTGAATTACACTGAACAGAAATATAAACAAAACATGTAAAGTGTTTGTCTCATGTTTCAAGAGCTGAAATCAAAGATTCCAGAAATGTTACATAAGTGCAAAAAAAGCTTATATCTCTCAAATTATGTGAGCAAATTTGTTTACATCCCTGTTAGAGAGCATTTATTCTTTGCCAAGATAATCCATCCACCTGACAGGTGTGGCATATCAGGAAAATGATTAAACAGCATGGGAATTGCACAGGTGCACCTTGTGCTGAGTACAATAAAAGGTCACTCTAAAATGTGCAGTTTTGTCACAACAAAATGCCACAAATGTCTTAAGTTTTGAGGTGGCCTGCAAATTGCATGCGTACTGCAGGAATGTCCAGTAGAGCTGTTCCCAGAGAACAGAATGTTAATTTATCTACCATAAGCCACCTCCAAAGTTGTTTTAGAGAACTTGGCAGTACATACAACCGCAGACCACATAACCATACCAGCCCAGGACCTCTACATCCGGGCTTGTATTGTATGCAATAATTAAATTCATAGAATTGAATTCCAATGTTTGCACTGAAACCATCTGCCAGACCACTCAGTACCATTGACTCAAACGTAATTGTCATGGACATGTTTAACTTGGATCAGCCTCTCAGAATAGCACTAAAAACCAACAAGCAACCCAGAAAAGGACAAGAAACAGCCCATACTAACATATGTAGCCTGAGAAACAAGGTTCATGAAATGTACAACTTATTAACACTTGAAAACATGCATATTCTGGCCATCTCTGAAACACACTTAGATCATTCCTTTGATGATGCCGTAGTATGTATACCTGGTTATAGAATATATAGGAAAAATATAAATGCAAATGGAGGAGGTGTTGCCGCTGTGGGTTTGCACAGCCGAATAACTTCTGCACAAACTGTCAGAAACTGTCTCAGGGACTGCAGTCTTGACCTGACTGCAGTGCATTGTAACCGACTTCATTGGGCAAATGCTCACCTTCAATGGCCAATGGCATGCTGGAGAATTGTGCCCTTCACGGATGAATCCCGGTTTCAACTGTACCGGGCAGACGGCAGACAGCATGTATGGCATCGTGTGGGTGAGCGGTTTGCTTATGTCAACATTGTGAACTGAGTGCCCTATGGTAGTGGTGGGATATGGTATGGGCAAGCATAAGCAACAGACATCAAACACAATTGCATTTTATAAATGCCAATTTAAATGCTCAGAGTTACCATGACGAGATCCACCACAATCACCTCATGTTTCAACATAATGCACAGCTAAATGTTGCAAGGATCTGGCAACAATTCCGGGAAGCTGAAAATGTCCCAGTTCTTCCATGGCCTGCATACTCACCAAACATGTCACCCATTAAGCATGTTTGGGATGCTCTGGATTGACTCGTACAATAGTTTTTCCAGTTCCCGCCAATATCTAACAATATAAAATCAAATCAAATGCGCCGAATAAAACAGTGAAATACTTACTTACGAGCCCCTAACCAACAATGCAGTTAAAACATTTTTTTTTGGAGAAGAATAAGAAAAAAAATTAACAAGTAAATAAAGAGCAGCAGTAAAATACCAATAGCGAGACTATATACAGGGGGGTAACAGAGTCATTGTGAGGGGGCACCGGTTAGTTGACATAATATGTACATGTAGGTAGAGTTATTAAAGTGACTACGCATAGATGATAACAACAGATAGTAGCAGCGGCGTAAAAGGGGGGGAGGGGCAATGCAAATAGCCTGGTTAGCCATTTGATTAGACGTTCAGGAGTCTTATGGCTTGGGGGTAGAAACTGTTTAGAAGCATCTTAGACCTAGACTTGGCGCTCCAGTACAGCTTGGCATGCGGTCGAAGAGAGAACAGTTTATGACTAGGGTGGCCGGAGTCTTTGACAATTTTTAGGGCCTTCCTCTGAAACAGCCTGGTATATAGGTCCTGGATGGCAGGTCCTGGATGGCAGGTCCTTCTGTAGCTCAGTTGGTAGAGCATGGCGCTTGTAACGCCAGGGTAGTGGGTTCGATTCCCGGGACCACCCATACGTAGAATCTATGCACACATGACTGTAAGTCGCTTTGGATAAAAGCGTCTGCTAAATGGCATATATATTATATATTAGGAAGCTTGGTCCCAGTGATGTACTGGGCCGTTCGCACTACCCTTTGTATTGCCTTACGGTCGGAGGCCGAGCAGTTGCCATACCAGGCAGTGATGCAATCAGTCAGGATGCTCTCAATGGTGTAGCTGTAGAACCTTTTGAGGATCTGAGGACCCATACCAAATCTTTTCAGTCTCCTGAAGGGGAATAGGTTTTGTCGTGCCCTCTTCATCACAGTATTTGTCAGGACCCGGTTACGAACCCGGGTCTCCGGAGTGAGAAACAGTCACTTAACCAACTGAGCCACGAGTAGTCGGCAGAACCCAGAAGATGAGGCAGACACAGCAGTACTTGAGACGGTGTATTTAATGAAGTAAAAAGTGAAGTCCTTCAGGAAAACATGAAACTCCACAACCTCAAAAGGAATTCCACAAGAACAAAGGTAATCCTCCAAGACAAAAAAGGTAAATCCACAAGGTGGTAGGTATAGCATAAAAAGCCTCAAAAGATACTCAAAAATAAATAAACAAGAACAAAAAAAGAATTCCACAAGAGAGTCCACCGGGATCAACAAGAGTTCACAGAATACTAGGGCTGGGTGCTAACATACAAACACAGAGCAAAGAACTGAGGAAAATTAAGGGTTTAAATACAATCAGGGGAAACGAGGCACAGGTGCAAATAATAATGGGGATCAAGGGAAAACAAAAGGTCAAAAAGCACAATGGGGGCATCTAGTGACCAAAAACCGGAACAACCCTGGCCAAATCCTGACAGTATTGGTGTGCTTAGACCATGTTAGTTTGTTGGGGATGTGGCCACCAAGGAACCTGAAGCTCTCAACCTGCTCCACGGCAGCCCCATCAATGAGAATGGGGGCGTGCTCGGTCCTCTTTTTCCTGTAGTCCACAATCATCTCCTTTGTCTTGATCAAGTTGAGGGAGAGGTTGTTGTCCTGACACCACATGGCCAGGTATCTGACCTCCTCCCTATAGTCAGTCTCGTCGTTTTCCGTGATCAGGCCTACACCTATTGTGTTATCGGCAAACTTAAAGATGGTGTTGGAGTCATGCCTGGCCATGCAGTCATGAGTGAGCAGGGAATAAAGAAGAAGGACTGAGCACGCACCCCTGAGGGGCCCCTGTGTTGAGGATCAGCGTTGTGGATGTGTTGTTACCTACCCTTACCACCTGGAGGTGACCCGTCAGGAAGTCCCGGGTCCAGTTGCAGAGGGAGGTGTTTAGTCCCAGGATCCTTAGCTTATTGATGTGCTTTGAGGGCACTATGGTGTTGAACGCTGAGCTGTAGTCAATGAATAGCATTCTCACATAGGTGTTCCTTTTGTACAGGTGGGAAAGGGCATTGTGGACTGCAATAGAGATTGCATTATCTGTGGATCTGTTGGAGCGGTATACAAATTGGAGTGTGTCTAGAGTTTATGTGAGCCATGACCAGCCTTTCAAAGCACTTCATGGCTACAGACTTGAGTGCTACAGGTCGGTAGACATTTAGGCAGGTTACCTTAGTGTTCATGGGCACAGGCACTATGGTGGTCTGCTTAAAACATGTTGGTATTACAGACTCGGACAGGGAGAGGTTGAAAATGTCAGTGAAGACACTTGCCAATTGGTCAGCACATCGCAGTACACGTCCTGGTAATCCATCTGGCCCTGCGGCCTTGTGAATGTTGACCTGTTTGAAGGTCTTACTTCGGCTGCAGAAAGCGTGATCCCACAGTCTTCCAGAACAGCTGATGCTCTTATGCATGTTTCATTGTTATTTGCCTCGAAGCGAGCATAGAAGTAGTTTAGCTCGTCATTGAAGAGGAGTGGGACAACATTCCACAATCAACAGCCTGATCAACTCTTCGAGACAATGTTTCTATTCTGCTAACAATGCCTTACTGTATGTCATTGAATTTTGAATCAATTAGAACCTATTTTTTAAACCTCTAATAAAGTTTGTTTTGAAGCATAAACTGAGAATTTGATATTTTTGACTGATATGTTTCATATCACAAAGTAGTTAAAACGCTGTCAGTTCCACTTTAGTGTTAGTTTTAGGCTTGTCGTGACGTTGTATTAGTTAATGTGACGACTGTTGCTCATCGAATGATTGAAGGTTTCTAATTGCGTGATTAATGATGTTACAAAAGTAGCTAATTAATCAGTTTCCCCTACAGTCTCATTCTGAACGTTGCATAATCCGGGAATATGCAGGGAACCGGGTCCCACCAATGAGTTCGTACCACGCCAATCTTAGTTGAGAGAAATATACATTTGGGTGCATTTGTCAGCTATGCTTATTTTAACCCTAGCCTTGCCCCAAACTGCCGCTCTCATGGGTCAGACTATAAGGATGTAATTACATGTGGGAGGTCTCAGATGGGAAGCTCCACGTGGGTTGTTTAGGCTTCTCAATGACGCACTTCTCCGGTGCAACTCTCTGGTCGTCCTCACGATGTCAGTGTTCTTTTGGTCTAATTCCTCGCCCTTGCTCTGGGAGGGCTCTTCTGAGGGCAGACAGCTCTGTAGCTCAGAGCTCACAGTGTAGGAATGAAACAGTGTACATACCACGATTCGATGGAGAGTGGAGGTTAGGTGTTCCGGGTTGAATTCACCCGCTTAGACACAGCTACTCATCAGTAGCATGGGTAGAAACATATTTCTTTGTCTTCAACCCTGTGTTGAGTTTTGAGTTCGTTGACTTTTTAGAACTCGGCTGCAGCTGGGGTCACGTAGTCTGTTATGTTAATTCTTCACTCAATGTCATACCCTCGGGTCAGAAGTGGGCGTAACCGCCTTTTGGGCAATTCTCTGGGCGAACCAAGATAAGAGGCAAGGTCTAGATTTGACTAAAATCCAATTTTAGACAACTAACTTCACATTTCATCTTTACCAAATCATTGTCTTTGATTTGGACATTTTTCACACAACGTACAATGTATAAACACCAATCATATCATAGGAAAACTATTACAGTTCCAATGTTTTTGTAATAACGTAATCTATTAACCTTTAATAACAAAACAAAATTACATACATTTTCATATTCCATCTATCATCATGACCACCATTGTGGCTGACGGAAACCATTGTTCCAAAGTCCCCTTTTTGCATGTTTAATGTTCAGAGGGTGGTTCTCCATAGTGAGAGGACACAGGAATGTTGTCAGTGGCGTAAGATTTACCATGGGTGTGAGGGGTCATAAAAAAAACATCTTCAGACCCCTAGATCTCGCCTCCACTTTTTGGGGTTGAGAGATAATCTGTAGGGTTGTGGTCTCCTGTAACCTGACCTGATCAAGACAGTCATGACAGGCCTAACATAAATTGTGCATTTGACAGCTCATTTTGACATGGTGAAATGGAGAGGTTGGAACCAGGTGCAGAGAAGAAGAGAAGGGACTTATAAGCTTGAGACTGACACTCGAACGATGACAGTTCAGTGGACCAGTTCGGCAGTGTGTTGTGAGCATACTCTGCCCAAACGAGGAACTTGCTCCAGTTGCTGGCTTGGGTGGAGATGAAACAGCGGAGGAACTTCTCCAGCTCTTGGTTGGCCCGCTCTGTTTTCCCATTTGACTGTGGGTGGAACCCCGAGGAGAGACTCGCGATTCCCCCAACAGGGGGCAGAATGTTTTCCAATACCGTGCGACGAACTGGGGCCCACGATCTGAGACAATGTCCTGGGGAAGTCTGTGTATTCGAAAGACATGGGTAATCATGAGACCATCGGTCTCCTTCGCTGAGGGCAACTTGGGTAAGGCGATGAAATGGGCTGCGTTGGAAAACCAATAGTGGTAAGCCCTTGGGATTGGGGAACCGTGTGATAAAGTCTATGGACCAAGGCGGCTGGGGATGGGCAGAGGTTGGAGCAACCCAGCCGGTTGCTGTTGTGAGGACTTGCTTTAGGCACAAGTGGAGCAGGCCGTAATGAAGGATCTCACATCCTCAATCATGTTGGGCCACCAGAATTTCCACCTCAGGAACTCCAGTGTCCGATTAACCCCTGGATACGTGTCCACATTGTAGTACTCGGGAATGGGCTGATCACGGAACATAAAGTCTGTTAGTGGGACCCCCATCAGGTTCAGGTTCTCGGGTCTGACCTTGTCGGACCGTGGTCTCAAAACTCCATATCATGGGGTCCACAATGCGGGACCTGGGGATGATGGGCTCAGAGTCCCTCTCCTCATTAGAGACATCGTGTTAGCGGAACAGGGTGTCTGCTTTCTGATTCTTGTATCCCAGGTGATAGGCTAGTGTGAAGTTGAACCTGTTAAAGAACAGAGCCCACCTAGCCTGGCGAGTGTTCAAGCTCTTGGCTTCTTGAATGGAAACCAAGTTCTTATGGTCCGTCCAGATCACGACAGGTCGAGGTACCTCCTCCAACCAGTGTCCCCACCCCTAAAGGGCCCACTTAACTGCCAAGAGCTCCCGGTTGTCTACATCGTTATTGCATTCGAGAACTGGCGAGAACTGCTTGGAGAGAAAGGCACATGGGTGCAGTTTTTTGTCCCCCTCGCTCTGCTGTGAAAGGACCGCCCCTGCTCCGGTGTCCGAGGCGTCCACCTCTACCACGAAGGGACGGGTAGGATCAGGATGGACGAGGATGGGTTCAGAGGTGAAACATCTTCCCGAATGCCCTCTCAGCCTCGGAGGTCCAGCAAAAACGGTTCTGGGACTTGCTGGTTAGGTGCGTGAGAGGCGCTGCACCAAAGTTGTAAAAATGTGCAAACCCGAGGAACCGCTGGACTTGTTTGAGTGAGGCTGGACGCAGCCAGTCGGTGACCAACTCACCTTTACAGGGTCAATTTGAATGCAGGCGGTAGAGGAAAGAAACTTGGGATACATGGAACTCACACTTCTCTATCTTGATGTATAGTTGACTCTGCAGGAGGCATCTCAGGACTTGGCGGACGTGCAGGATGTGTTCCGGATTGGTCTTGGAGAAGATCAGGATGTCGTTGAGGTAAACAAAGACAAACCGATTCAACATATTCCTAATCTTGTCATTGACCAATGCTTGGAAGACTGCCGGTGAGTTTGATAATCCGAAGGGCATGACTAAATATTCATAGTGGCCACTCAGGGTGTTAAAGGCAGTCTTCCATTCATCTCCCTCCCTGATTCTCAGCAGATTGTAAGTGTTGCGGTGGTCCAGTTTGGTGAAGAATTGGGCCCCATGGGCCAACTCCAAGGCAGAGGACATCAGGGGTAGTGGGTAACGATTCTTAATCATAATCCTGTTCAGCCCTCTAATCGATGCAGGGACACAGACATCCATCCTTCTTTCCCATGAAGAAGAAGCCTGCACCAGCTAGGGATGTGGATGAGCGAATGAAACCTTCCTCCAGCAACTCCCGGATGTAATTGTCCATGACTACTGCTTCAGGGGTCGAGAGGGAGTACAGACAGCCCCGGGGATGGGTGGAGCTGGGTAGAAGTTCTATGGCGCAGTCGTATGCACAATGAGGAGAGAGGGTGGTGGATTGCCTCTTACTGAAGGCCTCCCCGGAGGTGTAGTACTCGGGAGGAAGAGCGGATAAGTATTGGTTTTCAATACATGCCGGGCAACAGGGCGAGGCTCTTGATGGGGGTCTTAGGCATTTAGTCTGGCAGTTCTTACCCCAATCTAGTAAGTGTTCCGTGGACCAGGAGAATAGTGCGTTATGTAGCACTAGCCAGGGGTACCCTAGGATAAGGGGGTTCTCGGTAGCAGTGATCAAAAGAAAACTAAGAGTCTCCGGGTGGTTCACCCCAACCTGCAGTAGAATGGGCTTGGACTGATAATCCACCTGGCCGGAGCCGATGGGGCGTCCATCGAGGGCTTGAATCTGTAGAGGGATGGGACATTTCATGCAGGGGATTTGTAATTCTCTGGCGAAGTCAGAGCCCCGGAGTCCACAAAGGCTTGAATGTGGTGCTGACGGTTATCCCAATGGATGGTCGCGGGTAGTGTCAGATGGTGATCGGGTAGCTGGGGTGTAAATGCACAGCTCAGCAGGGTCTCCCATTGTCCTGGCGATCCCCAGCATTTCCTGTCAACTCTGGGCATGTAGAACGGAGATGGCCGAGAGCGCCACAGTAGAGGCATCAGCCATCGCTGATGAGTCCATTGGGTCCATGTTGAGGCAGAAGCTTGCTGTGACGTGGTGAGGTTGGACCAAGGTGCAGAGAAGAATCCAGACGAGGAATCAGTGGTTAAGAATAAACATAATACTTTACTGAGAAATGGTAGCTGCAGGATCACAGTACATTTGAAAAACAACAAACACTCTCGAAAACCCACGCACACGGTAAACAATTCAAGTTTCTGCAAAGGACAACAGAAAACACACCTCTTTTAACAGGGAAATCATGAGTAATAGGACACACCTGGGTGTCATTAATGTCTCTAGTGACAGGTGGACAGACAGTGCAAGTAGTCTGTGCTTATTTGTAAAAAAACAAACATTTGGCCATGACCAATGACATTTAGTATGAGAAGTTGGCAAAGGCAGTAATAGCTGCACCCTATGAAATTATAAAGGTATACTGTATAATAAAGTCTCTGATTGCTCTTGGCCAATGTCAAAAATGCTGAGACGCCCAAAGCTTTCTTAACTGCATTTTTAATTTACCATCATTCTCTTGTTGTGCTCATCATCAGTGTCACTAGTTAACACTAACGGATTGTCTTTGACGGGTAAAAGAAGACAAGAAAATCCATCCATGTGTAATATTGGGGTAAAGGTTCAATAAAAATATAATGCAGTCACTATCTCGTGCACTCAGGAACAAGTCTGTGCCCTCTTTTATATTCTATTTATATTAAGATTATGTTAAAGGTGTAACACTCATAACGTTCAGTATCCTGTATCTTAAGAGCACACAATGTCGGGTTTGAAATGTAGACTTGTGGGAGAGAAACACAACAGCTGTAATTATTTCTAAAGGATTCTGTATTGGGATATGTGCACTTTTACATTTCAGCAGGGCGACTTACGGTAGTGGAGGAATACATTTGTCATTTTTTGTACTGGTGAGAATCAAACCCACAACCCTGGCATTGCAAGCACCATTATCTACCAACTGAACCACATGGGACCACACAGGACCACTTACACACAAATAGGGGTTGTGAGGACTATAGTAATCACTAGACTCTGGGAAATATGGAAGTAATACATGCTATTAAAAGGGAAAGCATTGGAAGGTACTTTAACATGCTATGGTTCTGATTCTAAAAGAATACCTAAGAGTGTCCTCGTGCTGTTACCTAGGAAACATACTACATGTATAGCTAGATAGTCAATTCTACAAGTTGAACGCCATAATGTTGATTGACAGTTTTTGAACAATGATGATTATAATGTGTGGCATGAACATAATGTCTCCCATCAGCGCATGCCAAAAGCAGATATAATGCATGAACAATCTAGTGCAGTTACAGTATGGTTCACAAGCATTAGAATGACCTCATATACAGCATACAGTAGAAAAGGCCTACACCCAGGGGGGAAATTGGGGGAGAACTCATGTAGATACAAAACATAAAACCTGCCTCTGGGATAACAGTCGTAACGAGCTATAAATTATTCACTGTTACCACCTGAATGCATTAAATTGAGTCTGTCACTACTCTACTGTATTGTACTGTAATGTACTCTACATTTGACTTTACTGTGTACTGTAATGTACTGTACTCTGCACTGTACCGTGCTGTCCAAACTTGTGAAACATAGATGTCTACGATTGGTTCAGATTTGGTCCGGTCCGGAAAGGACTAAATCTTAACCAATTATAGATGTCTATGCTTTAGCTAAATCAAGGCCAGTCCGGAGCAAATCTGAACGTCTATGTTTGGGCCAAATAAAGGCTGTCTGGATGTCTGTGGATTACTATGATTGGTTAGGATTTCAAGGCGGGTCAGGACCGCCCAAAAAAAGACAGAAAAAAAAGATGCCCAAAAGACGTTGTTTGAAGTCAAATACTTTGTGGGAATCAATTAAGTGTCTGGCTATGTCATTGTTATTTTCAATCATAAAACCTGATTAACTGCTCCAAACCTGGACGGAAATTATAAAAAAAGGCAACAGTACAGGCAGGGAAAAGGCTAGTAACGTCATCCAGGAGATCAGGAGATCAGGAAATAGGTTGATAACAGGAAATCCAATAGACTAAAGTGCATGCAGGAAATAGGCATCATTAGTGAGGCAGGAAAAAACTATCATAGATGGGAGGGTTAAATTACAGGAGGAAACCAGCACTCTGAAGTGCATCACAAGGCAAACAATACTTCACAATGATGTGGTGAACTAAATAGTGTATGATAATGACATACAGGTGTGT
The DNA here is from genome assembly GCF_023373465.1 of Oncorhynchus keta. Taxonomy (NCBI): domain Eukaryota; kingdom Metazoa; phylum Chordata; class Actinopteri; order Salmoniformes; family Salmonidae; genus Oncorhynchus; species Oncorhynchus keta. Next base: position 14,969,805 of record NC_068432.1, on the reverse strand, counting down.
GAACAGGTGATCAGAATTCAGGTGATTGGGATCTGGAGAGTGAGCTGCGTTCAGGGGATCTACGTGTTTGAGAGTGTGAGTTGAAAGTAGACGTTACAATGATGGCATATACTGTGACACATCAGAAAGTTCTCAGTTCATATACAATGCCTTCAGAAACTTTTCACACCCCTTGACTTTTTCTACGTTTTGTTATGTTACAGCCTGCATTTAAAATTGATCAAATAGAGATTTTGTGTCACTGTCCTACACACAACACCCCATAATTATGTTTTTTGAAATTTTTACAAATTAATAAAAAATGAAAAGCTGAAATGTCTTGAGTCAATACGTATTCAGCCCCTTTGTTATGGCAAGCCTAAATAAGTTCAGGAGTAAACATTTGCTTAACAAGTCACATAATAACTTGCATGAATTCACTCTGTGTGCAATAATAGTGTTTAACATGATTTTTTAATGAGTACCTCATCTTTGTACCCCACACATACAATTGGCTGTAAGGTCCCTCAGTTGAGCAGTGAATTTCAGACACAGATTCAACTATAAAGATCAGGGAGGTTTTCTAATGCTTCGCAAAGAAGGGCACCTATTGGTAGAAGGGTAAAAATAGAAAAAGCAGACATTGAATATCCCTTTGAGCATGGTGAAGTTATTAATTACACTTTGGATGAAGGCACTGTATGTACATCTCCACCTGTCTCTCCAACTGGCTGCATGCACATCAACATTTTTGATGCCGAGTGATATAGCTCAAAGACTAACTGCTTGTTTGTGCACTTTAGCCAGTCTATAAAGTATAGACACCGAAGGAGGCGATAATTGAGTAAATGTGCATGCGTCTTCAATGTTTTCAGGGGGTACTGGCACAACAAGTGACAGTTTTTCTTTTTCAGTCACTGGGCCCAATTATGGCTCCCCCCAGTCGAGAAGAATCCTGGAGTGTGTGGAAAATGGAGCCCTATCAAAGCAACTCGCCACTTATCTCCTAAAAGACAGGGCCAGTCACATCCTTGTCGTATTAACATTTAAATTCTGCGAGATTGAGATTGAGAGAGAGAGGGGAGGAAACTGTTGCGCAATAACATCTACGTGAAATGTAGCTCATTACAAATGCAAGCTTCCCCTCGCCTGATTAAGTGAAGCATAGACTCTTAGATAGGCAGACTATTTTGTGGTCTTCCGTCCTCTGGACAAGATAGCGGCATGTTTGAGCCCAGTGCTTTAAATCTACTCAATGTCAACCGTGACATGTTTCTCTTTGCAACAACGCTCACAATACGCAAATTATTTTGAAATGTATTCCATCATTCACTCACTTGCCTCCAAAACATTATTTCTATACATATCATTAGTGGGTAATGGTGATTAGGGAACAGGTAGTAGAAAAGATAATGAGATACTCATAAAGGAAAAGGATGCAGTTCACCAAGTGTCATTGGGGTTACCTAATGTCAAGGTGACAGACTGGAGTCAGTTGAGAGAGAGGGGGAGTGTGTGTGTGTGTGTGTGTGTGTGTGTGTGTGTGTGTGTGTGTGTGTGTGTGTGTGTGTGTGTGTGTGTGTGTGTGTGTGTGTGTGTGTGTGTGTGTGTGTGTGTGTGTGTGTGTGAGAGAGAGGGGGGGGGAGTGCTAGAGAGGGGGAGGGGGCTGGGGAATGAGCGAGAGAGTGTGAGAAAGAAAGAGCAAGAGAGAAAGAGCGGGAGTGTATATAAACAAGTAATTGAGGTGAGAGGCTTGTAGGTTTTGTCTTACCTGAGGGAGAGAGAAGTTTCCAGGTGAGCGAGGGTTCTGGTTTGCCACTGGCTTGGCACATCAGAGTGACGTTCGAGCCTTCGTTGACCACGATGTCCTTCGACAAGTTGATGATTGTGGGGGGCACTGCAAAACACAGAAAACGACACGTGTTTGCTATTTGCTTTGTTTGACCATTTTATTTTTGTAACATTTTATTTGAATTTTTTGGACAATTAACAAAAACATACATTATTATTGTAACTTTGTTACCAAGAATTTGGATAAAAGATAAAATACAAAATATTGAAATATAAAATACTGTAAATATGACAGGTGCGAGCAACGGAGTTCTCTGAATCTTGATATCAAGTTAGCGTTGTGACAGCTACATCAGTGTCTCTTATAACATATAAGCCAGTCTCCGAAAAGTGGAGGAGCACTCAGAAAAAGATAGCCTTTCCTGACATTACAGTTTACCCTTAAAAGCATTCACTGGTGCTAGAGTGGACTGAACAAAGAGCCAGAGCTATTCAACCATAACCTCAATCAAAATGTGACCGTGTCACAGGAGTTATTCCACCTCAAAGGAAGATAGTGTATTAAATAGGCCTTAGTTTGCTGTTTGGGCCATGGGTGCACCTAAGGGCCACCGTAGCCTGCTCACCATCAATACACTCGGATAAGTTCAGCTAGAACAAGGCCTACTCAAGCTGAGGGTGAACGTAAAGTAAGAAAAAAGAACAAAGTACACTAAACATTACTATGGTTGGTTGGAGTACATTCAGATGAAACCATTTCTACAGATCATAAACATGGGGTTTTAGAATGTGGTACAGAGAGAGCAAAACATGGTTGCAAACCACAGATGTGATCTGAAAACTATGACCTTGAGCGTTGCTAGTGCAGATCCAAAGAGAAACAGCCACTTTCAGGAGTCTCTTACCAGAACACACATTTCAGCTTTTACTTTACACCTGCTCTTCACTCAAAAGCTCACCCCTGACAGTGCAAATCACTGAAGTTCTGCAAAGATCTGGAAACTAGTCTTTGAAATATTTTTTATTCTTCAAAAAGCAGAAGCACCAGGAATAGCACCTTGACCTAAAAACAGTCAAAGTGTGAAGGGGAGCGAGTTGAGCAGTGAGCTACTATACAAGAAGGGACTTCTGCAAGCAAGCCTTAAAATGTCTCCCCTTTCTATGGTCATGTGTAGATGGGATACAGCTATTGTGAAATTGATGTCCAAAGTGGATGTTTTAAAAAACAAACATTTTAACTAACCCTAACCCTTTTCCTAACCTTTACCTAATTATCCTAACCTGCTACATTAATTATCCTAACTTACTGTTTAAGTTCTCCTTAACCTGCTACGAAAACCCAATTTTGACAAAAGCTGTGACAATAGCCCTTTCTATGTCCCTCCTCAATGTCACTCTGGACCTGGCACCAGAGTGAGGTAGCAATAAACATTGCTCAATTGAGTGCTTTTCCACTAACAATATGTATAATTCCTCTCAAGCCACTTCAGGTCGTGAAAATGCCATCCATTTCCTACAACTTCATTTGAATGAGTGATATTGAATGATATTATTAGGTGCTGAATGTTCCACATCAGGGACACTTGTTCCCCATCTCTGGCAAACTCAGCTGATTAAACTAATTGCATCCTCAAATGAAAATGTGTTGATTAGTTGGAGGTTTGTTAGATGGAGCAAAAGTGTGACACCACAAATCAGACCCCTGAGGAATGGAGTTGCCCATCCCATTCCACATTTTTTTGAGGAAGTGTAATGGCGGACTGACAAGCTATTTACCAAGAACAATGTGCCCCACCTATGATGCTTTTCCTCTCAACAGCAAGTGGCAGGCAAGGTATCTGCCAAACCAAAGAGAGGTGTCCTCGTGTTTCGACATCTCCAATATGTCCTGTCAAAGGACACGTTTTGTTTTCTCTCTATATATTTCTATTTCCAAGAAGACAGTGAGATGTATGTTCTTTTTGAGAGGAGCCCAAAGAAATGTGGGTTCAGTACCAGAAGAATGCAAACGAGACACAATTCACCTCATGGCTGATGTATTGATTGCCTTTGTACCTTGAACACTATTTGAGAAGAGTGCAGTGCAAGGCCTAATCCTTGTCTTTGTGGAACCCTTGCAGAGAACAAAAAGGAAACAGTCAGCACAAATATAAATAAAAAGTCAGTACAAATATACAAATAATCACATTATTTAGGGAGTCACTGGGAACAGAATGGCATGTGATGCGTAAGCCCGTGTCACTCCCTAAAATGCTGAAGCACCGTTAGTAATTTGTTGGAATTTTGTGAACTAAATGCGTGTCAAATGTCACACCATCACTTTAGTCAACAAGCCAGAGGAATGTCTAATGATTTGGTGACTCTTCACTGAGTCCCACCTCCCCCCGAGATGCACACCTACACACATACCCAGGGAGAGGTTGGAGAACAGGATTAACCACAGTGCAGCGCCCCTGGAGCAGTTTAGGTATTAAGTGCCTTGCTCAAAGGCACAATGGCAGGAGATGCTGACGAGGCCAGGACACTAATACCAGCAATCATCTGATTTTCCACCCACTCCCACCAGATTTTTCCTGACAACAACCTGCGATTCTAACCAACATTCTAACCAACAACTCTCCCTCTCTCCCTTCTCAAAGATGCCCTCTGGTGGTCAAACTAGCACTAACTAGCATTAATGGTACCAGTGGTTCACACTTAAATAACATGCCATAAAACTCTGCAGCACCATGCAAGCTGCACTGCAGTACACTTCAACTTTTAAGGATGAACCACTGTACATGTGCTACTGTCCTGACTTTCCCATCTCTCATGAGGCCATATGGAAGGCCCAACAGAGCGATTTGTCCTAAACAAATAATCTTTCAGGAAAAACGGAACATTTGCTATCTAACTGAGAGTCTCCTCATTAACCTGTTATGTCGACCCTCTACTTTTTCGAACATTCTGTTAAAAATCGCGCAACATTTCAGCGCCCTGCTACTCAGGCCAGGAATATAGTATATGCATATGATTAGTATGTGTGGATAGAAAACACTCAGACGTTTATAAAACTGGTTAAATCACGGCTGTGACTATAACAGAACGTGCGTTTCATCGAAAAGCTCGCGTTTCATTGAAATCTGACCGGATGTTTTGGTCGAGCTCTCTCCAAGACATTTTTTCGAGACAGACACCTATAGAATTGACATCGCCTCCTGATGAATTTTATCGCTTATTAACGTGTACTAATACCTAGTTAGTTGCATTACAAAAGTTGCATTACAAAAGTATTTCGAAGTGTTTTATGAAAGTTTATCGTCGACTTTTTGAATTTAAAAAAATTACGTTACTTTATGAAACGCTATTTTTTTCCTTTTATCACACAGTCTTCATAGATCGATATCTAGGCTATATATGGACCGATTTAATCGAAAAAAAGACCCAATAGTGATTATGGGACATCTAGGAGTGCCAACAAAGATGGTCAAAGGTAATGAATGTTTTATATTTTATTTGTGCGGTTTGTGTAGCGACGACTATGCTAATTATTTTGTTTACGTCCCCTGCGGGTCTTTTGGGGTGTTACATGCTATCAGATAATAGCTTCTCATGCTTTCGCTGAAAAGCATTTTAAAAATCTGACTTGTTGCCTGGATTCACAACGAGTGTAGCTTTAATTCAATACCCTGCATGTGTATTTTAATGAACGTTTGAGTTTTAACTAATACTATTAGCATTTAGCGTAGCGCATTTGCATTTCCAGAGCTCTAGATGGGACGCCTGCGTGCCAGGTAGGAGCAAGAGGTTAACAACATCCGAAGTTCTTCAAAGGTAAATGATTTTATTTGAATGCTTTTCTGTTTTTTGTGAAAATGTTGCCTGCTGAATGCTAACGCTAAATGCTACACTAAATGCTACGCTAGCTATCAATACTGTTACACAAATGCTTGTTTTGCTATGGTTGAGAAGCATATTTTGAAAATCTGAGATGACAGTGTTGTTAACAAAAGGCTAAGCTTGAGAGCTAGCATGTTGATTTCATTTCATTTGCGATTTTCATGAATAGTTCACGTTGCGTTATGGTAATGGGCTTGAGGCTGTAGTCACGATCCCGGATCCGGGATGGCTCGACGCAAGAAGTTAATTGTCAGCCATTGTTACCATTAGTGCTAGTTTGACCACCAGAGGGCACTAGAGAATCTAAACTTTTTTTGTCAGAACCTAGTATATGGGATTTATTTTAAGAAGTGTAGCTTAATTCATTTGATTATATTATACTGTTTCTATTCCAAGAAAACCAAAAATGAAATCCTCAGGGTTTCCGTTAGGAAAATATGGCAATATTCAACATGACAGTCGGGAGTAGGCTACAGTACTAAGTGCATAACATTTCCACACCCTAATTGCAATCTAAACAATAGCCAACGGAGATTCAGTGAAAATAATAATCTTGTTGATTTATCAAGACCAGTCCTCGTGCTCATTTCAGAGTAGCGCTGTCTTGACCTCTGAATGCTGTCTCTTCCATTCATTTTGAAAGAGTATTTTCCGGTAACCAACTATTTGTTTACCTTCATTAGCCTACTTTGTTCCAATATTTCTGTCATTCAGTTATATTTATTCCCATAGTAATTCGTTATGGATCCATAACAAAATAAACATCTGCATTTTGAAAGAGTATTTTTGGCATTATTTTATTAACGAAAGCATAAAGATGCTGATGAAGAAATATGCATTTGTTTATTAGGCTACTGTGCAGTTTGACAAGCAACATAACCTACAGTACATACTGTAGTAAACATGGTAAAGTGCCTAATTCCTTACATAAGGGGGAACGGGTCATGTCCAGACTTTCTCAGTACTCCTTAACTCTGTCTTTAATGCTTTTTCGGTTTGCAACAGTCATGGACAGAAACTTCTGAGACACAGTATTAATGATGAACATTAGGGTGTTCTGATCTGTTTCACCTGTTCCTGTGATTGTCTCCACCCCCTCCAGGTGTCGCTTATTTTCCCCAGTGCATTTATCCCTGTGTTTCCTGTCTTTCTGTGCCATGTTGTATGTTTAGTCAAGTCAACCAGTGTGTTTTTCCCGTTCTCCTTTTGCTATTCTCCTTTTTCTAGTCCTCCTGGTTTTGACCCTTGCCTGTTTCTGGACTCTGTACCTGCCTGCCTGACCATTCTGCCTGTCATAGACCCACTCCAATTTCCATACCACCCCAACAGATCCACAGATGATGCTATGGAATTGGAGGAGATTGAGCACCACAAGGTCCTGGATATCTTTGAAGAGGAAAACGTTGAGACGTTTTTTTTCTGCCCAGCAGCTAGCCAGCTAGCAAACGTCCACCGTCTACCGAATAGCAGCACTGTAGAAACTATTACACTCAACTGAACGACTTGATTAGTGTAGTGTTAGCTAGCTACATAGTTGTCTTTGCTGTCTTCGTATCCAAGATAATTGTGTAGTTTAGAGCGTGTAGTCTTAGAGTGATTATCTTAATTTACCGAGGTTAGCTAGCCAGCTATTTGTCGTCCTTAATGTAGGAGACACTGCTAGCTAGCCAACAGCTAGCCAACGTCTACTGAATAGAACTTCCGCACTCAACAACTCCGGGGTGATTCCGCTTCGCTCCACAGGTAGTATCACATTTTCATTTCATTTCATTACAGCACAACGGTTTGATTTGTTTGATCGTAGCTAGCTACATAGCTAGCTACATAGCCGTCTGTGTATCAAAGATAATTGTGTAGTCTAGAGCGATTTTCTAGGTTAGCTAGCCAGCTATTGTCGTTCTTTAACGCAACGTAACGTAATCAACACTGCTAGCTAGCCAGCTAGCCCCGAATAGCAGCACTGTAGAAACTATTACACTCAACGGAACGACTTGATTAGTGTAGTGTCAACAACGCAGCCACTGCCAGCTAGCCTACAAAGTCAACAACGCAGCCACTGCCAGCTAGCCTACTTCAGCAGTACTGTATCATTTTAATAATTTTAGTCAATAAGATTCTTGCTACGTAAGCTTAACTTTCTGATCATTCGAGACGTGTAGTCCACTTGTCATTCCAATCTCCTTGCATTAGCGTAGCCTCTTCTGTAGCCTGTCAACTATGTGTCTGTCTATCCCTGTTCTCTCCTCTCTGCACAGACCATACAAACGCTCCACACCGTGGCCGCGGCCACCCTAATCTGGTGGTCCCAGCGCGCACGACCCACGTGGAGTTCCAGGTCTCCGGTAGCCTCTGGAACTGCCTATCTGCGGCCAACAAGGCAGAGTTCATCTCAGCCTATGCCTCCCTCCAGTCCCTCGACTTCTTGGCACTGACGGAAACATGGATCACCACAGATAACACTGCTACTCCTACTGCTCTCTCTTCGTCCGCCCACGTGTTCTCGCACACCCCGAGAGCTTCTGGTCAGCGGGGTGGTGGCACCGGGATCCTCATCTCTCCCAAGTGGACATTCTCTCTTTCTCCCCTTACCCATCTGTCTATCGCCTCCTTTGAATTTCATGCTGTCACAGTTACCAGCCCTTTCAAGCTTAACATCCTTCTCATGTCTCAGCCTCCAGTATTTATGCTGCAGTAGTTTATGTGTCGGGGGGCTAGGGTCAGTTTGTTATATCTGGAGTACTTCTCCTGTCCTATTCGGTGTCCTGTGTGAATCTAAGTGTGCGTTCTCTAATTCTCTCCTTCTCTCTTTCTTTCTCTCTCTCGGAGGACCTGAGCCCTTGTCCCAGGACTACCTGACATGAGACTCCTTGCTGTCCCCAGTCCACCTGGCCATGCTCCTGCTCCAGTTTCAACTGACCTGAGCCCTAGGACCGTGCCCCAGGACTACCTGACATGAAGGCTCCTTGCTGTCCCCAGTCCACCTGACTGTGCTGCTGCTCCAGTTTCAACTGTTCTGCCTTATTATTATTCGACCATGCTGGTCATTTATGAACATTTGAACATCTTGGTCATGTTCTGTTATAATCTCTACCCGGCACAGCCAGAAGAGGACTGGCCACCCCACATAGCCCGGTTCCTCTCTAGGTTTCTTCCTAGGTTTTGGCCTTTCTAGGGAGTTTTTCCTAGCCACCGTGCTTTTACACCTGCATTGTTTGCTGTTTGGGGTTTTAGGCTGGGTTTCTGTACAGCACTTTGAGATATCAGCTGATGTACGAAGGGCTATATAAATAAATTTGATTTGATTTGATTTGATTTATCGCCCTCCAGGTCCCCTCGGAGAGTTCATCAATGAGCTTGATGCCTTGATAAGCTCCTTTCCTGAGGACGGCTCACCTCTCACAGTTCTGGGCGACTTTAAACTCCCCACGTCTACCTTTGACTCATTCCTCTCTGCCTCCTTTCCACTCCTCTCCTCTTTTGACCTCACCCTCTCACCTTCCCCCCCTACTCACAAGGCAGGCAATACGCTCGACCTCATCTTTACTAGATGCTGTTCTTCCACTAACCTCATTGCAACTCCTCCAAGTCTCCGACCACTACCTTGTATCCTTTTCCCTCTCGCTCTCATCCAACACTTCCCACACTGCCCCTACATGGTATCGCGCCGTCCCAACCTTCGCTCTTCTCCCCGCTACTCTCTCCTCTTCCATCCTATCATCTCTTCCCTCTGCTCAAACCTTCTCCAACCAATCTCCTGATTCTGCCTCCTCAACCCTCCTCTCCTCCCTTTCTGCATCCTTTGACTCTCTATGTCCCCTATCCTCCAGGCCGGCTCGGTCCTCCCCTCCCGCTCCGTGGCTCGACGACTCATTGCGAGCTCACAGAACAGTGCTCCGGGCAGCCGAGCGGAAATGGAGGAAAACTCGCCTCCTGCGGACCTGGCATCCTTTCACTCCCTCCTCTCTACATTTTCCTCCTCTGTCTCTGCTGCTAAAGCCACTTTCTACCACTCTAAATTCCAAGCATCTGCCTCTAACCCTAGGAAGCTCTTTGCCACCTTCTCCTCCCTCCTGAATCCTCCTCCCCCTCCTCCCTCTCTGCAGATGACTTCGTCAACCATTTTGAAAAGAAGGTCGACCATCCGATCCTCGTTTGCTAAGTCAAATGACACCGCTGGTTCTGCTCACACTGCCCTACCCTGTGCTCTGACCTCTTTCTCCCCTCTCTCTCCAGATGAAATCTCGCGTCTTGTGACGGCCGGCCGCTCAACAACCTGCCCGTTCGACCCTATCCCCTCCTCTCTTCTCCAGACCATTTCCGGAGACCTTCTCCCTTACCTCACCTCGCTCATCAACTCATCCCTGACCGCTGGCTACGTCCCTTCCGTCTTCAAGAGAGCGAGAGTTGCACCCCTTCTGAAAAAACCTACACTCGATCCCTCCGATGTCAACAACTACAGACCAGTATCCCTTCTTTCTTTTCTCTCCAAAACTCTTGAACGTGCCGTCCTGGCCAGCTCTCCCGCTATCTTTGGGCATCTCCCGGCGCGTTCTTCACGCTTGGGGTTGCTCCTACCTGACAGTTCGCTCCTACCAGGTGGCGTGGCGAGAATCTGTCTCCTCACCACGCGCTCTCACCACTGGTGTCCCCAGGGCTCTGTTCTAGGCCCTCTCCTATTCTCGCTATACACCAAGTCACTTGGCTCTGTCATAACCTCACATGGTCTCTCCTATCATTGCTATGCAGACGACACACAATTAATCTTCTCCTTTCCCCCTTCTGATGACCAGGTGGCGAATCTGTCTCTGCATGTCTGGCAGACATATCAGTGTGGATGACGGATCACCACCTCAAGCTGAACCTCGGCAAGACGGGAGCTGCTCTTCCTCCCGGGGAAGGACTGCCCGTTATATGATCTCGCCATCACGGTTGACAACTCCATTGTGTCCTCCTCCCAGAGCGCTAAGAACCTTGGCGTGATCCTGGACAACACCCTGTCGTTCTCAACTCGGTGGCCCGTTCCTGTAGGTTCATGCTCTACAACATCCGCAGAGTTGACCCTGCCTCACACAGGAAGCGGCGCAGGTCCTAATCCAGGCACTTGTCATCTCCCGTCTGGATTACTGCAACTCGCTGTTGGCTGGGCTCCCTGCCTGTGCCATTAAACCCTACAACTCATCCAGAACGCCGCAGCCCGTCTGGTGTTCAACCTTCCCAAGTTCTCTCACGTCACCCCGCTCCTCCGCTCTCTCCACTGGCTTCCAGTTGAAGCTTCCGCTACAAGACCATGGTGCTTGCCTACGGAGCTGTGAGGGGAACGGCACCTCAGTACCTCAAAGCTCTGATCAGGCCCTACACCCAAACAAGGGCACTGCGTTCATCCACCTCTGGCCTGCTCGCCTCCCTACCACTGAGGAAGTACAGTTCCCGCTCAGCCCAGTCAAAACTGTTCGCTGCTCTGGCCCCCAATGGTGGAACAAACTCCCTCACGACGCCAGGACAGCGGAGTCAATCACCACCTTCCGGAGACACCTGAAACCCCACCTCTTTAAGGAATACCTAGGATAGGATAAAGTAATCCTTCTCACCCCCCTTAAAAGATTTAGATGCACTATTGTAAAGTGGCTGTTCCACTGGATGTCATAAGGTGAATGCACCAATTTGTAAGTCGCTCTGGATAAGAGCGTCTGCTAAATGACTTAAATGTAATGTAAATGTACGTTTCTCGGTTTCCCAGACCAAGATGTCCCTTCCAAGGCAATGGTCGGCTTTTTCCAGGGTAAGGGGCGTGTGACTGCCCTGAATTTGTCTGAACCGTCTCAGTACATCTCCTTTCAATAGGGCGCTTCCCCTTTAATTCCCTATTAGATAGCCAGCATCAGCTGCGCAAAAGTGGGTTTGTGACAGTGGCCCGAGAGGGGAAGTGTTCTACCCTCAGCTTGGAAGCTCGTTGAGACCGTTTGTTTTGTTTGTAGTAAAGTGTGTACTGTAAACGTGACGCAAGATCAACCACTATTGGATCTACCTATGTCTATTGTTGGACTACTAATTTACGTTGGTCTCTGCTGTTTCTTCATGGCCTTTCCCCGCTGGAGATCTGTTGGCAGATTGGATTGTCTGACTGACTACAACTTTTTACATACAGTATTTCTATTTGTTTTGGTGTGATTTATACCGTGATGATTTATGTGTTCAGTTGTAGTGAAGACTACAGAGATGTGACACTCTTTTTATAGTTGTGTGGTAAAATAGTTTATGGCAATCTGATTGTATTAATGAGAATGTAATTACGCATCACTTTATGAAAGGACAAGGTCACTTGGGATCACTGTACTCCTTACCGGGCTGGAATCTTTTGGGCCCGAGGTACGGGGCTTTTCTTGAGGAACCAGAGCTCACTGTTTGTTTACATTATGTGTGTGATAATTTATTTTGGGTAATAAAACTCATGCAAAAGAACAGTTGTTTTGAAGTTATTTCCATTGTTTTAAGGGTTTATGAAAATAGTATTTCCATACTGACTTTTACATGAGTCCTTTGTATTGGTGTAGACTTGACGGACCAGACGGGACTCATTCCCTCCCAAACAAAAAGGAGAAATCAATATTTTCTCTAGTAGGCACAACCTACCTGGCACCCCTACAAACAATAACCTCAAGTCAAAACCGTTACAGTATAGTACCAGTCAAAAGCTTGGACAAACCTACTCATTCAAGGATTTTTCCTTTTAGAAAAATATTGAAGACATCAAAACTATGAAATAACACAAATGTAGTAACCAAAATAGAATTAAAACAAATAAAAAAATATTGCCTTGACAGCTTTGCACACTTTGCATTCTCTCAACCAGCTTCAACTGGAAAGCTTTTCAGAAAGTCTTGAAAGAGTTCCCACATATGATGAGCACTTGTTGGCTGCTTTTCCTTCACTCTGTGGTCCAACTCATCCCAAACCATCTCAATTGCGTTGAGGCCAAGTCATCTGATGCAGCACTCCATCACTCTCCTTCTTGGTAAAATAGGCCTTACACAGCCTGGAGGTGTGTTGGGTCATTGTCTGTTGGAAAAACAAATGATCGCTCCACTAAGCGTAAACCAAATGGGATGGCATATCACTGCTGAATGCTGTGGTAGCCATGGTGGTTAACAGTGCCTTGAATATAAAATAAATCAGTCACCTGCAAAGCACCCACACCATCACACCTCCTCCTCCATGCTTCATGGCGTGAGCCACACATAGGGAGATCATTCGTTCACCTACTCTGTGTCTCACAAAGACACTGCAGTTGGAACCAAAATCCAATTTGGACTCTTCAGACCAGATGACAGATTTCCACCGGTCTAATGTCCATTGCTCATGTTTCTTGGTCCAAGCAAGTCTCTTCTTCTTATTGTTGTCCTTTAGTAGTGGTTTCTTTCCAGCAATTCAACCATGAAGGCCTGATTCACACAGTCTACTCTGAACAGTTGATGTTGAGATGTCTGTTACTTGAACTCTCTGAAGCATTTATTTGGGATGCAATCTGAGTCTGGTAACTCTAATGAACTTATCCTCTGCAGCAGAAGTAACTCGGTGTCTTCCTTTCCTGTGGCAATCCTCATGAGAGCCAGTCATTGCACTTGATGGTTTTTGCATTTGAAACGTTCAAAGTTCTTGAAATGTTAAGTATTGACTGACATTCATGTCTTAAAGTAATGATAGACTGTCCTTTCTCTTTGCTTATTTCAGCTTTGCCATAATTGCCATAACATGAACTTGGTCTTTTATCAAATAGGGCTATCTTCTGTATACCACCCCTACCTTGTCAAAACACAACTGATTGGCTCAAACGCATTAAGAAGGAAAGAAATTCCACAAACTAACTTTTAACAAGGCACACCTGTGAAATGCATTCCAGGTGACAAGCTCATGAAGCTGGTTGAGAGAATGCCAAGTGTGCAAAACTGTCATCAAGGCAAAGGGTGGCTACTTTTAAGAATCTCAAATATAAAATATTTTGATTTGTTTAACACCTTTTTGGTTATTACATGATTCCATATTCATTATTTAATAGTTTTGAAGTCTACAATGTAGAAAATAGTTGACAAAAATGAAAAGAAAATTGAATGAGTGGGTGTGTCCAACATTTTGACTGGGACTGTATTTATCTGTTTCCTAGATTTGGTATTTACAATTTAAAGTAATGAGTCCCACCCATCATACAAAGTTTGACGATCACTAACTGAAAAAAAAATAAAAACTGCAAAACCACTATTTTATCTTGTTTTGTCACATTGGGCTTGTTTTGCTCGACATTTGCCATGAATAATGTATCACGTGTCAAGTTAATCCTTAGTTCCCTCCCGTATGAATGACAAGTGCCCAGAAAGTGTGTCTGCTACACTTTGTTTGTCTTCGTTCTCCCAGCCTGTAGTAGTTCTTCGAGTTAGGGGTGAATCTTCCAATATTTCTGGAGCTAAAAAAATACCTTCAGTTTAGGAACTAAATTTGAGCTGTCATGTCACTGCAGAAGTTCATCTGACTGCTCTTATCATTTACCATGGCACAGGTCCGTTCAATTTCTATTCCTGGATTCTAGTCAGTGCCTGTGTCAAAATTGAATAGAAACTGATATTCAATTGAAATCCTCCTATCGAACAGACTGTAGTCTACATGGATGTGACACATCCTCTGCCAGTGACACAGTTTAAACCCACTTGATACAGTCAAATTGGTGTACTAATGCCTGCATTTTCCAGATATTGCCTGTCAGTCAGGCATTAAAAAAAATATATTGGGTTGTTGTCCCGGCAGGAAATCGCACATAATCTAAAAACATTTGAGTTATCCAGTCTACCGACAGAAAAGAACACACCAACACAACTGGAGGCTGCTGTATCAAAGACAGCCCACTCTCTTGCCCTCTCCAACTGTGCAACCCAAATCTGACTATATATAAAATATGTATCTCATATTTGTATTCACTGTACCCCCTCCATTGTGTGATTATCTACCCCTCTGTGTGTTAGATATAATGACCTGAGGGGTTTTACCAGCGGCAGCCATTTATAGTAGATGACGCGTTTCAAGTAATTGGTAAAACATATCGTTCTATCAATGTTTTACTTTGAATAGTAAGTGAGCATCAATATTCATGACAATCATCTCTTTATTTTGATGAATCGACTGTATTCAATTTTCTTATCTTTGGAGGTTTTACTTACAGATTTCACTAAAAACATGCATCAGCGGTGCTTCTTGAATTAATTCAACAGTTAAAAATGAAGGACTGTGTGAAATAAAGGACCCTTTTTTAATTCATTAAAACATCCTCAATTAAAGAAAGCTGCACGAGTGTGATGGATCATTCAAAATATACGCATATTTACTGGTAGTCATATAGGCCTATTTACCAACCATATTTTTACAAATGCGAATAACCAGCCGACTGCACAAAAAGCACTTTCAAAGCCAATAAAGTGCTTCCTGTGAGGGTCTTTCCTTTTATATTGCACAGTCTGTCACACGGCCAATAAAGAGATCGGCCTGTGTGAATGTGACCCAAATGGCAATCTTTGGGCCCTGGTCAATAGTAGTGCACTATGTAGGGAATAGGTTGTGAATTGGGATGCAACCTGTGTATGTGTTGCTACCAGATTGGAATTCTCCAATCTTTTATATGAGGTAAAGCATGTTACATTTATTTATAATAGAGCTGTCCCTTCCCTTCACTTTTGATGGAGGATTTCAGAGCTTCAAAGGATTCTTAAGTCAGCAGGCTGCTATGCTGAATCAAAATAATTAGCTTGTGTCTAGCTGGCTGTATTAGCCCTATATTCTTAACCTAGAATCCCAGCTGCTTCACCATTGGAAGCCAGGGGAAAAGAAAATATTATTACAGAAAATGGAGATTACCCCCTGGTGGTATGGTCTTCAAGATTTTGATCTGTTATGAAATGAAGCCCTTACCTGAACAAGGCCTTATGAGACACTGAACCCAATTATTTCCAAGCTCAGGCCCGTAGAGATTACTAAAACCAGGACATCTCAATTAGCAAACTAGGATATCCACCAGAATAACAACTACAGTCATCTTGACTGTGATTGCCAACAAAAATATTGTTTAATTGCACATCCAGGTGAAACCAATCATTCCAACGCTGTAACTACTCATACACAGCCACTTAAGTCGTAAGCGATCCAGTTTATTTTGTCCAATGTGACAAGACAAGATGTTCTTGCTCCTCAGTGAAGAAATATACACCCTTAGAGTGAATTAATCTTCTCAAATGTTGGCTCCACAGCTGCGGCAACATTGTTTGCATCTTGTGGAAATGTCAGATGATTTGACATGCAAATGATGACCTCTTCCAGGCATTGATTAACATGTAAATTTGGTAATCAAGCACGGCATATTTGCGGCATCTGCATTTCCACTGATGCAATTTGCCTTCTATCATAAACAGGCCTGCGTCATTCCTTTGAGCGAAATAGCTACTTTGCAGAGAATTCCCCTTTCCTTTCTCAGACCGATTAAATAAGTACTGATGATCTTAAATTGTTATCTGCTTAAGGTGTATCCCAAAAACTTGCAGCTACTAGAGCAAAGGATCAATATTTCATTACTGAATAAGAACAAATTCTTATTTACAATGACGGCCTAGGAACAGTGGGTTAACTGCCTCGTTCAGGGGCAGAGCGACAGATTATTACCTTGTCAGCTCGGGGATTTGATCTAGCAACCTTTCGCTTACTGGCCCAATGCTCTAACCACTATACACTCTTAGAAAAAAGGGTTATTCGACTGTCCCCATAGGGGAACTCTTTTGGGTTCCAGGTAGAACCCAGGGTTCTACATTGAACCCAATAGGGTTCTACCTGGAACTCAGAAGGGTTCTTCAGAGCGTTATCCAATGGGGACAGCCAAATAAGCCCTTTAGGTTCTAGATAGCACCTATTTTTCTCCTAATCATGTACATCAACTAGACTTGCAGACAACAACCAAAACTCTGTGGCAGTTACTTGGGATCCTTTAAATTAATTTGAACGGTTCATCTGGGTAGATACTTGAGGTGTTATGGCTTACACTCTATCTTATTCATCATAAAGCAGTGATCTACTGGTGTGGCACCGTATTTCAAATGAGGTCATATCTGAAGTCATTCAATCAAACACCTTAAGTAATTTTGTCGACAGGTTGGCCACATCGCATAAAATACAGTCAATGATCCCTTTACCGTTAGACAATACATTAGAATGTTAACTCAAGCCAAAGCACAGTTTAAAGGGATTATCTCAGGCAAATCCTGTCCTTATTCAGCTCAGACTAATTCATGCTCTCAATCTCAATTTAATGAATTTCCATAATATGACGTATCGAGAAAAGAAAGCGTGCGGAGGAATTAGACCAAGTTCAAACTGCAAGCACTGAGCGAATTGGAGGGAAAAACAACAACTATGGGAAAGGAAATCAAACAACATGCCGTGCAGTCCTGTAGCCTCAACATTCTCATCTTCCCTCATAAATGCAGTGACAGTGATGAAAGCTCGGAAGTGCTGTGTGTGGGGATTATGACAAATTGGCTTTGTTTCTCCTTGACCTCCTCTCCTTATCACACACAACGAGCAACTACTTAAAGAATATATATAGATATAGACGTTAAATATGCTCCAGTAACTCTTGCCTTTCCAAACCACTTTGAGCTTGGGCCTTTCAATCAGCGCGTCTAGCATCTTGGCATAAACTCACGGCTACATTTCCCTGCCCCCTCTACAAACATCACCGTGGAGATGTTTTCCTCCCACTTCAGCAAAACCGGCTTGAAAGAATGAATTAGCACATGAATAGGAAAGACATTGATGTACTTAACGGGCTCTTGATTTAAAATCGGCAAAGCAAGCATTCAAAAGCTTGCGACGTGTAAATTTGTGTAATTACTTCCCATCAACAATCTCCTGACTGCGTCTCCACCCCAGCAACCCTAACAGTTTGTAGGCATCGAAGACACCAAGGCAGGTTGAGAATCCAATCCCCCAGAATGACAGTTGTTCAAAAAGGCCCCCGCCCCCCCAAAAAAAACAACTCAACACATCCTTGATGTCTACGTCTGATTCCCTTGCTCATGATGCGATGCAATCTCCCATCAACAAAAAATCTACATTGTGCCATATACGGTCATGAGGGACTATGACACTGGACCACCAAGACAGAACACACTGAATTGGAGATAAGGCATAAGCCATTTTCCATTTCAGAATGTCTGGCTATGGCCTTAAAACAATCAGTTGCAGATTAAAGAATGCCTTACTGTGGGTTCAACAGGAATGTTTATGTTCTATTGAAAGGACAGATGCAATTTCATGTGAACACGTTAGAAGAACAGCTTGTGTCAGTTCTAACATGTCAAACCCTGATCTGTTTCACCTGTCTTTGTGCTTGTCACCACCCCATCCAGGTGTCACCCATGTTCCCCATTATCCCCAGTGTACTTATACCTGTGTTCTCTGTTTGTCTGTTGCCAGTTTGTTTTATCCATCAAGCCTACCAGCGTTTCCCCCTTGCTCCTGTCTTTTTCTAGTTCCTGTTTTCTAGTTTTCCCGGTTTGACCATTCTGCCTGACCCCAAGACTGCCTGCTGTTCTGTACCTTGGACTCTGATCTGGATTACTGACCTCTGCCTGCCCTTGACCTGTCATTTTGCCTGCCCCCTGTTCTAGTAATAAACTTATGTTACTTAGACACTGTCTGCATCTGGGTCTTCTCCTAACATGGTTAACACCTCAGATACAGTGTAAACATTCTGACAGGACCGAGAGTATGCCTTTATCAGCAATTCATTGAATTGGTTTTGTAAACTACCTCTGAGCAAGGGTGCTCATTCCAGCTTCTAACCCCTCTCTATCTCTCTCAAAACAATGATAAAATACAAATGATCTTGAACCACAAAATACATAGATTGTTATTAACCTTTCTTCCAGGCTATTAGATAATCGCCGTACATATCAATATTTTGGTTTTAATATAATAATAACACCGTTTGACATTTTTGTTTTAGGTTGCCAGACTGAAAACTTTATTATTATTATTTTTAAATCCTTTATTTATTTTCCCCTAACCCTTACACCTTTCCCTAATTGGAGTAAATTAATGGACAACAATACTTAGGCTTCTACTTCCAGCTTATACATACAGTACCAGTCTAGACACACCTACTCATTCAAAATCAAATCAAATTTTCATTGTCACATGCGCCGAATATAACAGGTGTAGACCTTAAATTGAAATGCTTACTTACAAGCCCTTAAACCAACAATGCAGTTTTAATCATTAAGGAGCAACCATAAAATAACAGTAGGGAAGCTATATACAGGTGGTTCTGGTACAGAGTCAATGTGCGGGGGCCCCGGTTCGAAGGTACCTGTAGGTAGAGGAAAAGTGACTATGCATGGACAATAAACAGATTAGCAGCAGCGTAAAAATGGGGGTTGTGGTGGGGACAATGCAAATAGTCCTGGTAGCCATTTGATTAACTGTTCAAGAGTTTTATGGCAGCAAGTTCTCCGGTACAGCTTGCCGTGGGGTAGCAGAGAGAACGGTCTATGACTAGGGTGGCTAGAATCTTTGGCAATTTCTTGGGCCTTCCTCCGACACTGCCTGGCATAGAGGTCCTGGATGGCAGGAAGCTTGACCCCAGTGATGGACTGGGTCATACGCACTGCCCTCTGTAGTGCCTTGCGGTTGGTGGCCGAGCAGTTGCCACACCAGGCGGTAATGCAAACAGTCAGGATGCTCTCGATTGTGCAGCTGTTGGTGATGAAGACACCAATGACACCAAGGAACCTCCCTTTTCTGTAGTCCACAATCATCTATTTTGTCTTGATCATGTTGAGGGAGTGGGTGTTATCCTGGCACCACACTGCCAGGTCTCTGACCTCGTCCATATAGGCTGTCTCATCGTTGTCGGTGATGAGGCACACCTGTTAATTGAAATGCATTTCATGAAGCTGGTTGAGAGAATGTCAAAATTGTGCAAAGCTGTCATCAAGGCAAAGAGTGGCTACTTTGAAAAATCTCAAATATAAAATATATTTTGATATTTTTAAAACTTTTACTACATTATTCCATATGTGCTATTTCATAGTTGTGATGTCTTCACTATTATTCTACAATGGAAATAGTAAAAATAAATACCCTGGAATGAGTAGGTGTGTCCAAACTTTTGACTGGTACTGTACTATATACACTTTACGGAAACAGTTTATTTTACATTAGTTATCTTTTTTGTTTCTTTTTAGTCCCACCCTTCAGCTACCCTCATCCCCTCCCATCTACCTCTGAAAACCATCCCTTTTTCATTCCTAATTGCCATACAATTTTTCTGTGATATTTCACAAATTTTCAGAACCTTTCTATTCTCATAGTTTCTACAGATTATAAATTAACGGTAAACATGTGTGCTAAGAGTATTTGTGATCAATTGGTTATAACTTTTCAAATCACCCAGATGTGCTATACGAAGAGTTAGCTTCAGGTAAATGTTGCAGTATTTCAGCCATTCCTGAACCTGTGACCAAAAACAAGTTACATATAGGCAGTATCAAAACAAGTGATATAATGATTCTGTCTCTAAGCAGCAAAATCTACAGAGCTGCGGTGGTTGTATCCCTTATATATATATTTCTATTAGTTGCAAGAATTTTATATAATAATTTACGTTGAAAAACTCAAAATTTAAGACCTGCCCAAACCAGAAACAGTGGATAGATGGCAGCATTTAAACAAAACTGAAAGAGGGAACCACCGCATTTAACCATGGCAAGGTGACTGTGAATATAGCCAAATACAAACAGTGCAGTTATTCTCTCCGTAAGGCAATCAAATAGGATAAATGTCAGTACAGAGACAAAGTGGAGTCGCAATTCAACGGCTCAGACACGAGAAGTATGTGGCAGTGTCTACAGACAATCACGGAATACGAAGAGAAAAGGCCACATCTTACTTCCGGACAAGCTAAACACCATTTTCGCCCGCTTTGAGGATAACGCAGTGCCACCGACGCAGCCCGCTACCAAGGACTGTGGGCTCTCCTTCTCCGTAGTCTGTTCTCTCATGGCAAGCGGTGCCGGAGTGCCAAGTCTAGGACAAAAAGGCTTCTCAACAGTTTTTACTCCCAAGCCATAAGACTCCTGAACAGGTAACCAAATGGTTACCCGGACTAATTGCATTTTGTGCCCCCCCCCTCCAACCCCTCTTTTACGCTGCTGCTACTCTCTGTTTATCATATATGCACAGTCACTTTAACTATACATTCATGTACATACTACCTCAATTAGCCCGACCAACCAGTGCTCCCGCACATTGGCTAACCGGGCTATCTGCATTGTGTCCAACCACCCGCCAACCCCTCATTTTATGCTACTGCTACTCTCTGTTCATCATATATAAATAGTCACTTCAAACATACCTACATGTACATACTACCTCAATAACCCTAAATAACCGGTGTCTGTATATAGCCTTGCTACTGTTATTTTGAAATGTCTTTTTACTGTTGTTTTATTTCTTTAATTACCTTCACACACAAACACACACACTTTTTTCGCTCCATTGGTTAGAGCCTGTAAGTAAGCATTTCACTGTAAGGTCTACCTACACCTGTTGTATTCGGCGCATGTGACAAATACACTTTGATTTGAGTAAGGCATTTAAGCTTATCACTCGCAAGGCTGGCGGCCCAGACGGCATTCCTAGCCGCGTCCTCAAAGCATGCGCAGACCAAGCGGGCTGGAGTGTCCACGGACATATTTAATCTCTCCCTATCCCAGTCTGCGGTCCCCACTTGCTTCAAGATGTCCTCCATTGGGCCTGTACCCAAGAAAAGAAAGGTAACTGAACTAAATGACTATTGCACTGTAGCACTCATTTCTATCATCATGAAGTTATTTGAGGGCTAATTAAGGATCATATGGCCTCTACCTTACCTGACACCCTAGACCCACCTCGATATTTGCTTACAGCCCTAATAGATCCACAGACGCAATATCCATCACACTGCACACTGCTCTATCCCATCTGAACGAGGAATACCCATGTAAGAATGCTGTTCATTGACTATAGCTCAGCATTCAACACCATAGTACCATCCAAGTTCATCATTAAGCTCAGGGCCCTGGTTCTGTAACACTGGGTCCTGGACTTCACTGCCCACGGGTTGTGAAGGTAGGAAACAACACCTCCACTCAGCCCCCTCCTGTACCCCCTGTTCATCCATTACTGTGTTGCCACGCACGCCTCCAGCAAATCATCAAATTTTCAGATGACACAACAGTAGTAGGCCTGATTAACAACAATGATGAGACGGCCTACAGGGAGGAGGTGAGGCCCTGGTAGAGTGGTGCCAGGAAAATAACCTCTCGCTCAACGTCAACAAAACAAAGGAGCTGATCGTGGACTTCAGGAAACAGTAGTGTGAGCACACCCCTATACACATCGACGGGACCGCAGTGGAGAATGTGGAAAACTTCAAGTTCCTCGGCGTACACATCACTGACGATCTGAAATGGTCCACCCACACAGACAGAGTAGTGAAGAAGGTTCAACCGCGCCACTGTCTGTTCACACCTCTATCATCCAGAAGGCGAGATCAGTACAGGTGCATCATAGCCTTGTTCCTCTCTAGGTTTCTTCCTAGGTTTTGGCCTTTCTAGGAAGTTTTTCCTAGCCACTGTGCTTCTACACCTGCATTGCTTGCTGTTTAGGGTTTTAAGACTGTTTCTGTACAGCACTTTGAGATATCAGCTGATGTAAGAAGGACTATATAAATGCATTTGATTTGATTTGATGATCAAATCTGGGACTGAGAGAGTGAAAAAAGGATTCCATCTTTAGGCCATCAGACTGTTAAATAGCCATCACTAGCTAACTTCCACCCGGTTACACAACGTTGCACCTTAGAGGCAGCTGCTCTATATACATAGACTTGGAATCACTGGCCAATGGAACACTAGTCACTTTAATAATGTTAAAATAATGTTTACATACTACTTTACTCATTTCATTTGTGTATATACTGTGTTCTATTCTATTCTACTGTATTTTAATCAATGCCACTCCGACATTGCTGGATCTAATATTTATATATTTCTTAACTCCATTATTTTACTTTTAGATTTGTGTGTATTGTTGTGAATCCTTTTTAGATACTACTGCACTGTTGGAGCTAGGAAAACAAGCATTTCGCTACACCCGCAAAAACATTGCTAAATATGTGTATGTATTTGATTTGTAATTTTGGAGTGTCACATAACTCCACTAGTCCTATTTATGATGTAATTTACAAAGATTATACGTGTGTGTGTGTGTGTGTGTGTGTGTGTGTGTGTGTGTGTGTGTGTGTGTGTGTGTGTGTGTGTGTGTGTGTGTGTGTCTGTGTGTGTGTGTGTGTGTGTGTGTGTGTGTGTGTGTGTGTGTGTGTGTGTGCGTGCGTGCGTGCGTATATATATATATATACATTTTTTTTTTTTTTTCTTTTTATAATGTAAAGTTTTTATCAATTACTAATATTTAAGTTTAACCATAATATTTAGTGTGTTATTTGTTCTGTATTTTCTGGTCTTTTACACTGAAATTGCAACCAGCTTTCTATGGCTTGTTTTAAAAATCGAGATATTTTGGAGATGTTGTAATCTAAATAAAGGGAAAATCTGCCAGAGAACCAGTTCGGATTTAAGTATAGTTTTTGTATGACTAAAGACTTTGGTATAAGGTCCAGTGCTTTAATATTTAGTCATTTTTGCCCTCAGAATTCATTATATAAATAGGCCTGACTTGCCGTTCCAAATAAAGTGGAATATGTTTTTGATCATTATAAAAATTAAAAAAAGTCGTTAGGCATAGGTAGCGCCATAAGTAAATACGTAAACTGGGATATGACTAAAGAGTTAATCAGGGAATTTTTTTCCCAAAATAGACTTGTTGGCATCAACTAGAGGCCCTGCAAAGAAAGGGTTATTCTGCTGATGTGCCTGTTACACAACACACATTTTTGTACAAAGATTCTGCTATCTAGAACAGTTTCAATGCAGAATTATATATATATTTTTTGGCCTCTTGTGCCATAATGACAAGGAATGCATGTATAGTACAGACACTTCTATAGTCCATGTTTTCTTTTATGGATATTGGCCTTGTGTCCAATAGCCCGGAGGCAAAACAAGACTAGGAGAGAGGATTGTGAACATGTCAACAGCTACAGTATATTATCTCTGAAAGGTATGTAGCGCTAGAGGCAGCAAAATTAGCACTTGGCAACGTTGACAGTCTGGGGAGTCTTTGATTAGGACTGCCAGCGTTGCATCACTCTAAAATGGTAATGAACTCATCGTTATCTGATCACACCTGTATTCACGGGTCAAGCCATTGGATGTCAGTCAGTCAGTTGAGGATCGCTAAACACAGCCCTTATACATATTCAATATAATAGCCATTAAATACTCAATCATTCTCATTAACAACTAAAACATAGTTATTATAAAATAGCAGCGGCTTGTTTTGGCAGATGATAAAGTTGAATACATTTTCAAATGCATTTTCAATACATTTGATTAATTTAGCAGACACTCTTATCCAGAGTGACAGGCACAGTAGTGCAATCATTTTAAGATATGTAGTTGTCCCACCTAACTATCTCACTCATAAGTACATTTTTCCTCAATAAAGTAGATATTAGCAAAGTCAGTACTAGTATGGGGTTGGGCGAGGGGAGTGAAGGGCTTGTGTTAGTTCACGAAAGGCAAAACAAATGTTTGGGTGCTGTGGGATTATCTAAGATACTCTTTGAAGAGGTAGGTTTTCATACGTTTTTGGGAGGATGGGGCAAGGACTCTGCTGTCCTAGCTTCAGGGGGAAGCTGGTTCCACCATTCCACCAATTTTGACTGAGCTGAGCAGGAGCTTCCCTTCTGTGGGGGTGGGAGGAGCAAGAGACCAGAGGTGGCAGAAAGGAGTGCTAGAAAGCGTACCTTTTGTGTACACAATACGGTAAACATTATGTTGTGGGCTTCAAAGCGCACACGCATATATACATTTATTTTACTACAGCTTTAAATTGTCCAAATCAATAACCAATATGCAAAAACAGTTTGATATATTGAAAACATAAACATAAAATGTACTGTGTACACATACATGTGCAACAATAGTATCATATCACTTGAATTTTTTTAAACAAGCATCTTATAAACTGCACATGCACCAAAAACCCTGTAATGTTGTTAAGTGGCAATAACTCATCAATTGGGGGTTGGTTATGTGCTGTTGAAACTACCACCACTCAAAAATCACATGGTAACTGGATATAGGGGGAGATGAGATTGCGCATCCTGTTAAAATGAACACAGCTCAAAAACCACACAGAATCTGGGAATAATGTGTACATCACTGGTTAGAGGGCAATTTGTAGAAGAGAGCTACCTACATTTATGAAGTGTTGCATTTTGATTCAAGTGGGTCGCCTACACGGTAAGTGTAACGCAACACTATTTTTGTTAATCACTTCCATTGATGTCACGCTGAAATCAATAGAACAGGGGGCAAACATTTTGGGGTGTGGAGATGTTTAAACAAACACTATTCAAAGGCCTCCCTGAAGCTTGGAATAACCTATACATGGTTGGTTAGATGAACATTTGTACAAGGCTGCCATCATGGAAAAGGGAACAAACAACTTTTTCTGTTAACCTCAACGAATCACAACCCACCATAGGAACAGTGAAAACGGTTGGCTCCCATCTAATTAATAGTTTGACTTTCAAATCAGTGTATTGGTTTGTGGCCAGCTACTTGTATAGAGAGCCCAACCTGAAATATCTGTTCGATTTGAGAAAGAAAATGATAGCTGCGTTCTAAGTCCAACGACCCCCCTCCCAATGCGTATGGCAACATCAACTGTACAAAACCAAAGATGTTCATCTGTTTTAAGCAACTGATCTTGTGTTAACTATAGGATGTGTAGTTCCCCCTAATTCTATGTGGTCAAATATATTTACATTTAACATTTTAGTCATTTAGCAGATGCTCTTATCCTGAGTGCATACATTTTCAAACTTTTTTTCATACTGATCAGCTTGTGTATTGTAGTAACACATGTGTCCACATCATGGAAAGTAGCTTAATGTACACTACCGTTCAAAAGTTTGATCACTTAGAAATGTCTTTGATTTTGAAAGAAAAATACTTTTTTGTTGTTGTCCTGCCTAGAAGGCCAGCATCCCGGAGTCGCCTCTTCACTGTTGACTTTGAGACTGGTGTTCTGCGGGTACTATTTAATGAAGCTGCCAGTTGAGGACTTGTGAGGCGTCTGTTTCTCAAAGTAGACACTCTAATGTCCTCTTGTTCAGTTGTGCACCGGTGCTTCCCACTCCTTTCTATTCTGGTTAGAGCCAGTTTATGCTGTTCTGTGAAGGGAGTGGTACACCACGTTGTACGAGATGTTCAGTTTCTTGGCAATTTCTCGCAGTTTCTTGGCAATAGACTTAAGTTTTAGAAGAAAGTTCTTTGTTTCTGGCCATTTTAAGGAATAACCCACAAATGCTGATGCTACTCAACTAGTCTAAAGAAGGCCAGTTTTATTTCTTCTTTAATCTGAAACAAGAATAGACTGATAAGTTTTAAATGATAAAAAGTTCTTTGATTTCTGGCCATTTATCCCATTAAAAAAGAATCAGCCGTTTCCAGCTACAATAGTCATTTACAACATTAACAATGTCTACACTGTATTTCTGATAAATTTGATGTTATTTTAAAGACGAGGACATTTCTAAGTGACCCCAAACTTTTGAACGATAATGTACGTTAATTATATAGGGAAAAGTAATTCAATTTCTTAATTTAGGATGAAGCAAACTCTGATTTTTTTTCTTTCTAATTTCACATATTTTTCCTAAGCACAATTTTAACAAGACATTCTAGGCTAGAGCGTCCATAGGGTCTGTGCAGCCGGCTGAATGTTTGACGTCTGTAAGTTTATCTTCCCACAGGTGTGTTTGTCAAATGCCCCACGCTTTAGCCAGAGCCATTTACTGTGGCTGTAGTAGGTAGGTGGAAGTGACTACAGTAGAAAGGTGGTGTGCGCAGTGCAATTGTGGAGGGGCACAACCCCCCCTCGCTGACACCTTCCCATTGCTTCCCTCCTACATGTGACTTTTTCCCTCTGTTCCTCTTTGATCTGCCTTTTATTAGAGTTTACACATTTACAAATGTAAATACACATGCACAGTCGCCTGCTAGGAGCACTCTCAATTAAAGCACACAGAGATCTGAAAACCTCAATGTCAGATTATGATCAGCAAGGTTTGAAAAGACATCAACTATTCATGTTGAAAACCCACATAAGAAGACTGACTGCGATGAATATGATGTGAAACAAATTACGCCCTATTCCCCATTTAGTGCCCTATTGTAACCTGGACCTTGGTCAGAAGTAGTGCACTAATAGGGACTAGGGTGCCATTTGGAATGAAGCATGACGCCTATAAATCTCTCTGATGAATTATTCCAAAAAGTCTGTTCTAACGAGCACATCCTACTCCCAACACAGTAGCAAGTATCCCTCTCTGATGTAGAAATCTAACAGCTCTCTCCACTTATGGGGATATGTTTCACCACACAACGTCAGGTGTTTTTGTTAATATCTAGAAACCCAGAGGGTTAGCCAATAGCCAACTACTCCTACTGTTTGAGTCATGGGCTGGCAGTTTCATTCTTTTGGCAGTTATCATCAAGCGCTAAAGTAAATAAACAGTTTTTCATGGTGCATTTTGTCAAAATGAAAGGTTCCAAGTATAATCTAGTGCTGTACCTGTGCAGCAAAGACATTTGAACGTAACTTTTTTATTTTAATGCCTTCTGGAACATGTTAACCTGTTACTCCTACCCCCTACTTTTTCGAACATTCTGTTAAAAATCGCGCAACATTTCAGCGCCCTGCTACTCATGCCAGGAATATAGTATATGCATATGATTAGTATGTGTCGATAGAAAACACTCAGAGATTTATAAAACTGGTTAAATCACGGCTGTGACTATAACAGAACGTGCGTTTCATCGAAAAGTGCAGGAAAATCTGATCACTGAAAATGGGAAAATATATCCATGCGCCACTTCAACCCATTGTTAAACGTGAACCACATTAAATGGGGCCGAGGTTGCAATACCTACAGCTTCCACACGATGTCAACAGTCTTGTCATTTGCCTAAGATTTGTTTCTTGGTGAAACAGACACGAGGCAGCGCAGTTCTTCCGGTCTCCGATATTTTGGTTGAGATTTACCCGGACATTATTTCCAGACGTACAGCTATAGAATATACATCGCCTCGTGATCAATTTGATCGCTTATTAACGTTTACTAATACCTAAAGTTGCATTACAAAAGTATTTTGAAGTGTTTTGTGAAAGTTTATCGTTGACTTTTTTAATTTTAAAAAATGATGTTACGTTATAAAACGCAATTTTTTTCCTTGATCACAGTCTTCATAGACCGATATCTAGGCTATTTATGGACCGATTTAATCGAAAAAAAGATAGTGATGTTTATGGGACATCTAGGAGTGCCAACAAAGAAGATGGTCAAAGGTAATGAATGTTTTATATTTTATTTATGCTCCCTCTGCTGTTTCCCGAAGTCCACAATCAGCTCCTTCGTTTTGTTGACGTTGGGTGAGAGGTTATTTTCCTTGCACAACACTCCTAGGGCCCTCACCTCCTACTTGTAGGATGTCTCTTCATTGTTGGTAATCAGGCCTACTACTGTTGTGTCGTTTGCGAACTTGATGATTGAGTTGGAGGTGTGCGTGGCCACAAAGTCATGGGGGAACATGGAGTACACGAGGGGGCTGAGCATCCTTGTGGGTGATGAACAGTATTCTTACATAGGTATTTCTGTTGTCCAGATGGGATAGGGCAGTGTGCAGTGCGATGGTGATTTCATTGTCTGTGGATCTGTTATGGTAGCACTCTCGTTTGAGTGTGCTAGAGCGCAGAATAACTGACGAATTTACGAACGCTTAACACCCGTTGAATATGGCCGGTGTCAGTAAACGTTGGCAAAAAAAACGTAAATTGTTGCCAACAGAAGAGTTGCAATCACAAACGCTCTGGATAACATAAAAACAGCCTAACAAGCTTTGCAAGGGCGAGATAAATGGTCAGAGTGAGCTGTTCTCTCATTTGTGTCTGGAAGTAGCTAGCCAAAGGTTATCCAAGCATCTTGGGTGCTTGACTGATGTTTTGTTAGGACAGAACGCTCAGATCAACCCTTAAAGAGATGGGTGGGGCTAAATATTTAGAGGGTGTGAATGATAGTCAATGGGTGTAGTAGACAAAGAAGAGCTCTCCAGGAGGTACCAAAACATTCAAAGGTAATTTCCTCAAAAGTGAGGTTTCATGTTTATCAACTTTCAAAGCAGAATTACTTTCCGTTTGTTCCTCAACTATAGTGTATAGCTTGCGGTAGGCTTGCTTACCAACAACGATGAGACGTCCTACAAGGGAGGAGGTGAGGGCCCTCGGAGTGTGGTGTCAGGAAAATAACCTCACACTCAACGTCAACAAAACAAAGGAGATGATTGTGGACTTCTGGAAACAGCAGAGGGAGCACCACCCTATCCACATTGACGGGACAGTAATGGAGAGGGTTGTACGTTTTAAGTTCCTCGGCGTACACATCACGGACAAACTGAATTGGTCGACCCACACAGACAGCATCGTGAAGAAGGCGCAGCAGCGCCTCTTCAACATCAGGAGGCTGAAGAAATTCGGCTTGTCACCAAAAGCACTCACAAACTTCTACAGATGCACAATCGAGAGCATCCTGTCGGGCTGTATCACCGCCTGGTACGGCAACTACTCCGCCCACAACCGTAAATCTCTCCAGAGGGTAGTGAGGTCTGCACAACGCATCACCGGGGGCAAACTACCTGCCCTTCAGGACACCTACCACCACCCGATGTCACAAGAAGGCCATAAAGATCATCAAGGACGACAACCACCTGAACCACTGCCTGTTCACCCCACTATCATCCAGAAGGTGAGGTCAGTACAGGTGCATCAAAGCAGGGACCGAGAGACTGAAAAACAGCTTCTATCTCAAGGCCATCAGATTGTTAAATAGCCACCACTAACATTGAGTGGCTGCTGCTAACATACTGACTCAACTACAGCCACTTTCATAATGGAAATTGATAGAAATTGATGTAAAAAAAATGTATCACTAGCCACTTTAAACAATGACAGTTAATATAATGTTTACATAACCTACATTACTCATCTCATATGTATATGTATATACTGTACTCTATCATCTACTACATCTTGCCATCTTTATGTAATACATGTATCACTAGCCACTTTAAACTATGCCACTTTTATGTTTACATACCCTACATTACTCATCTCATATGTATATACTGTACTCGATACCATCTACAGCATCTTGCCTATGCCGTTCTGTACCATCAATCATTCATATATCTTTATGTACATATTCTTTATCCCTTTACACTTGTGTGTATAAGGTAGTAGTTGTGGAATTCTTAGGTTAGATTACTTGTTGGTTATTACTGCATTGTCGGAACTAGAAGCAAAAGCATTTCGCTACACTCGCATTAACATCTGCTAACCATGTGTATGTGACAAATAAAAATGTATTTGATTTGTGATTGTCTCCACCCCCTCCAGTGTTGCTGATTTCCCCCAGTGTATTTATCCCTGTGTTTCCTGTCTCTCTGTGCCAGTTCATCTTGTTTGTTTCTAAGTCAACCAGCGTTTTTCCCGTTCTCCTGCTTTTTGCATTATCCTTTTTCTAGTCCTCCCGGTTTTGACCCTTGCCTGTTTCTGGACTTTGTACCCACCTGCCTGACCATTCTGCATGCCTTGACCACAAGCCTGTCTGCCACTATGTACCTCCTGGACTCTGATCTGGTTTGGACCTTTTTGCCTGTCCACGACCATTCTCTTGCCTACCCCTTTGGATTAATAAACATTGTAAGACTCCAACCATCTGCCTCCAGTGTCTGCATTTGGGCCTCACCTTGTGTCTTGATACATGCAGGTAATATTGTGGAACTGGATACAGACACCACCAGAGCATTCTAGAGTTCATGAATACATTTCTCGGAAAAACCCTAGCCCCAGAGAACACCTAGCCCCTATACCCCCTATGCACCTGTGTAGATCTGAGAAGACTACATACTGTAGGTGTAAGCAATATTGCACCAAAGAACATCCAAGATCACTGACATCAAATTCCCCATAACATCATCATAAACCAAGCCTCAAAAAGCCTTAATTTATTTTTATTTAAAAAAAATATAAACAATTTCATGGTATCCAATTGTTTTAGTAGCTACTATCTTGTCTCATCACTACAACTCCCGTACGGGCTTGGGAGAGACGAAGGTTGAAAGTCATGCGTCCTCCGATACACAACCCAACCAAGCCGCACTGCTTCTTAACACAGCATGCATCCAACCCGGAAGCACCAATGTGTTGGAGGAAACACTGTGCACCTGGCAACCTTGGTTAGCGCGCATTACGCCCGGCTCGCCACAGGAGTCACTGGTCAAGGACAAGGACATCCCTGACAAAGCTAGGCCAATTGTGCTTCGCCCCACGAACCTCCCGGTCGCGGCCGGTTATGACAGAGCCTGGGAGCGAACCCAGAGTCTCTGATGGCACAGCTGGCGCTGCAGTACAGCGCCCTTAACCACTGCACCACCCGGGAGGCCCAGAAAAGCCTTAATTTGCACCATACCATTTTTCTCTGCCTTTTATTGCTCACAGCGGTATTTAAATCTAATTTCCATCAAAGCTAGGATAAAAGGAAGTTTCAAGCAATTAGAGAACATACAGTGGAGTCTAGAATTATTGGATCCATTGATAAAGATGAGCAAGAAAGACTGTATAAAATACTGAGTCACATGGTCATATGACATGAAAATAGAGCTCTTTGGCCACGCACACCAGATTTGGGTTCGGCCTTCGAAAGAACAATATGCAGAAAACACCTAATTCCTACTGTAAAATATGGTAATGGTCCTCTGATGTTATGGGGATATTTTGCTTCCACTGTCCCTGGGGCCCTTGTTAAGGACAACGGCATCATGAACTTTACCAAGTACCTGGGAATTTTAGTCAAAAACCTGGTTGCCTCTGCCAGGAAGCTCAAACTTGGCTGCAAGTGAGTCTTCCAGTAAGACAATAACCACAGACACATCGAAATCCAGAAATAAATGTTTAAATGATGACAAAATAAACATTTTTCAATGGCCATCTCAGTCTCCGGACCTGAATCCCATTGAAAACCTGTGGTTTGAATTGAAGAGGGCAGTCTACAAGTGCAGTGTTACGTCCGTCGTTGGAATAAGACCAAAGCGCAGCGTGGAAAGTGTACATCTTTTTTTATTTTAGATGAACACCAAAAACAACAAAAGATCAACGAACGTAAAGTTCTGGACTGCAGACCGTCGCTGGAGGCTCTGGACCTTGGATCGTCACTGGAGGCTTTGTGCCACGGATCATCACTGGAGACTGTGGACCGTCTCGGGAGGTTCCGGACTGTGGACCATCTCGGGAGGTTCTGGACTTTGGACCGTCTCGGGAGGTTCTGGACTGTGGACCGTCTCGGGAGGTTCCGGACTGTGGACCGTCTCGGGAGGTTCCAGACTGTGGACCGTCTCGGGAGGTTCCGGACTGTGGACCGTCTCGGGAGGTTCCGGACTCTGGACTGTCGGAAGCTCTGGACTGGGAACTGTCACCGGAAGCTCTGGACTGGGAACTGTCGCCGGATGCTCTGGACTGGGAACTGTCGCCGGATGCTCTGGACTGGGAACTGTCGCCGGAAGCTCTGGACTGTGGAGGCGCACTGGAGGTCTGATACATGGGACCGGTACAGGTGGCACCGGGCTGATCACACGCACCTCGGGGCGAGTGTTGGGAGGGGGCACAGAACATACTGGACTGTGGAGGCCTGATGCGTGGGACCCGTACAGGTGGCACCGAGCTGATGACGCACCTCACGGCGAGAGCGAGGAGGAGGTAAAGGACGTACTAGACTGTGGAGACGCACTGGAGGTCTGGAGTGTAGAGCTGGCACAACCCGTCCTGGCTGGATGCTCACTTTAGCCCAGCAAGTGCGGGCGCTGGCACAGGACGCACTGGGCTGTGAAGGCGCACTGGAGACACGGTGCGTAGAACTGCATAACATGGTGCCTGAACGGCGACACACACCCCAGGGTGAGTGTGCGGAGGAGACACAGGATGCACCGGACTGGTGAGGTGCACTGGAGGCCAGATGCGTGAAACCGGTGCACATGACACCGGACTGGTGTCACGCTCATCAGCACGCCCACTCTGCAGCTCTCTCAACTCCAGCACCTCTCTCCGGAATCTTGCGTCAAGCTACTCACTCGACTCCCTGACTGGCACTGGTTCAACCCTCGGCTCCGCCGACCACTTCGTGTGCCTCTCCTGCTTGCATTGTGTCCAAGATTCCTGATCTCGTCGCCGTTCCTCTCTCGCTGCCTCTATCTGCTTCCATGGCAGGGTCTTGTCCCCTGCCATTACCTCCTCCCAGGTCCATGATGTCCTCCACTCCTGGGCACGCTGCTTGGTCACTTGGTGGTGGGATCTTCTGTTACGTCCGTCGTCGGAATGAGTGCGTGGAAAGTGTACAACGAACATAAAGTTCTGCAGGGCTATACAGCTACTGTGCAAAAACAAGATCCCACAAACTCAGGTGGAAAACAGGCTGCCTAAGTATGATTCCCAATCAGAGACAACGATAGAATGCTGCCTCTGATTGGGAACCATACTCGGCCATCAAAGAAATAGAAAACCTAACCAAATAGAGAAATAAGCAGGCTCTCTAATGTCAGGGTGTGACACACAGACAAAGAATATGAAGGATCTGGAAAGATTCTGTATGGAGGAATGGTCTAAGATCCCTCCCAATGTGTTATCCAATCTCATAAAACGTTTTAGAAAAAGGTCATTATTCTCGCAAGGAAAAGGTGCTCGAGTATTGAAAACAGGGATGTCACTAATTTTGACCCCTATCTTTATTATTATTATTATTACTTGTTCAACAAAATCCATTTCCTTTAGCAATTGCATACAATATAATTAGTATTTGGATTATTTATTTTATACAGTTTTTCTTGCTCATCTTTAAGAAGGCATTCCGGACCCCACTGTATAGACTAGCCTTGCATCTCAGCCTGCTCAGTTCTCTTCTGTTCCGCCCTAATGCTCTGGTGCTCAGCAATGACACCGCCATCAATCACATTGCCTCAGGATCCGCTGATTAGGAAAAAGATACTATCTCAGGAGTGCAATGCCGTTAATGGGGCTCAAATCAGACCATTATCCACTTCATTAGAACATATGGCTTGAACACTGTCGGTTTTAACATTAAAATATTGCTGGGGCAAACTCCATCAACTAAGCTTTACACATCGAAATTAGTACACTACACAGGCTACACATTGACTGCACTAATAACCAATCACAGAAATGAGTTTTGAGCCATACACATAAACGTTATAACATTAGAGTTATGATCAGTTTATAGCTACTTCCCATATCTTTAGCTCTTATTGCATGGAAGACCACGGTAGACGAGGATACTTTTATAGAGTAAACTAGCTAATAATCGGTCTGCAATATTGTGACACAGCGTTTGTCTGGCTGCCTGTTGCAAAGGGGCCCGGTTAACAATATGCTTAATCTGTTGCACAGTTCCGGTTCCATTACATATATTTATAACTAACCCCTCTTCTACGTGTGGTTCCATGAGTATCACAGTCTGCCATCAAACATCAACGATAAAACATGTAGCCTGTAGGATATTATAGCTAGCCTACCTCAAAACAGATGTTCGCCACTGCTCCATTATGAAAACAAATCACATTTTATCGGTTGCATACAGATATTTTGCAGATGTTATTGCAGGTACAGCGAAATGCTAGCTCCAACAGTGCAGTAATACATAACAATACACGCATCCATATTACCAGTCAAAAGTTTGGACACACATACTTTTTATTTGTATAATTTTCTTTTGAAAGTTTCTTCAAGTGCATGTGGACTGCCAAAAGAAAGGAAGGCCCAGAGTTACGTCTGCTGCAGAGGATACGTTAATTAGAGTTAAGTTCGTTAGAGTTAACAGCCTCAGAAATTGTAGAACAAATAAATGCTTAACAGAGTTCAAATAACAGACATCTCAATATCAACTGTTCAGAGGAGACCATGTGAATCAGGCATTAATGGTAAAATTGGTACAAAGAAACCACTACTAAATGAAACCAATAATAAGAAGAGACTTGCTTGGGCTAAGAAACACGAGCTATGGACATTAGATGTGGAAATCTGTGCTTTCGTCTGATAAGTCCAAATTTGAGATTTTTGATTCTAATCGCCGTGGCATTGTGAGACACAGAGTAGGTGAACGGATGATCTCCGATTGTGTGGTTCCCACCGTGAAGCATGGAGGAGGAGGTTTGATGGTGTGGGGGTGCTTTGCTGGTGTCACTGTCAGTGATTTATTTAGAATTCAAGGGACACTTAACCAGCATGTCTACCACAGCATTCTGCAGCGATACGCCATCCCATCTGGTTGGTGCTTAGTGGGAATTTCATTTGTTTTTCAAGAGGACAATGACCCAACACACCTCCAAGCTGTGTAAGGGCTATTTGACCAAGAAGGAGAGTGATGGAGTGCTGCATCAGATGGCCTGACCTCCACAATACACCTGACCTCAACCCAATTGAGATGGATTTGGATGAGTTGGACCGCAGAGTGAAGGAAAAGCAGCCAAAAAGTGCTCAACATATGTGGGTACTCCTTCAATACTAGTTAGTTGAGAGAATGCCATGAGTGTAAGGACAGATGCTGGAGCCAAGAAGCAAGTCCAGGAAGTGAACATTTAATGAAACACGGACATGAAACAGGCACTGGCCGGCTGAGGCGCGGGATCCTGACAATCCCGCTGGGGGCGGGAGCCTGACAATCCCGCTGAGGCGCGGGAGCCCGACGATCCCGCTGAGGCATGACATGGGATGGGCCCCTGCCGAGCCAAGAAACCCTCTCGAGTCAGCTAAGGCGTGGAAGCCCAACGAGCCAGCTGAGGCAGCCCCAGTTCCAATCAGTGATGGCACCCAGACCCGTCACCAACAAAAAAATAATAACAATAATTCCCTTCATATATTGCTGTCAGCATTCTGTAAGGACAGATGCTGGAGACGAGAAGCAATAACAGGGAGTGAACATTTAATGAAACACAGACATGAAACAGAACACGGATAGCGTCTGGACAGGGGAAACGTAAACGAAAATAATACTGACACGGGGAACCAACGGAGGAACAGACAGATATACAGTAGATGGGTCAATCAACAAAGTGAAGGAGTCTCGGTGAGTCCAATGAGTGCTGATGTGCATAATGATGGTGACAGGTGTGCTTAATGAAGGTCAGCCTGGTGCCCTCGAGCGCCAGAGAGGGAGAGCGGGAGCAGTTGTGACAAAGAGTTGTCATGAAGGCAAAGGGTAGCTACTTTGAAGAATATAACATCTATTTGGGTTTGTTTAATACTATCACGCCCTGACCTTAGAGAGGCTTGTTTATTCTTGATTTTGTTAGGTCAGAGTGTGACTTGGGTGGGCAAATCTCGTGACCACAAAGGAAGCACGAGAGGCAGGCCAAGAAAAATATTTGGGGTGGCACACTGGGTGGTTGGTGGAGCCAGGTTTCAGACCAGAGCCAACTCCCCGTTTAAGGAGCATGTGACCGTTCAGGCACCATGTTACGCTGTGATACGCACTGTGTCTCCAGTGCGCATTCAATAATAATAATATAATAATAATATATAATAATATAATAATATATATAATATATGCCATTTAGCAGACGCTTTTATCCAAAGCGACTTACAGTCATGTGTGCATACATTCTACGTATGGGTGGTCCCGGAATCGGCGTTACAAGCGCCATGCTCTACCAACTGAGCTACAGAAGGACTGTAGGACTACAGAAAGCCCGGTGCGTTCTGTGCCAGCTCCTCGCACTTGCCATGCGAAAGTGAGGATACAGCCAGGACGGGTTGTGCCGGCTCAGCGCTCCTGGTCTCCAGTACGCCTCCTCGGTCCAGGATATCCTGCGCCATCTCTACGCACTGTGTCGCCAGTGCGTCCTGTGCCAGCGGCCCGCACTTGCCGGACTAAAGTGAGCATCCAGCCAGGACGTGTTGTGCCAGCTCCATGCACCCGGCCTCCAGTGCGTGTCTCCAGCCTGGTACGTCCTGTGCCTGCTCCATGCACGAAGCCTCCCGTGGTGATCCATGGCCCGAAGCCTCCAGTGATGATCCATGGCACGAAGCCACCAGTGATGATCCATGGCCCGGAGCCTCCAGTGATGATCCATGGCCCGGAGCCTCCAGTGATGATCCATGGCCCGGAGCCTCCAGTGATGATCCATGGCCCGGAGCCTCCAGTGATGATCCATGGCCCGGAGCCTCCAGTGATGATCCATGGCCCGGAGCCTCCAGTGATGATCCATGGCCCGGAGCCTCCAGTGATGATCCATGGCCCGGAGCCTCCAGTGATGATCCATGGCCCGGAGCCTGCAGTGATGATCCATGGCCAGAAGCCTCCAGAGACAATCCAAGGTCCGGAGCATCCAGCGACGGTCGGCGGTCCAGAGCCTCCAGCGACGGTCGGCGGTCCAGAGCCTCCAGCGACGGTCGGCGGTCCAGAGCTTCCAGAGACGGTCGGCGGTCCAGAGCTTCCTTAGACGGTTCCCAGTCCGGAGTCCGCGACGACGATCTATGGTCCCGAGTCCCCGGCAACAATCCCTGCACCAGAGGTGCCACCAAAATGGGGGGAGCCTCAAGTGGAGCGGGGTCTGCGTCCAGCACCGGAGCCTCCACCGAGATGAGATGCCCACTCAGACCCTCCCCTACAGGTTCAGGTTTGCGTCTGGGGGTACTACTGTCATGCCCTGACCTTAAAGAGCCTTGTTTATTCTCTATTTGGTTAGGTCAGGGTGTGACTTGGTTGGGCAAATCTATGTTTCTATTTCTTTGTTGGCCTAGTATGGTTCACAATCAGAGATAGCTGTTTATCGTTGTCTCTGATTGGGGATCATACTTAAGCAGCCCTTTTTCCCACCTTAGATTGTGGGATCTTGTTTGCGTTCTGCTCTGCATATAGCTTCACGTTCGTTTTTGTATTTTGTTGGTTTTTCGGTGTCATTTAAATAACGCTGCACCTTGGTCCAATCCATCTTTAAACGGGCGTAACAAACACTCATTTGGTTACTACATGATTCCTTATGTGTTATTTGATAGTTTTGAAGTCGTCACTATTATTCTACAATGTAGAAAATAGTAAAAATAAAGAAAAACTCTTGAATGAGTAGGTGTGTCCAAACTTTTGACTGGTACTGTATATAATTAATTAGACTGTGAACAAGCACCACACGATGGATGCTTTCCTTACTGTAAGTTTTTACAAGTTAGGTGGAATCTACTGGGAGATTGTAAAAGCTAATAAAGCAAGTACACCACCAACTGCACAGATAATAACGGATGACTTAGTGAAGTGCATTCCCAGACTGGTGTTGTTCTACATGTGCTTCTCCCTTTGTTTATATTTATTCAATTTTACATCCCTTCCACAGTGAAAGAGAAAGTATACCAATTTGTTTTTCTATGTGGTAATAAGAGGTTCTCATTCACTGAGGGGTATGTCTCCTGTCTCAGCCTCCAGTATTTATGCTGCAGTAGTTTATGTGTCGGGGGGCTAGGGTCAGTTTGTTATATCTGGAGTACTTCTCCTGTCCTATTCGGTGTCCTGTGTGAATCTAAGTGTGCGTTCTCTAATTCTCTCCTTCTCTCTTTCTTTCTCTCTCTCGGAGGACCTGAGCCCTAGGACCATGTCCCAGGACTACCTGACATGAGGACTCCTTGCTGTCCCCAGTCCACCTGGCCATGCTCCTGCTCCAGTTTCAACTGACCTGAGCCCTAGGACCGTGCCCCAGGACTACCTGACATGAAGGCTTTGCTGTCCCCAGTCCACCTGACTGTGCTGCTGCTCCAGTTTCAACTGTTCTGCCTTATTATTATTCGACCATGCTGGTCATTTATGAACATTTGAACATCTTGGTCATGTTCTGTTATAATCTCTACCCGGCACAGCCAGAAGAGGACTGGCCACCCCACATAGCCCGGTTCCTCTCTAGGTTTCTTCCTAGGTTTTGGCCTTTCTAGGGAGTTTTTCCTAGCCACCGTGCTTTTACACCTGCATTGTTTGCTGTTTGGGGTTTTAGGCTGGGTTTCTGTACAGCACTTTGAGATATCAGCTGATGTACGAAGGGCTATATAAATAAATTTGATTTGATTTGATTTGATTTGATGAAGGCGACCAAATACACCAGAGAGGGAGATGCACACGCACACATATACAGTGAAAGAGCGAGAGGGAGAGCGACACAGGCACAAGCACAAAGACACACACACAAAGAGGGAGAGAGATAGAAGAGAGACACACACATACTGTACATCAGACAAAATATGTTTTTCTCCATCATCCGCCCAGACTGTATCTAGATTCTAAGGTTTTGGCTTACCTTGGACGAGGATGTGCACTGACGTCGTCCTCGGTCTGCTGCTCGTCTGCACCGCACATATGTATGGGCCTTCATCTGTCATGTCCACGTCCTCAATCTTGATGGTGAACTCCTCCCGATTGAGTGTAACCAGGCTCACCCTGGGATCCACAGACCACTTATCCTCGCCGGCGTACAGTATACTCGACCGGTTGAGCCAGGCCGTGTGTGTGACGATGTCCCCCTGTGCGCACCTGTAGGACGAGAAAGAAGGAACATTGCCAAATCAAACACAAGGTGAAATACAAAACGGAAAAGTAACGCTTTGCTTTGCATCAGGTGAGAGACCACAGCAGGCCCCATTTGTGATGTCACAGCTTTCCCTCTATGGCATTCGTCACTTCTGTTCCAGTGATGAGAGTGAGGGTGGGACAGTGTCCAGGGGGACTGTTGTGTCATGAAGGAAAAATAAGTCAGAAGTTACATGCTTGTGTATAGTCGATATCGAGTCTCGATGGCGGTCATAGCAAATGACCACAGTGCTTGTGATGCCTCTGTGCACGGATTTCTCTAGGATATCTAAGAGAATCCGACCTTTGTTGCTTTAGAAATGTGTACTGCATTTGGTGCATTCAACCATCTTCTGTGAGATACAGTAAATGTAATTATCCTTTTCATCATAGTCAAATGAACCTTAACCCATGTTCAGCTAAGTTTTTGGAGGTGCTGGTCCAGGGGTTATCCATGTCAAGTGTTTGACAAATCATTAATATCTGTCAATAGGTTACTATATTGATTATGTTAACTATGCTAAATCATATACAATTACAGTAGGAGCTCATGGAATTTTCATCATACTCTCTTTGTGGAACGCCTGGATAACCTCAGGTTTACTGTTATATGATGTCTCGACTTGGAGGTCACACAAGAAGACTTACAACGTGGGTAGTGCAGGTGTGTTACGTGTGATTGTGTATGCATCTCTGCCCATGCAACTCCAATTAATGGAAAGCTGAGAACTTCCTTAGGCACTTTGCTGGAAGAGATCCAACAGAACACACTAACTTCTTTGGCTGATTGGCATATCTGGTCGGTCAACTTCCTTGTCCTTCAATCACACCATTCCTCCGAAATGGGAAAAGCATAGGCATAGTGGCGGTCAGTGCCGTTTATGATGAGGGAGGACAAAACATTTTTTCACAAGCTTCGCCTTTTTTCTATTACAGCATATTGGATGACTGTCATTCATATTCCATTCACCCAGTTCATTGTAACATTGATAGGTTTAGGCTACTAAATGATACTCAAATCTTCCCTATACCCATCGTGAGATTGCTACAACCTAGCCTATGATGAAAGTTTACAACATAGGTGCACACAGGTCAAGATAAAATGTTGAGGTGACAGACAGTGACACATTAAATACAGCCTTGCACACTCTTGCCTGCATCTAGCTGATCTAGGATGTAATCATTAGTCCAACAGTTTTTAAGAAACTATTTTCAACAGAATCGGCAGAATGAATACAGCCTTGACCACACATAAACACAGTTCACTTTCATAGCAGCCACATTGTATTCCTTCCCTCACCTTTTCACTTCATTTGTGGACTTCAATGCACAACACATCTGTATGTGACCAGGCGAAAAAACCTTTCCAAGCCAAACTATGTCATAACCGCTACACACGGCCTACATTGTTGTTCCCATATTAGCTAAAGTAACGTTCCTTGTAAACATAGCTAATATAACTAATGTATTAGTACACCCGCTACAATCATGCAGTAACGTTACAGTGTATAGTCAGTAAGCAGTTTAGCGTTTACACCGTTGGGCCCCGGTGGCAATAAATGAATAAAACCAAAAGCTTACATTGACTTAGAAGAGTTCCAGTGTTGTGTTGGATAGTCATAGCCAGCTAGCTAACATGACATCCCTATGTTTGAGACAGGTAGTTGAGTAGGTTAAACTATCCATCTACATTTTCTAGCTAAGTGAAACTGAAAGTGGAAAAAAATGACAAAAATGTCAATCACTCTCACTCTTGCTTCTCCTTCATTTTTGAAGACATTATTTTGTTGAAAACTGTTCAACTATTGTCCTCCTCTCTCTTTGAGTCAACTACTTACCACATTTTATGTACTGCAGTGCTAGCTATCTGTAGCTTATGCTTTCAGTTCTAGATTCATTCTCTGATCCTTAGATTTTTTTGGACAACATGTCAGTTCATGCTGCAAGAGCTCTGATAACTGTCATGACTTGGGCCTGATGGGGAGGTTTATGACACCCATAAATACCTTTCCCCCTTTTCCTCTCTCTACTCTACCGATGTGACTATTGATATTCCCTTTGTTAACATGGAGAGTCTGGTAACATCAAAAGGTGGGAAACTGAACCATATTTCGGTAATCCAACCAGTTGAAAATATGCTTTGGTACTTAATGAGTATGATGTCAGATTAGTTGGCGTCTGAGACTTTATTACTAATGATAGGACGACATAAACTGTATCTTGGAAAGTCTACACATTCTAGTTATCAGATTCACATGGAATTGTTGTGCAATTTAACCTTTCTGGGATAGGGGGCAACATTTTCACATTTGGATGAATAGCGTGCCCAGAGTGAACTGCCTCCTACTCTGTCCCAGATGCTAATATATGCATATTATTATTAGTATTGGATAGAAAACACTCATAGACACCGAATGATGTCTATGAGTATAACATAACTCATATGGCAGACAAAAACCTGAGAAAAATCCAACCAGGAAGTGGGACATCTGAGGTTTGTAGTTTTTCAAAGCTTGGCCTCCCAAAGCTTGGAGTACATATTGAGATATGGATGAGGTTGCACTTCCTAGGGCTTCCAGTAAATGTCTGCCGTCTCTAGAAACTGGTTTAATTCTACTATAAAGGAGGGGCTCATGAGACCTCTTTGAGTCAGTGGTCTGGCAGAGAGCCTTGGTCTCATGACGCGCGCTCCCGACAGAGTTACCTCTCGTTCCAGTGCTTTTTCTGAAGACAAAGGAATTCTCTGGTTGGAACATTATTGATGTTTTATGTTAAAAACATCCTAACGATTGATTCCATACATCGTTTGACATGTTTCTAAAGGACTGTAATGGAACTTTGAGTTTTTGTCTGGATGAAATGCTCGCGCCTCATGAAGATGGATTACTGGGCTGAACACGCTAACAACAAGTGACTATTTGGACATAAATGATGGAACTTTATGGAACAAATCAGTCATTTATTGTCGAACTGGGATTCCTGTGAGTGCCTTCTGATTAAGATCATCAAAGGTAAGTGAATATTTATGGTGTTGATTCCAAAATGGCGGCTATTTTGGGTTCTGAGCGCCATTCTCAGATGATGCTTTTTCCGTAAAGTTTTTTAAAAAGCATTGTGTTGCATTGAGGAGAAGTATATCTTTAATTCTGTGAATAACACTAGTATCTTTTATCAATGTTTATTAATAGTATTTCTGCAAAATCACCGGATGTTTTCTTGGGGACTTTCAATGCTGCAGACATTTTTGGCACCCTTCCCCAGATCTGTACCTCGACCCAATCCTGTCTCTGAGCTCTACGGACTATTGGTTCGACCTCTGACATGCACTGTCAACTGTGGGACATTATATAGACAGGGGTGTGCCTTTTTCAAATCATGTCCAATCCATTGAATTTACCACAGGTGAACTCCAATCAAGTTGTGGAAACATTTTAAGGGTGATCAGTGGAAGCAGGATGGACCTGAGCTCAATTTTGCGTTTCATAGCAAAGGTTCTGAATACTTATGTAAATAAGGTATGTTTTTTGTTTTTTAAACATTTGCTAAACAATCTAAACACCTGCTTTCACTTTGTTATTATAGGTTATTGTGTGTTGATTAATTAACATTTTTATTTAATACATTTTAGAATAAGGCTGTAATGTAACAAAATGTGGAAAAAGTAATTGGGTCTGAATACTTTCCGAATGCGCTGTAGGTAACAGTACAGTGAAGTAAATCCATATGAAGATGCTAAGTTTATATGTAGCTCAGTAAGTAAATCACTGTTTTACCAGTAGTAGCTAATGCTACTGCACCGCTGCCGATGACGTGGACGTCGATTAAGGCAGCTCCCGCACCTCTCTGAGGGGTTGGGTTAAATGCGGAAGACACTATTCGGTTGAATGCATTTAGTTGTCCAACCTACTTGGTATCTATCCCTTTCCCTTTTATGTTACCAAACACAAAGCTGACACCAAACATATTTAATCATCACTGAAGTTTTTCCAGAAGAATGCAGTGTCTACAATCATTTGAGTAGCTTATTGTGATGGTAGGCCTATGCCACTGTAAATAACATCCCAACTCACACATGCCCAGAAAACTGACAGAGGATTATCTCCCCAAAAATGCAAGTCAGGTCACTGTCTATGATTGTTCTAGGCTGCTAAAATCCCTACGCCACCTAGGTGAAGTAGAGTCAGGACTACAACAAGGCTGGACAGTCATGGGTGGCATGACCCAGGTGTTGATGTACATAGTGGGTAGGAACCTGACAGCACTGTCTTGACTGTATACAGACAGAGAGAATAGCTGCCTGATTCTCAGTTCTCTGGGCTAAACTAAAAACAGTGAAATGGTAATGTAGGACTGGATCCATGACAGACATAATGACAATTCAACAACCTACCTATCTGTTTCATGTGCCATACAGGACTGAGGACTCCCGGGCTATGGGATGCAGACCAAGGGCAGAGGATGGCCAAGCAGCAATATTGTAATATTGACATAAAGTGAGGATTTGGATTAAATGGATCATTAAAAAATATAAATCACAGAATGGGTCAATGTTTTGTTCTGTTTATCATTTAATACCTGTTCTGATAATGCTAACATAACCAACTACAGTTACAAGCTGAGCAAACAATGGAAAATAAATCACATGTTCATTATAGTCTACTCCTACGCTCAGGACCGATCACACATTGACTACTGAAGGTTCCCATTATTGCAATTAAGTTTGAGTGGGGCCACATAGACATTTTAATTGCTATTGGGGTCCTCATGAGCACCACTGAAATTAGAACCATGTCTGTGCTCT
Organism: Oncorhynchus keta; assembly: GCF_023373465.1. Taxonomy (NCBI): domain Eukaryota; kingdom Metazoa; phylum Chordata; class Actinopteri; order Salmoniformes; family Salmonidae; genus Oncorhynchus; species Oncorhynchus keta. Next base: position 14,925,430 of record NC_068432.1, on the reverse strand, counting down.
AACAAGCCACCACTTCCTCCTCTCTTGGCTATAACCTGTGTTGTGGTTGAGGTCCACCTAAAGCGAGACCGAGTCAAGACCAAGATCGGAGGGGGGACAAGGGGTCCGAGACCTAGTCAAGACTGAGACCAGAAAAATGGCAGTCCAATTCAAGACCATGGTTGTAATTTAGTAAAATCACCAACATCATAAGAGTTCAAAATGTCAAGTATTTCTGTGTTTACATTTCAGAACAACATATGGATTCTATAGACATTTAGAATAGTGAAAAAATGCATGCTGAGAGAAAATAGAGCCACTCTACAAATGATTAATAACTCAAAAGCAGTGAGAAACAATAGTCCTTCTACACCTTCAGAGGAGGGCTAAGGATTGATCAAAATATTATTATAATAATTATAATTATATTTTCAATGATCTCATTTAATCTCTTTAGATTTAGTTGGAAAGGGTTAACACTGAAGATAAATAAATATCCAATCAGGATTTTTCTTTGCTGGTCTCTGGGGGGATACATCTAGTTAGCTAAATCAACCATTGTCTAGGCCATCAGAAGCTAGATAAAAGCAACCAATTACATTTTGGCTTGATGGATGGAGCCGTTTTTACAAAAATGTATGAGAATATCTGCCTTTTTGAAGGCCAACAGGTCACAACACAATAGCGTTGTTTTCCCACGCTGTTGTCGACTAGTTTGCAGCGGCTGCAACGGGTCTTATCAAAGCGGATGTTGTTGCTCATTTGTTAGCTTTTCCCTTTTCAAGATTAACTTTCAACAAGAAGTTAAGTTTCAAATGATCATCAGCTGCTGAGTGGAGCTGTGCTTTTAATTGCAGCACGCTTGCTGTTGTACAAATCAAATCCAATTGTATTTGTCACATGCGCCGAATACAACAGGTGTAGGTAGACCTTATCGTGAAATGAATACTTACAAGCCCTTAACCAACAATGCAGTTCAAGAAGTAGGGTTAAGAGAATATTTACTAAATAAACACAATTTAAAAAAATTAATAAAAAGTGTCACAATAAAATAACATTAACAAGGCTATTTACAGGAGTTACTGGGTCAATGTGCAGGGCTACAGGTTAGTACAGGTAATTTGTATATGTAGGTGGGGTAAAGTGACTATGCATAGATAATAAGCAGCAAGTCAATGTAAATAGTCCAGGTGGCCATTTGATTAATTGTTCAGCAGTATTATGGCTTGGGGTTAGAATCTGTTAAGGCGTTAAGGAGCCGTTTGGACCTAGACATGGCGCTCCGGGAACCGCTTGCTGTGCGGTAGCAGAGAGAACAGTCTATGACTTGGGTGACTGGAGTCTTTGACCATTTTTCGGGCCTTCCTCTGACACCCCCTAGTATGTAGGTCCTGGATGGCAGGAAGCTTGGCCCCAGTGATGTACTGGGCCGTATGCACCATCCTCTGTAGCGCCTTACAGTCGGATGCCGAGCAGTTGCCATACCAGGTGGTGATACAACCGGTCAGGATGCTCTCAATGGTGCAGCTGTAAGCCATTTCTTTTAAAATACATATGTGTGTTAAACATTGTTGCAATTAAAGTGGAATTGACAGCATTTTAGCAACATGAAATCTGTTAATGTACACGCCCAGGAAGAATATGACATGTTTTAAACATTTTCTGACAAGCAACCACTTGGATATGGTCATTTGCATGTTTTCATAAATTCTTAGAGTGTTTGGGAATTATGAATACTAAAGCATTTGTGAAAATTCTATAGAATATAGAGTGGGAAAGCGGTCGTGCAGTATATTAAACCGAGTATAGCCAATCACCGCTACAGTAGGCCTTTATACAAACAAGCCATTTTCCACACGCGCCTGCCATCATTCATTTTGAACTGGAATGTGTGTTTACAGGCAGTTGCAAGAGCGCGACTTTAGATCATTAGAACGCATTCGCCAAAAGCCACAAAGTACACCTGAATGGATTCCTGATCAAACAACCATGAAAAGGTAGTCCCGCTCTCCCTCAGTTATGTACAGCTACAACAACAAGATCAACAACTAATGCTCGGCACAGCAAGATGAGCTTGGTCCCGTGTAGCTCAGTTGGTAGAGAATGGTGCTTGTAACACCAGAGTTGTGGGTTTGATCCCCACAGGGGACAAGAATGAAAAAAGTCTCAAAATGTATTCACTACTCTACTATAAGTTGCTCTGGATAAGAGTGTCTGCTAAAAGACTCAAAAGCAGATTAATAGAAATCTAACGAAGGAACATTAAATAAAACCTCTTCCACTTTTTTAGCTAGGTGGCCGTCAAAATTGCACTGATAAATGATGGGGAATGGTAGCCTCCTCGTCCTTCTGCAGCTTCCCTGCCAATGCATGCTCCTCCCAAGCCAACTAGCTACTTCCAGACACAAATGAGAGAACACCTCACTCTGACCATTTTAATGACCGTAGCAGAGCTGGTTAGGCTGTTTACATGTTATCTAGAGCGTTCTTGACTAACTTACTTTTTTTTTTGCCTATGTTTACTGACCGGTCATATTCAGCAGGTGTTGTGCGTTCGTAAATTCTTCAGTTGTTCTGCGTTCTGGCGCACTCAGACGAAAGTGCTTTGAAATCGGAGTAGATAACCAGAGTGAATTTGCGTAGCATAAATTGGGAATTTGATATGTTTGACTGATATTATGATTGTCTGTTTGTTTCCTATCTGCAAAGTAGTTAAACTCTGTCAGTTTCACTTTAAACTTTAGGTCACCGGTTATGTTGTATGCTAAACATTAAATATTTTTTTGCAATGGGAATTCATAGTTGTACATGTCGATTGGGAAATGCTTAATGGTTGTATTTTTGAATTATTAATATTGGGACCGACTGGCTTATTATGTCCGAGTTCATGGACTGTTTATCCTTTAACATCGTGCTGTGTGTGACTGGTGTCTTTCTATCGACCCTATGCAGGGGTGCCTGAAGAAGTGGGTATACTCTAATTTTGCCAAAAAGTTCTCAAACGGCCTGCCCAGTGAAGGAAAGGCATCCTGTGTGAAAAATCCAGTTTTTCTATAGATTTTTCAGACTTTCACTCTCAAAATCACTCAAAATCATAGAAAAGGACAAAAATGTGATGGTTTAAGTCCACAACAATGCTTAAACCACATCGATCTGATTAGGTGGGCCTGTCAGGGCCTGGCTGCCCAGTGGGTGGACCTGTGTCTACACCTCTATGGCAAGCAGGTTATGATGACAATTGCGCATCATAAATAGCAGTAGGTAGTCTAGTGGTTAGAGCGTTGGGCCAGTAACTGAAAGGATGCTGGATTGAATCCCTCAGCTGACAAGGTAAAAATCTTTCATTCTCCCCCAGAGCAAGGCAGTTAACCCACTGATCCCCGGGCACTGAAGATGTGGATGTCGATTATGGCAGCCCCCTGCACCTTTCTGATTCAGAGGGGTTGGGTTAAATGCAGAAGACACATTTCAGTTGAATGCATTCGGTTGTACAACTGACCATGTATCCCCTTTTACAAACCAACAATTCTGACTAAACTTTTTCAATACCAGGTTTGCATACCCATTGTTGATATCATAAAATTAAACGTCTTTCCTACCCTACCGGCTACCGATGTCATTCTTCTGTGAGATGCTCCATGCCAAAACCTGTTGAGAGCTGCACACTCTTGCTGCCTGCAGATGATATTCCGGTGAAACTAGGCTATTTCACATGCTTTGCGATTGTATAGGCTATTTTGTGCATGATTTCTCTATTGTACTACATAATTGATAAGTCGTATACCTCCACTACACCACTTTGATACGCAATCAGTAGGTATTAAGAAGTGAGTATATGCAATACCCACTGAAAAAAAAGTGGGTATACGGTTTATACCTGCTTATACCCTCCACTACACCACTGGTCCCTTTTTGTTTGACAAAAAGTGCACTCTCCTACATGAGTGCGCTGGTATTATAGTTGCTGTCCTTTCAGAATCACAAACCTGTCACACACTGAAGGCCTATCAGTTCTTCACTGCACAAACATGTCTATGATAGATATAAAGCTTGTTAAGATAATAATGTTTCAATAAAGGAGTGTCGAAATTTGGCCTGGCAAAGCGGTTTTATGCGCTGACTGAATGGAAGCTGATTATTCAGAGTTTTTTACTCTGCTGGTCTCGGGAGGAAATTGCTGTCTGAGACTGAGTCAAGACAGAGTACAAAGGTACCCAACACAGAAACAAGGCCGAGGCACTCAATATGTGAGACCGTTCTGGAGTGCTATAACCTATATAATATACCAGGTGGTTCAAGTCCTGAATGCTAATAAGACACATACAGTAGAATTACATGATCTATACATTGTCAGATGTTTATTGATAGGCATGATTTATGAATTGACTAAGTGACAGACTTATTTTAACCGACTCATCAAATCAATGTGCAAGAAGTTGGGATATTGTATTAGTAACTAGATAGCTTTATTGGTCCAGGGAGTAGGTTAGCTAGCCTCTAGCTTCGCCGGTAAAACCGTAATGCTCCGTAGCATTAGCAAAGCAACCCTGGCCGTGGCTTTTTGCTGTGTTTACAATTTGCGGAGTCTGGGCTGTGCCAGAGAACATATGGGCTGTCCACACAGAAGGTGGGGATGTGCATGCCTGATTAATCAATATTTATAAGGAGCCATAACTCAGTGTTCGGAGGGTTGAACTTAACCGCACTAGGACAGGAATTAAGAAGAAATAGTGACGGCAACTTCCTCTGGAGGGGTACTTTAACATAATCCACAGACTACCACCTCTTTGACAGGAAGTTTAATAATTAATCTAACGCTATTTCAAGGTAGAGAGCCATTGACAACAACACATTATATAAAACATCTCCTAAGTCTTCATTATGAAATATAAATGATCTTGATGAATCCCTGACCCAGTTGCCAGTTGATGGCATAATGGTGTCTCCTGCAATATTTACCCTGTTGGACTACTTTCTTTCACAAAGGGTAACCTCCAAAATCACCTGGGAGCAGGCTGAGGTGTAGCTGATTTTGCCTTTTTTGGACTGCCAGTCAAGGGCACGGGAACTGGGTAGAGCGCTGGTCATGCATTGTAATGGGCGGATGTTAAAAGTGTGAAGATCATTTGTTTCCCCGTGGGATGTTATTTTATGATATACTGTGGGCTATCCTTACATGGAAACATTAAAATATATATTTTTATGTTCTCCAAGTATGACACTATTTTTGTCTTCTTGCTCTGAAGTGCACCACAGTGAATCAAGAATTAATCCTGGGACCTGGCTACTGTGACAAATGTGTCCCATGGTGAACGTAACCACAAAGCCTCAACAAGGATTTGTTACCAGTAATACCTAAAGGAGATGCATTGCGAGGTGCAAAAAGTACAAGGTTGTCGAGAGAGACACATGGTGCATTAGCAACTCTCCCAGGACCTTCTGGTTCGACTCAAAATAGAAATGATGTCACCAGAGTTAACTATTTACTTAATATTCAGCCCCTTCTGTCTCAGTTTTTCAGAATTGCAAAATGCTCAAAGTGCCATAGTTAGGATTTTATGTATGACTCCAGAAATCTTACAGAAGATAAAACGGAACAGAGCACAGCAGGAGATTGGAGAACCCTACTGGAGACTTCTAAATGTAAAGATAACTCAACAGCATGTTGAGAGACACTGGGGGAGAAGTAATAGGAAAGTCAGAGATATGTGTTAAGAATTTGTAATTGACAAGGTGATATGAGGATGATAAAATAGACATAGCATGAGGAAGATGTCCCCTTATGTTGTAGCACTTACTTGGGTCTCTGAGATTGCAAAGCCGCCTGTTGAGAACAAACAATATCTCTCTCAGGTTGCATGTTATTGATTCTACGGTAAAATTATTCTCGACTTGCAAAAAGCCCTCGCCTGCTATGGGGTGCTGTTAAGCCAGAGCCCTGCTTTTCAAACCATGTGCTATGCAAGGTCATCATAGAGTACACTGTGTTCAACCTCCACACCAAATCCCCATAATGCCTACAAATAAAGAAAGAAAAATAAATATTTTATCCTGCATTATTCCCTCAACACCGGCACACAGACTGCAAACCAATTTAATCCTGAAAAAGTGTTGACCCTTTCAGCGCCATGAAAGGGATCCAACTAAAGCACAGGAGGAAGTGAAAATGAAGCAGTGAAATAAACAACTTCTTGCCTTTTCCTTGGTGCACTGTGCATATAATTAAAAATGCATGCCATTTCTCTTCCCCACAATTAGAGGTTTCTAGTGTACTTTGTTCAGTGCGAGCTTCAATGGAGTTGGTTAATGTTTAATGCAGTGTCATCATTGGCTAGTTGAGAGGGAATACAACAATTTATGTTTTAAGTACTACAAAAGATTAATTTTGTATGGTTGACATTTATTAAACAGTATGGATGGCTCTGCAAAGAGTCTGCATGCAATTGTAAAACTAATACTGTTCAAATACAAAAACTAGGAAGGTAAATATTGGTTTCCTGTTACATACATATTTTATATATTTGGGTGTTGGCTGGTCTTGCTGTTTTTTACGCATTTTGGAATATCCACAGGCAGTTAATGGAAGGGCTATGTACTGGAGAATATCAAACAAAATGTGGTGCTAAACTAAGCTTATTAGTCAGAGGGTTTCTCATGAATTTGAAGGAGGAGACTGTCTGGGGATGTATTGCCATTGCCTGTAAACATCAGACATTGCAGAGACGCACAGCTTGTGGGTCATTGCAGATCAGGGGAGAGGTATTGATTTGACCAGCGTATTCTATTAAGCTATTTTAAATCACAGATTTACGTCTTTGATCAACCAATATCAGTTCGAGGTCATCTTCTATGAAGATAACTTGATGCCAATAGTATTGAGTTGAAATTATTCATATCTGTAACCAAACAAATACAAACTGAAAGCAAAAGGAAATAAATGTGCCTTCTCAGATCAACAACTACAGCAAATATTAGAAGGACAAATAGAGTCGTAAAGCAAAAATAAAAACATGATTCAAACAAGCATTCAGAGGAAGGGAGAGCTTTCATTGAGTGATCAATCTTGGAGGGAATAAACAAAAATAAACAATAATCAACAACAAACACAAATGTCTCTCATCAACGATATCCCTATAAATAGTATCATCCCATGACGAAAGAAGACAAGAGACACAAACACACGTGCTTCCTTTTTTCGAGAGCACCACAACAAGGTGAAGTGAAGCTAAATGAGACGATATCAACAGTCCATTAACTCAGGTACCATCTCTGAATAAGAATGGTACCCCCTTTCCTAACCCCATTATATTTGAATCAGTAGCTGTCACTTAAATTTCACACTATCGCTTGTCATTTGAACTTCACTGCATGACAAATGTGAGGTCATGATCATTTGAGGGGTCTGTATTAATGAAATAAAGTTGCATAATAAGCTTTGACTCAACCTGTTCTTACGTGTTTAGTCCATCTGCACGTAAAAGCATAGCATATAAAGGCAAAGGATACCCTGTGTTATTTCACATCAGATGGCAAACATTGAGGAATGTTGCTGATAGAAATGTCATCAATAGAACTGATATGATTCCTTAGTCTACATGCCAGAGGCTGCGTTTAGACAAGCCGCCCAATTTGACCAATGTGATTGGTCAAAAGACCCAATTAGTGGAAAAAAATATCAGATTTGTTCTACTTAACATATTTCTAATAGAATGGTCCAACACGTTGTGCCCTGCTGAACATGCCCCCAGCACTATGTTAATTCAACATCATAGATGTGTTTTTGTTGTATGAAAAGTGCATTTTAAGAGTCTCTGTTGCAAGTAAAGTAAAAAAAAGAAAAAAAAAGATTGTTTATTCAACCTTGAAATGATGCACCCTGAAATAGATTTTGTTGGCAGAGTTTATGTCGAGGTGGAACTTTAGTTCTCAAGTAGAAAAGGTCGCTAATGTAATTGAAATGCACTTTAAAGGAATGACAAGATCGTCATGGTCAATCCTGTATGATTTGTTGGTGTACCAACACAAATGGGTATCTGTCGGCGTTAGCGCTCCAAGGTAACAGCTAAGAGGAATAACTACATACTGTACCTCAAACAAACAAACACACATCATGCTTTCGGTGATATAAACTAACCCTGAAAGGGAGTTGAGAATGTTTTTACCACAGTGCATGTTAATCCATTAGCCTTAGAGCAAGTGCCTATATGTGCAGTGTGTTTTCTTGTCTTACAGTTAGTTACCTTCTGCAGGACACTTGTGTGTACAATAAACTACTAGTTTAGTGACACTTATACAGGTGTCTCTCATACACAGCTAAGGATATACCTGTATGACATTCCATAAACTTGATAATGAACAGAAAGGAGTCCATAGTGTTGAATAGTTGAGGTCATTTAAAACATAATAAGAGATTCACTATATTTATTCTGTTTTGTGTGGACATACCTGAGATTGAACATATAAATCAATTACATGGCATGTGTGGTAAAATGGCATTTCCTGGGAAACGACTTTAGAATCAGCATCAGTGGATACAGTAAGCTGATTTGGAAAATATGTTTTTACAACAAACAGCCTTGATTGTTTTGCGACAAAGTTATATATTTATTTTTGCTTGGCTTAGATTGATTAAGCATACACGTACACAGGAGAAATAAACAGCTGTAATGTAGAACTCCTGGATAACTTCCAGTAGGGCTGGTAGATTAATTTGAATGTATGTTTTTGCGCGATATTCCAAATGCCTGTATCACAAGAATCAAGGTTTTGTTATTTTTCGTTTTTATGAGCGTTTATGTCCGCTTGTTCTCATGTTGTATTTTTGGTCTCCTCTCCTTCGCTCCTCTGGGCTGTGTGCACATTCCCAATTTACACCAGAGATCTGTATGTAATGATGAGCTTTACGTCGCTCTGCCCAAACAATGGGAGTCGTTGTCCTAAAGGCGGGAAGGCACGTGACAAGTTTAGGTCCAAAATAAGCTCATTGAAACAAATTGTCCTTATTTTGGACAGATATTAGCGCTTCTCCTCTTCCTCTATGGTTTACACACACACACACACACACACACACACACACACACACACACACACACACACACACACACACACACACACACACACACACACACACACACACACACACACACACACACACACACACACACACACACACACACACACACACACACCAAGTTACATTTTTAAACGATACCATTTTTATATCTCTAGTATCAATGAACATTGATTCTGGAATGCTCAGTTTGTCGCAAACGGCATTTGTATCACATACCATTAGCAGCATAGTCCGGTTCTAGTTAAATTTGTAACAAAAAATAGCATTTTCTAGACAGACTTGAAAGCCAGAAAAGTGACTATTGCTAAATAAAATTAAAATAAAAAAGGCTAATTAAACTATTTGATAAAATAAAATAACATTACATTATTATTGGGTCTTATGGTTGTGGAAGGCTTATATTTAGCCTAGGTATAACTTCACAAGCCCTGAATTCATTCGATTTTGCTGTCTGTTTGAAAAACATTGTATTTGACCTTTAATTGTACTAAAACACTTATTTATATATATTGTGAATCGCCTATAAGTTTGAAAAAAATATATGTTATGACTTTTAGGCCATAATGCACAGCCCTAACTTCCAGGCGACATTAGTCTTTGGAATAGTCATCCCCGCAACTGCTATTGTCTACTTTCACCATTGATAATGAATCGGTATCTGTTTTGTCAGGTCAATTTCACAAAATGATTTAGCATAGCGTAGCATTTAGGATAGCATAGTACAGAACTCAAAAAGAGACTTTTGTTTCATGAAATCAAGTTCGACCCATTTTTGTTTTAATTATTTAGTGAGGGCAGAAAAGCGCTCTCTCACACACAATGTTCATGTGTGTGTCTGTGCACTGTAAATCTGCCCTAAGCAAACAGTTGACTCTGCGAAACATGGTGACTGAATGATTGCTGAGTATATGGGGGATTTGGTAATAACAAGGTGAGAAGTGGCCATGAACCATTTCATGGGGGGCAATGCACACATTCGATTGAGGATACAGTTCTCTATAATGGTCCTGCAATTATCAGGTAGGTGACCATTATCAGGCAATATTAAATTGTTCTTAGAGTTTTTTTTACATAACTGAATCCTTTAACTGTGAACTCTAGAAACAAACTCTACAGTTCAGAAATGTGTTTTTAGACAACAAATAAAATAACATCCTACCGCTAGAATTTGTTTTTCTTTATCATTCTAATTATAAAACATATATAAACAACTATGTTCTGATTGCATAGTGGGCTCAGTTAAGATGAGAGAGATAGAGAGAGTGGGAGCGAGAGAGAAAGGCAAGCGAGAGAGAAAGGCAGCGAGAGTGGGAGCGAGAGAGAAAGGCAGAGAGGGAGGGAGGGAGAGAGAAAGGCAGAGGAGGAGAGAACGAGAGAGAGAGAGAGAGAGAGAAAAAGCAGAGAGGGAGGGAGAGAGAGAGAGACTTTCCACCGAGACACCCCAGCCCAGCTCTGTTCAGTCAGTCAGAGTTCATTGATTCTATTCCCTTTAACCACACTGGTGAACCAGCCCCACATGGCTTCTGCCTCCATAGTTACTATGGTGATCGCTTCCTTTCTCTGGATGCCTGGCGAGGTGGATGAGCTGATGTGCCGGCTGGATCTATAGCCCTGAGCCTCCAACCCCAACCCCAAACACACTAACTCGCTATCACAAATGATCGTGAAATAGACACAAATTACTTGTGCGAAATCTGTGACACACACGCGCACACACACAAACACACACACACACACACACAGGCAGGCAGGCAAAAGAGTGGGTCGGGCCCTCATTTAAAACATTGGGGGACTTCACATGTCCGCATGCAGTACAATTCACTTGTGATCTTTTCAGGCCATATTTGAAACAGCCTTGCCATTGCCAGTGCAAATTGCCTAAAAGGAATGAAGACGGCATGAGTGTAAAAACTGACTTGTTCATCGGTTCAATTCTTACATAGAACCACAAGCTGCAATTAGCAAGCACAGCTAAAGCTGTAATGCTACTGTGTAATAACACTGGGATTTCCCATGTGTTCCGAGATGAATGCACTATACTGCATCTCTGGTTTTATATCCGCTCCTAGCTGAGGTCACCGGCGGGTCATATAGGCTGGGTTGACTTGCTTGCTTTGGGCCTCGTGGGGGCACTTAAATGTGATGACGGTACACTTGTTTGGGGAATAGGAGATTTGTCTGGAGCTGGCTTCACTGGGTGAAAGCAATTGACACTGTGGAAAAGAAAACAGGAAAGAAAGGAAAGAAAACATCCACCCACACATGTTTTCATGTCCCAAATGAACACATCAAAACAGTTAGCTTGTGCACACACACACACCATCCAACCAACCACGTACACACACACACACACACACAGTAAACTATTGGGATGGGCTGATGGGCTCCGTTCTCCCGGCGTGTGGGGGGGTGTATGAACCTTCGGTTAATTGAGCTGGACACAAAACCCAGCCAAGAATCCAGCACCCACATGAATCATATTAACTCTCTCGCAGCTCCCCACACACAGAGGCCAGACCACTGGGGCACTAGCTTCTGCACGCCTGTACAAATGTTTTACACAGGACCAGGGTAAATACAATAAATCAAGGCATCAGAGACAAGGGAGGCCCTTGTTTCCCTTTTCCCAACGAATAACAATAACTAATTCAATGTACAGTATTAGTGCAACAAAGGTGCGTAAAAGTCAGACATTTTTAAGGCGCACAACAAAGCGCCTGGGCAAAAGTTGTCGTTTTTTTCTAGATTTTCAAAGCCATTTATATGTCTGAATAAACTCCCAGCACTTAAGTTAGTAAGAAAGAGGACATGAAGGCGCAATACAGACACACGTTACCTTGAACTAGCAACTCGCTTTTATGGCTAAAAGCAGACAATTTTCAACAACAAAAACATTAGAATGTACTGAAATGTGAGATATGTGTAGTTGTATGAATCTAAAAAGGAATGCCAATAGTTGACATGTAGAGGCAGTGACATAATGGTATTCATAATTTTTGATTAAATGGTTTCTCAGGGACGTTGAATATCCCCCCAAAATATGTTTTTGTCAGATACAAGTTTTCATGAAGATACTGTAGACATACCGAGTGCTCCGACAGTGAATAGGGGAATACATACTGTAGACACGGCTGCCTCATTCATTTAATTCTAGGAATCAAATGAGACGAATACAATTAAGTTCATACGTAGCCCTATCGTCCACGCTTTACAGCTCCTCCATTTTCTCTTTAGCAGCATAACATGTCAGTACATCTGTTTATACTGGACCAAACTAGTAATTGTGTTATAATTACATCCATGGCAAGCATGAAAGTCCCCTTGTTTCCACCTAACCAAGGGGAGGGTACAAATAATCGGAGAGGGAGGGAATAATTATTGCACAATTAATGGACAATTAAAGTACTCGGTTGGATTTGCCAGGGCCTAAAAATGAAGTGTGACAGACCAACTGCTCGTAGCGTGCTACATTCGGATTATCTCCCAGTTGAAAATTACCTTGTCTTCTCGAGGAACAGACACACACACAAATGAAGGTGCACTTTGCAAAAAATACCCATTAGGCTTCTCTAAAGTCACAGCGTCCGGGGTGGAATGGAGGTGGCGCAGTGGCACGTGACACTTGGTGGCTGGCTTGGCGCTTTGCAGCATCTCATCTTTAAAAATAACACCACAAAATGCTCCTTTGATCCAGGTCACCCATCAGGGACAACAGCCGATTATGATTCAGCTCAATTAGCCAATGTCTATATTTTGTACTTTGGCATTCCTCGTCTCTGTTCCCCCGTTTAACATTTCACAGGCAAAGACATGTATGATAAACTTCAGACAGAACGCATGATATTTATGTCAGGATGTGTACCAATTAAAATTCCTCACACCCTCCACCATAACCAACAATGTGCTGAAAGGCATCAATTGTCTCAATAAAAACTAATACAATTTCTTGGCTTTGCTGATATGCAGCATGATAAATGAACGGGACTATTTCCTACAAAGGCAGGTTAGCTATAAACGCTTAGCAATTACATTTTTTTGAACAACTTATTGACCAATCTGGGTTCAATGATTTGAATTGCATTTTGTTTTATTTTTCTCTGAGCTCAATGCGCACATTGAAGAGTTTTTCTAGACAAATCCGATCAAGCCCGAACTGTGCAAAGTAGTAGGGAGTTGTAGTTCCAAAAGGCCAATAGTCTACATAGTTTAGCACTGTCACATCTGCTCCTGCAACGCCCTCTATTGCTCATCCTGTGTCTCCTTGATCTACCGCCACTCCCCCACGACTCTCTCCCTCTCCCTCTCTCTCTGTGTGTGTGTGTGTGATTGTGTGGGCGGAGACATGTGTGCTGGAGTCAGAGCAGATCCCCACCAGCTGCAACCTGTTCCATAATCAAGACCTCTACAAATTCTCAGCCCTGCCACTTCCACGCTGCCAGATCGTAATCTCTGCTCATTCCGCCAGCTCTGACTCTGGTCCCAGTCTCCAGTACCACATCCTGTCATCCTGCTCTGCTCTGTCCTGGAATCCCCACTCTACTACTCCTGGGGATTCCCCTTGGGACCTGCTTACCCTGTCCCAACCCCTCTCGCTCCAGCCTCAGCCTCTGCACCTGGTTTCCTGAAACCAACCCGAGCTTCCCCTGGCCTGCACTCCATCTTCCCCATGTGTTTCAATAAATACCTTAGTTACTTCATCCCAATCTCCTCGTCTGAGTCTGCTCTTGGGTTCCCCTGTTCCACTTCGAATAACAAGCACAGATAATGTATTAATTAATTACAACAACCGTAATCTATTGTGTGCCTACTTGTCCGGTCTGTGTGTTTCTTTTCTGTCTGCTAGGTTAGGTTAGTGTGGGCAGACATGGAGAGAAGAGGTTGAACAATGTGCAATCGAGAGGGAGAGCAGTTTCTTCGCAATGTAACTCTACAAGAAAGTGCATGATCAAGTGATTATTTGGTGGTATTCAGCAGTCATAAAAGTATGCATTATTTACTTTAAAGAACTACTAAAATTGTGATTGAGACAACCTACAGCGAGACCGATTCAAGACAATGACCGGAGCAAGTTGAGTCTGAGTCAAAACCGGAGGGGGGGGGGGCAAGGTGTCGCGTCAAGACAGGGACCAGAAAAATGCGAGTCCAATTTAAGACCATTATTGTCATTTTGTCAATTCACCACCATAAGACTTCAAAATGTCTGGTATTTCTGTGTCCATCTTTCAGAACAAGATATGGATTCGGAAGTGAAAAAATGCATGCTGAGGGAAAATTGGGCTACTCTACAAATTATTACAAACCCAAACAGTGGGGAACAACGGTCCTTCTATGCCTTCATTGTAATCTATAAAATAATGATATTTTATTTTCAATGATGTTTTGATTTAATTTGTTCAGTTTTTGTTGGAAAGGGTTAACACTGAAGACAAAAAAATATCCAATCAGGATTTTTCTTTTGCTGTTCTCTGGGAAGATAAATCTATCTATCTAAGGTCATCAGAAGCTAGATAAAGGCATCTGCCATTGAACTTCATTAGGGCAACAGTTTGGCATCACATTTTGACTTAATGGGTGGGAACGTTTTTACAAAAACATATGGAAACTTCTGCCTTCTTGAAGGCGAACAAGTCACTACGCAATAGCGAGCAGTAGTTTTCCCATGGTCTAGCTAGCTAGCTTGTTGGCTAGTTTGCAGTGGCTGCAGCAGGTGTTCTCAAAGAGGATGTTGTTGCTAATTTGTCAGCTATGAAGCTAAGTTTCAAATGATCATCATCTGGTGAGTGGAACTGTGTTTTTATTGCAGCACACTTGCTGTTGTTAGCAATCTCTGTAAAAAAATAACTTGTTTGTGTAAAACATTGTTGCATTTAAAATGGAACTGACAGCATTTTTGGAACATGAAATCTTATTAAAAGCTGTTCATATACACGCCCAGGAAGAATATTATACTTTTTTTTTTTAATTTCCGTCAAGTAACCATTTAGATATGGTCATTTTCACATTTTCATAAATTCTTAGAATGTTTGGGATGATGTACACTAAGGCATTTGTGAAAATTCTAGAGTGATATAGAGTGGAAAAGAGTCCCTGCATCCGGACAATTAATAGACATTGCAGTAAATGAAACCAAATAAAGACACATGTTGTCCAGGACCGGAGTCTACACAGACCAGTGCACTATAGCCAATCAGAGCTACAGTAGGCCTCTATACAAACAAGCCATTTGGCCTGCCATCATTCACTTTGAAACTTACTCTGCGTTTACAGGCAGTTGCAACAGCGCGACTTTAGATCATTAGAGAGCATTAGCCAAAAGCCACAAAATACACCTGAATAGATTCCTGCAAATATGTAAACACCACGGGAGTCTTCTTACATTTGGGAACTTTACAGTTCTATTGATTAAACAACCATGAAAAGGTAGGCTCTCTCTCCCACAGTTATACACATCAACAACAACAAGATCAACAACTAATACTAGTCAGAGCAAGATGAGCTAAAATCTAACAAAGGAATATTAGACAAACCCTCAAACTTTTTCAGCTAGTTGGCAGTCTGTTAAGAAGCCGTCTGAAAGGAGTGTATATTAGTGGAGGCTGCTGAGTGTAGAACGGCTCATAATAATGTCCGGAACGGAGCGAATGGAATGGCATCAAACACCTGGAAACCATTACCACGAGCCCGTTTTCCCCAATTAAGGTACCACCAACCTCCTGTGGTGTATATATTTGGCCTGGATAAGCAGTTTTATCCACTGACTGAATGGAAACTGAGTCTTTTACTCCGCTGGTCTGCTAGTCTCAGCTGGTCTCGGGAAGAAATTCTGAGTCTTCATTGTCCGAGACAAAAAAGTATCTGACACAGAGACAAGACCGAGAAACTCAATACGTGGTCGAGACCTAGACCTGTCTCGAGTACTACAACACCAGCCTGGCTGGATCGCTCCTCTTCCTTGCACTATGCATGATCAATTAAAACAGAAGCCCAGCACTGAATACACATTTTAAAAAATATATATGTGGATGCCACCATGGTAATCATGAATGAATGAATTGTGAATAACGAGAAAGTTACAAGCATAAACATCATACCTCCCAAGAATTATCATGTTTTGTTGGCATTATTTTTGTGCATCTGTAACTTTCTCACTCATTATCATACATGATTCATACAGGATTATCAAGGTTGCATCCACATTAATGTAGAAGTGTTCAGAAACACATAAGTATTATATTTTTATTCACAATAAAAGTAACTCCAAAATGACATTCTATTATTTACCATTTATTTTTATTGGGCACAACATAATCTGAAACACAACCAAAACAAACTACAAATACGTCCAACAAGTTTGCATCACAAGGTTGACGTAGTCATTGCGTGCTAGGAATATGGGACCAAATACTAAACTTTTGACAAAATGTAATACACTAGAAGTGAATTTGTCCAAATACATATGACACCTTCAAATGGGGGGACTAGATACATAAAGTGCATTCATTTGTAAAAGGTAAAACATACACTTCCACTCAAAAGTTTGGGGTCACTTAGAAATGTCCTTGTTTTGAAAGGAAAGCTACTTTTTCGTCCATTAAAATCAAATCAAACTGTTCTGAAAAACAGTGTAGACATTGTTAATGTACTTGTCCTCTTGCTCAGTTGTGCACCGGGGTCTCCCACTCCTCTTTCTATTCTGGTTGTACGAGATCTTCAGTTTCTTGGCAATTTCTCGCATGGAATAGCCTTAATTTTTCAGAACAAGAATAGACTGACGAGTTTCAGAAGAAAGTTCTTTGTTTCTGGCCATTTTGAAACCAGAAAATCGAACCCACAACTGCTGATGCTCCAGATACTCAACCAGTCTAAAGAAGGCCAGTTGTATTGCTTCTTTAATCAACACAAACAGTTTCCAGTTGTGCTAACATAATTGCAAAAGGGTTTTCTGATCAATTAGCCTTTTAAAATTATAAACTTGGATTAGCTAACACAACGTGCCATTGGGAACACAGGAGTGATGTTTGCTGATAATGGGCCTCTGTACACCTACAGTATGTAGATATTCCATTTCTAAAAAATCAGCCGTTTCCAGCTACAATAGTAATTTACAACATTACAATGTCTACACTGTATTTCTGATCAATTTGATGTTATTTTAATGGACAACGCTATACTTTCAAAAACAAGAACATTTCTAAGTGACCCCAAACTTTTGAATGATAGTGTATGTATGAAAATACCACAAAATAAAAAGTGACATTCAGTAATGTTACCTTATATAAAACATTTGCTGGAGTAGAGCCAAACTAAACATTTTAGCTTCAATGTCCAAATAAATACATTCATATATATGTGAACCAACTAATTGTGGTGAGAGAAACAAAATGGACTTCATAGCAATAGAGTATCGAGTAGGATCACTAGTCTACCCATCATCAAATCTGGCGTCAAAAAAATATAAATAATTGTTAAATACAGCCCCCTAAACGCTGTACTATGAGTTAAAGGTCTTTGAGGGCTCGAACAGGGCCAAGCTAGAAGATTTAAAGAAATCGTTTGAAAGGCTACAGGTTAGGCTGTTAGAACAATCTAGTGCCTTGCTGCAGGCAAGAGAAGATCAAAAATAAGTTCTCTCCCTGGCAAAAACTGTCATTGACAAGCAGGCCTCAGCTCACCAGGCACCAGCTACGATCTACTGTAGATCCCAAAAAACTGACTGTAGAGGTTACCCAACCCAGACTGGTGAGTTATGTGTCGAAGAGTGGATAGCCTCCATGCTTTCTGCATTCAAAATATCACTAAAGAGTGAAGCCAAGCTAACCATGAAGTCCATGCTCAGCACAGGAGAGGCTGACATAGAATAAATATTCCTTATTCTGGAAGAAACATACGGTGATAATGTCCCTATTGGTATAAGACTAATATGATAGGAGGCAGATGTCTGGCGAGACAATACGCATGTATGCCAGCAACCTGCAGGATGAACTCAACAGTGCTGACACTGACACAGCTCTGAAGGAGCAGCTTGTACTGGGCTCAGGGACAATTTTCTGAGGATGGAAATTAAATGGAAAACAAAAGGAGGACACAAAACTGAGATTCATTGAGCTCATGCAGGCCGCAATCACCTGGTCTGAGAAAGAAGAGGAGTACACAACTGTTTCATCCAGGAACAGTGGGCGTGCTGGATCCACCGTGAAAGCTGTAGCTGCTGGAGATGTCACTTCTCCCCTAACCTTGGAAGTGCTACGTGAGGCAATACAGAAGCTGACTGCTCGTCAAGAAGGGCTTTTCAGGGTTAACCCAGAGGGTAAACCTAAAAAGCCCCTTCGAAAAGACAATGACTTGAGGTTTGTCTGTTACACTTGTGGATAGCCAGGACATACTAGTAAGCTGTGCCAGCAAGACAAAGGTGCAGAGCACAAATCCAAGCCTGTCACAGATTAAGTTGATGTAACAGAAGATTTTGCATGTGATGCACAGAAGTACCCAGGGCTCATTCATGATATGAATCAGAAGTGCAGAATGGGAAGAAGGTGGGGTGACACAGTCTCGCCAAAGTAAAGCATTTGGGGCTTGCCTGACTGTTGAAATGATGATCGATGGAATAAAGACAAAAACGTTCTATTGGATACTGGATCTGGATCAGAGGTAACCACCATCAAAGAATCAGGAAGCATTTCAAAGGCAGAGGGTCTGCTAAAGAGGTCAGACTCAAAGCTGCAATTGGACTAGACATCCCCATTGTTGGGTGTTTAGATGCAGACATTGAATATATGGAGAGAACACTGCATGGAAAGTGTGTGCTCGTACTTACAGACATGGGGATGAATGTGATTAGTGAACTGCAAGATCTCGTCATCAAGGCAAAGGGTGCGAAGACGATGGATTGCCACACTCAGTGTTTAGAGGAAGCCGGCCTGAAACATGTGGTAGCATACACAGAGGACTGTGGAAAAACTGGTTGTGTCAAGGTAACGGCCACCAGGAAGCAGAATGCTAAAGCCAAAGAAAGTCCTGTCGTGGATCCCTACTCAGGGAGAGCCTAAATGGGTGGCGATGACAGGAGAGGTACATGCATACCTGGGGCCGCCATGAAAGAAGTTGGTATGGTAAGATTTCCAGGGGGATGACCCCACCATTGGTCCTGTCCTCACTGCTATGAATACAAATGCCTAAGCAGGGTGAGATCAGCTGCGTGATGTGGGGCCGAAGCAGAATAAGTTGACTTAATTAACAGTGGAAACATCTGAAGAGTGCTATTCTGACGCATCAAGAACCCTAGGAACAGCGAGAGAGAGTGGCAGCTAGTTGTGCCTGAGCCACCGCGTCTCCAAGTGTATGGGACACAACCTGACCACAGAAGGCATTATAGTGAGGGAAGCACCCTTGAGATGAAGAGACAGAGCTATTACTGGCCCACAATGAGTAAGGATGTCAAGAGCTGGGTGAAGCAGTGCAAAGGCTATGTTCGGGCAAGAAGACAAGAGAGAGCGGTGCTCATAAGGCCAGGACACTGCACAGTCCAGTCACCCATTAGTGAACCTGTAGTAACAGAAACAAAGAACCCTTAGTTACTCCAGACAGACTACACTAGCCTTGTTTACATTCCACATGCCAATCGTGCGCCTGACACAGACCACTTGGTGTGGTCAGGGGAAAGGAGCCATAGATGGGGAGAATGCAGTCCAAGAGATGGGGTGGTTAGATGATACTCAGAAGATGAGATGCCCATGGGGAGGTTATTTATTATTATTTTTACTTATATTTATTTTCACCTTTATTTAACCAGGTAGGCCAGTAGAGAACAAGTTCTCATTTACAACTGCGACCTGGCCAAGGTAAAGCAAAGCAGTGCGACAAAGACAACAACACAGAGTTACACATGGGATAAACAAACGTACAATCAATAACACAATATAAAATCTGTATACAGTGTGGAAATGAAGTAAGGAGGTAAGGCAATAAATAGGCCATAGTGGCGAAGTAATTAGAATGTAGCAATTAACACTGGAGTGATAGATGTGCAGATGAGGATGTGCAAGTAGAAATACTAGTGTGCAAAAGAGTAGAAAAAAACAAAAAACAAATATAGGAATGAGGTAGGTAGTAGGTTGGATGGGCTATTTACAGATAGGCTGTGTACAGGTGCAGCGATCGGTAAGCTACTCTGACAGCCAATGCTTGAAGTTAGTGAGGGAGATATCAGTCTCCAACTTCAGTGATGTTTTCAATTCATTGGCAGCAGAGAACTGGAAGGAAAGGCAGACAAATGAGGTGGTGGCTGTGAGGATGAGCAGTGAAATATACCTGCTGGAGCACGTGCTACGGGTGGGTGTTGCTATGGTGACCAGTGAGCTGAGATAAGGCGGAGCTTTACCTAGCAAAGACTTACAGATTACCTGGAGCCAGTGAGTTTGGGGACCAGCCAACGAGAGCATACAAGTCGCAATGGTGGGTAGCTTATGGGGCTTTGGTGACAAAATGGATGGCACTGTGATAGACTGCATCCAATTTGCTGAGTAGAGTGTTGGAGGCTATTTTGTAAAGGACATCGCCGAAGTCAAGGATTGGCAGGATAGTCAGTTTTACGAGGGTATGTTTAGCAGCATGAGTGAAGGAGGCTTTGTTGCGAAATAGGAAGCCAATTCTAGATTGAATTTAAGATGCTTAAAATGAATCAGGAAGGAGAGTTTACAGTCTAGCCAGACACCTAGGGCAAGTTATTTATAGTTGTCCACACATTCTAGGTATTTATAGTTGTCCACACATTCTAAGTCAGAACCGTCCAGACTAGTGATCCTAGACAGGCGGGTGGGTAGCGATCGGTTGAAGAGCATGCACTTGGTTTTACTAGCATTTAAGAGCAGTTGGATGGCATCGAAGCTCATTTGTCCATTGTCCAAAGGGCCAGATGTACAGTGGGCAAAAAAGTATTTAGTCAGCCACCAATTGTACAAGTTCTCCCACTTAAAAAGATGAGAGAGGCCTGTAATGTTCATCATATGAACACTTCAACTATGACAGACAAAATGAGAAATAAATATCCAGAAAATCACATTGTAGGATTATTAATGAATTTATTTGCAAATTATGGTGGAAAATAAGGTCAATATCCTTCCAGGAAACACAGGCCAGGTCGATTAGAAAGGCCTACTCACAGAAGTGTTTTAGGGAGCGCTAGACAGTGATGAGGGGTGGTCGTTTGACCGTGGACTCATAAAGGACGCAGGCAATGAGGCAGTGATCGCTGAGATTCTGGTTGAAAACAGCAGAGATGTGTTTAGAGAGCAATTTGGTCAGGATGATATCTATGAGGGTGACCATGTTAGACCTATTTGGGGCAGGTATTTCATTTTGGATAAAAAGAGGTGCCTAGTTTTTAGCGCCGATATTTTGTCACCTAAAAGATGCTCTGACTATGCTTGGAATTGATAGTTTTGGAAAGAAGACACTGGGAGCTGGCGTTTCCAGAACTGCAAAGATTTTTCTGTGAGTGGATTTTAAAGTAGTATCTACAGGCAAAACCAAGATGTTTGGACCAGGAAATCAACAGGCTTTCTGAAGGCACGTTTTCCATGATCTTTATCTGTGATGGGAAATGTTGAATTGGGGATGGAATTTCAGAATTTTTGGTCCTTCCCCAGGTGTCTGACAGGCTTGGACATCGGGTTTGTAGGCTAAATCAGTAAATAAAGAAGATTGGGATAAGAGCTACAATTTTACCACATGAACCTAAGGCTTGGTGTCTGCGTCAAAAATGGTGCGCAAAAGTCAGGTCCCAGTATTTTTCCATCACCAGAGGAACAGAGAAGAATGGTTACGGCTAAAGGCAGGACTGGCATTTCAATGAAGAGATATATGACAAAACACTTGAGGATTGATTCAAACAACGTGGCATTTCCATGTTTCAGTGGATATTATGGAGTTATGAAAAAGTTTGGACGCGCCAGGTGACTGAAAGTTTTGGTCTCAAATAGGTTTTCCAAATGGACAATGGTAACAAAACGGATTGTGTCCACACAAGCATCTTATCAGGAAAAACTGGACATCTGCTTATGTAACTGGAGAGTCTCCTTTGAAACATCTAAATCTTTTCAAAGGTAAATTATTTTATTTGATCCCTTTGCTGGTTTCCTTAAATGTTGCGTGTTTCATGCTAACGCTAAATGCTAAGCTCCGCTATCACCACTCTTACACAAATTATTGATTTTCTCTGGTTCTAAAGCATATTTTGAAAATCTGAGACGACAGGATTGTGGTAGGAAAAGGATAGAGCTTGAGGACAGGCATATTTATTTCATTTATTTTGCAATTTTCAGAAATCCTAATGTTGCGTTATGGTAATGAGCTTGAGGTCTGTAGTCACAATCCCGGAAGCCAGTGGAGGCGGAGGAACAGGTTAAACGGATTTGGGGTTGTAACACCAGACTGGCTAGGTTCCTTGATCATTTGTGTGAGATTGATGGCATCTAGCTTAGATTGTAGCCCAGCCAACAGGTGTTAAGCATATCCCAGTTTAGGTCACCTAACAGTAGGAACTCGCCGATGGATGGGGGCAATCGATTCACATATGTTGTCCATGAACCTACAGCTGGGAGCTGAGGAGGGTCTATAACAAGGGGTAACAGTGACGAGACTTATTTCTGGAGAGATGGATTTTTAAATGTAGTATCTCCAACTATTTGAGCATAGACCTGGATAGTAGGACAGCTAACTCTTGCAGGCTATGTCTGAGGTGGTGATCCGCAACTCCACACTCCTTTAGCAGTTTTATCTTGATAGGAAATGTTGTAATTGGGGATGGAAATTTAATTTTGGTGGCATAGCAATGATAGGAGAGACCATGTGAGGTTATGACAGAGGCAGAGCCAAGTGACATGGTTTGCGTGGAGTGTGCTAAAGCAGTAAATAAAGAAAACTTAGGTGATGAGGCTTCTGATGTTTACATACATGAACCTAAGGCTTTTCAGGTTACAGAAGTCAACAAATGAGAGCGCCTGGGGACACACATAGCCTGGGTTAACTGATGGTTCACATCACCAGAGGAACAGAGGAGGAGTAGGATAAGGTTACGGCTAAAGGCAATAAGAACTTGTTGTTGAATGTGTCTTGAACAGAGAGTAAAAGGAGCAGACTTCTGAGAGTGGTAGGATAGATTCTGGGCATAATGCACTGACAGTGGCATGGTAGGGTGCAAGTACAGTCTGAGTTGTAAACCCAGGCATTAGGTGATTTCAGAAGGGGCAACTCAGGCATTAGGTGATGATAAGAGGCGCATCTCTGGAAGCGCCAGTTAAGCTAGTCAGGAAGTTAAAGCTTGGTCTCAAATAGGTTTTCCAAATGGACAATGGCCCTAAGCATACCTCCAAAGTTGTGGAAAAATGGCTTAAGGACAACAAAGTCAAGGTATTGGAGTGCCCATCACAAAGCCCTGACCTCAATCCTATTGAACATTTGTGGGCAGAACTGTTCAAAAGTTTGGGGTGACTTAGTAATTTATTAGTCCTTATTTTTTTTAAAAGAAAAGCACATTTAGTCCTTATTTTTTTTTAAAGAAAAGCACATTTGTTGTCCATTAAAATAACATAAAATTGATCAGAAATAAATGACTGTTGTAGCTGGAAATTGCATATTTTTTTTTATGGAATATCTACATAGGTATACAGAGGCCCATTAACAGCAACCATCACTCCTGTATTCCAATGGCACGTTGTGTAAGCTAACCCATGTATATAATTTTAAAAGGCTAATTCATCATCAGAAAGCCCCTTTGCAATTATGTTAGGACAGCTGAAAACTGTTGATTAAAGAAGCAATAAAACTGGCCTTTTTTAGACTAGTTGAGTATCTGGAGCATCAGCATTTGTGCGTTCGATTACAGGCTCAAAATGGCCAGAAACAATTAACTTTCTTCTGAAACTTGTCAGTCTATTCTTGTTCTGAGAAATGAAGGCTATTCCATGTGAGAAATTGCCAAGGAACTGAATATCTCGTACAACGCTGTATACTACTCCCATCACAGAACAGCGGAAACAAGCTCCAACCAGAATAGAAAGAGGAAACTGAGCAAGAGGACAAATACATTAGTGTCTCTAGTTTGGGAAACAGACACCTCCCAAGTCCTCAACTGACAGCTTCATTAGATAGTACCCACAACACCAGTCTCAATGTCAACAGTGAAGAGGAGACTCCGGGATGCTGGATTTCTAGGCAGAGTTCCTCTGTCCAGTGTCTGTATTCTTTTGCCCATCTTAATCTTTTCTTTTTATTGGCCAGTCTGAGAGATATGGCTTTTTCTTTCAACTTTGCCTAGAAGGCATCCCGGAGTCGCCTCTTCACAGTTGACGTTGAGACTGGTGTTTTGCGCGTACTATTTAATGAAGCTGCCAGTTGGAAACAAGGGCGTCAAGTGAGGCCATATTGTAAGGGACATTAACAGCACTCACACCTCCACAATCATTCCAGTATGGGTGTCAACCACAAGCGAGCCAGATCGTGAAGTTCTTGTGTATGCACTTCTTGACACTCAGAGCGACACCACCTTTACACTTGAAGAGACAACAAAAGCTCTCAATTCAAGGAAGGAGCCAGTAAAACTAAAACTCTATACGAAGGCTTCAAGGAATACCATAGTGCCCTGCCAGAAGCTGTTTGGTTTGCAGGTTAGAGGGTTTTACTTGGAGAAGAAAATCCCTCTCCCAACAAGAGAGAATTTATTCCCGCAAGCAGTGATCATATTCCCACTCCAGAGACTACAAGACCATGGTCTCATCTTGAACACATTGCAGAGGAGATTGCTTCTCAACCAGTTGTGATGTCGGCCTCTTATTTGGCTACAACTCCTTCCACGAGAAATTGTGTCTGGTAAGGGAAATCATTAGAGAACAGTCCTTAGCTGGAGCATAGTCAGCTGTGGAAACCCATGTATCGACTATGGCGACGCTATTGGAGTGAGTCATCGGGTTATCGTTAGACAGGTCATGCCAAGTCTTCCATCCTCTTCCAACCTCACAAATCAAGTAAACTATGTTTGTAGAACACACATAAGAGAGGTAATCACAGCACTGGACATTATCAAGATGCTTGAATCCGACTTTAATGAGAGAGCCGCAGAAGAGGAACTCAAATCTCAAGAGGATATCCAGTTCCTGACAAAAATCAGACGCAAGGATGATGGACATTACGAATTGCCGCTGCCTTTTAAGGAAGAAAGACCCAACCTGCCGAACAATAAGACATGTGCAGTTCACAGTCTCAAGTGCCTAGAAAGGAGGCTAAGGAGAGACAAACATTACTACAAGGACTCC